>NW_026947486.1:85369122-85969122 GCF_034190915.1 Cavia porcellus | reverse complement strand
TCTTCCTCATCAACAATGCAAACTTAGTGAGCAATAATTAAGCCGGTTTTACTTAATTCAAAAGAATAGAGAAAAGGAGAGTGCCAGATGTCTGAGGGGTAGCAGACACTTCTAGAAGATTTTTAAGAAAAGGACCTGAGAAGCAACTGGGGCACATTTTACAAACAATATCCACTTTACTATTTTGATGAGTATACAGGTGCTGGTGCCCTCCAGTGTTTCTTCTCCTACCAAAACAGCCAGTTCTCATTCCTTCTCTACTCTATGTTTGGTCAAATCATATTGTAAACCTATGACCCCAAAGTCGCTGATGCTGGGAATGACCAGGAACACATGTTAAACGTAGAGTTCCTTCATCCTCTCCTCAATGATAAGAATTTAACCAGTGTTGGATAGGGCCCAGGCTTAGGTGTTTTTAAAGCTGCTGCATGGCTGATTGTAATCAGCAGCTCCATTTGTCAGACACTGACATTAACTTGGGTTTCCCACCAGCTCCTACTACTATGTTTTTGTTTTCATTTTATGTTGTTGCTTTGTTTTGTTTTGTTTTGTTTCCGTACCGGGGATTGAACTCATGACCTCACACTTACCAGGCAGGCACTTATGCCACTGGGCTAAATCTCCAGCCCTCTTCTTTACTTTTTGAGACAGGGTCTCGCTATGTAGTTCAGGCTGGTCTTGAACTCACTATATAGCCCAGACTGGCCTCAAACTCACAGCAATCCTCTTGGCTCAGCCTCCTGAGTGCTGGAATTACAGGCGTGCACCACCACACCTGAATTCCACTACTATGAATAGCGTTGGCAAATGGCGTGTACAGGGTGTAGACAGACATTATGTACAATATTATACCCCAGCAGAGTGGGTGTGACAAAGGCTCCCTCCTTCACCAAAGTTCAGTCAAGTTCCTCCAAGTCTTCTTGATCAAGTCTCATTCTCAGCCCTATTCTTTAGCAAAGAATTTTTTCAAGTGGTTTAGGAAAAAAAACCCTCACTGCATGAGCCCTACTTAGATGACTGCTCTTGATATCTGATTAAATTCTTCACCCTCTACCCTTGACATCTATGTCCTGGCCTACAATTAGTAAGAATCCTGTTAAGCCAGTTTAATGTGAACCCCTGATCCTTGTATCTAATCAACTCTCAGTAATTTGTCATCTATATTCCCCCTTAGTCTGTGGGCTATAAATTCCCCTTTGTGCTCATTGTATTCAGACACTGAGTTCAGTCTGCACCCCCTGTTTCAATAGTTGTTTGTTTCTGACATGGAAACTCTAAAATTTCTTTCATTCAGACAAGTATTTTCTGTGAGTCTTTCTCTGATAGCACTGAGGAATAAAGCTAGGCATCCTGCCTCAACACTCAGAGAGGCAAACAAGTGAGAAGATAGTCACAACACACATGGGATCTATAACCAGCTTATTGGAACCTTTTTGGTTTTTTGGTACTGGAAATCGAAGTCAGGACTTTGCACTTGCCAGACAGGTGCTACGCTGCTGAGCTATACTCCCCGCCCAATAGGTTTTCTTCTCTTTTTTTGGTACCAAGGATCAAACTCATGACCTCACACTTACAGGCTTGTGCCACTGAGCCAAACTCCTGGCCCCTACCAATGGCAAAAAGCCAGCTATTTCAATCAATTGGCAAAATGACTGTTCATTAGATCGCATCTCTGAGGTGATTCCTTGACCTTGTTTATCCCCTGCCCAGCTCCACAGCATCCTGGGGCACACCTAGTTCTCAAGATTTCCTTCTAAATCCCTGCACGCAGACTCTTCCAAAGTTAACCTGTACCTACAAAATGAAGTCCAGACTTAACGTGCAATTAATTTCAGGCTCATCATTTGAAGTCATGCTGGACATCCAGTTCATGCAGTTAAACAGGGCAGATACCATTACCACACTGTCAACATGGATTTGGGCAATAGCCAAAAAAAAAAAAAAAAAAACATTGTTGAAAGAGCATTCTTACTATAGAAAAGAGAAGGAAAGACACTAAAGTCAGAAAGCGGGAGTTTGAAGACCAAAAATGAGCCACGAGAAAAGCCCAGAGAAACTGCTAATACTAGCAACTCTTCCAGCTAATTAAATCTTGGAAAAAACTCAATCACCCATGGTGTCTCCCTTCTGAACAACCAAATGTCTCTACTGCCTCCCAAAAGCCCAACAATAGAGACAGCAGGATGAGCCGCTAGAAATTTCCAGAAACGTAGGTGTATCCAGAATTCCAATCAGATGCAATTCAAACACCTTGTGCAAAGAAACCTTGAGGCTGTCAGCCTTCACATCCTCCCCATTAAAAGGAAGATGACATCGCTGCCCTCTTCATCTCAGAGAAAGTGGGTGAAAGTGAAGTGAGATCAAGGACTTTCAAATGCTTTAAAAACGTTCAGCTGGCCATTCAGACTTACGAGCTTGTTATTACTGCTCTGATGAGCCCTGCAACACATACAGGAAAGGTTTTACAGCAACACATGAGGGCAACAGGTTGTTTCCAGCGATAGGAACAAGGAAGGAACTGTGTGGCACTGTCTTATACATGGTCTGTCCAGGATACCTCACACTCACAGCCCAGGTGCCAGCTTCTGCTGGCCCCTTTCCACCCTCTGTCAATATTACAGCAAAGTACCTGCAACATCAGTCACAGATGCCAAGACGTGGCAACAAGTAAGCGCTCAGTGGCAACTCCCTCTTATCTTTTTGAAAGCCTCTTATTATTCTTCTTAAAAATCCTGATCCTCGGGTGCCCTGGGAAACATCCGGCTAGAAAAAGCATTGACCTAGTGGAGAGTCTTTGCAATATTTCCTGAATTTGGACCTGCAGATAGACACAAGCTAAAGGGAGAACTACGCGAAGTGTGTCTGGCATACACTTCTGCAAGTTTTCAGCAAACTCTCCCTTCATCCAGTTTCCCCACACAGCCTTTATCTCAGAATCCTGGGGCGGGGTGAGGGGCGTGGGGCGATGGTGGGGGGACAGAATGTGCCTCTCCAATAAGTCAGAGAAGTAAACAGTAGGGCTTCTGAAGGGAGAAGGCACCACGGACCTCTTGAAAAGCCCAGAGGGACATTTATAATAGAGGTGGAGATGATAAAGCCTTGTCACTCTCCCCCCAAACCTCACCCTATAGATAGCTGCCTGCTCATGAGGAGCACCCTGCTTTGTTAGGTCTCTAACATGCAGTATCACACATGTCCCTTTTGGTAATCATTGTGAGTCACATGCTTCCTTGCCCTGGCCCTGGGAAATTTCGTAGTAATGTCCGGAAATCAGTGGAGCAGAGGACCTGCTGCAGACTTCTGTGATGCTTATTTGAAAGCTCCTTTATCTTCGTTTCTCTCTAGGCAACATAGCAGATTGATCTGATAAAGGCCAAAGTCTAGAGAAATAAGCTAACAAAGGGATAATAGCCAACACCCTCTTGGCATCTTTCTTTTCCCTGCCGTGATTTGGAGCTCCCAGAAGGAGCCCATAGACCTAACACAAAGGCAAGAGCATGGGCTGTGGCTCCTTAAACATGAAAGCCTCAGGTAGGGGCCTAGGTCAGAGTGGTGGTGGTAAGGTGGCTGGTATACGAAACTTAAGTGAGGCTTTAAAGCCTGGTTTTAAAAGAATCCAAATGCTATCCTGTTCATCAATCAACCTAAAGAAAAAAACAAAAAGGAAAGGGACAGAAAACTGGAGAGAAAAGACAAATGGAGACTAACCCCTAAACATAAGGAGACATATTCAGATTGTTTTCTAAGTGGGCCATACCTTTTAACTCCGTGTGTGTGTGTGTGTGTGTGTGTGTGTGTGTGTGTGATGCTGCAGATGGAACCTAGAGCCTCGTACATATGCTAGGAAAGTGTTATATCACTAAGCTGTACCGTCAGCCCTTTTTATTTTATTTCTATTTGATTTTGAGACACTCTCACTAAATAACTCAGACTGGCCTTGAACTTGTGATCCTTCTACCTTAACCTCCTGAGTAGCAGGCATTACAGGTGTGTGCCACCATGCCCTATTGCCTTTTAACTTTTAAAAGCACAAAATCACTTCTGGCACTGTTCACTAGAATCCTCTCTGATGATGGAATTAGCCTATATTTTCCCTATTCCATACTCTATCCACATGTGGTTGATGATCACTTGAAATGTAGATGATATGATTGAGAAACTGAATTTTTTATCTTATTTCATTTCATTTTGATGCATTTAAATTTAAATAACAGTGGATGGTTGCCAGTCACCTTACGAGCTATCACAGGTCCAGTTACCATACTCTCCATTCAAATCCCAGCTCTGCCTCTTGCCAGCTAGTAGACTTAACCAAGCTGACTGAACCTTTCCCTGTGCCCTGGTTTATCCATGTGTGAAATGGAAGCATCAGTAACTTTAGGGGTGCTAGAGTCCCCTTCTAGAAGTAATTTCTAGGTTCTTCCTGATCTGAACAAAATTGAACAAAAGAAGCATAAAATGGTGGCAAAGTTTCACTTTTATTAAAGGTAGGGGGGGGAAACCAGGATCTGCAGAGCAAGTATGAGCCAAGTATCAAAAAGGAATCAAAAACACACACCACAGTGTGGGGTGGGATATCATAGAAACACAATAGCAAATGCGTAATGGTGATGGCCCCTTTATTGTATTTCCCACACTGGCAGCATATCCAGATCATCCTATCAAAACCCCATGAGAGTTATCATGAGAAATCCATATGCAGAGCCTTGAAAATATTTCTGCACATGTATCTGGGCATTTTGTCATGCCTCCTTTCCCAACCACATCTTATTTTCCTGCCTCAGAAATAATAAGGGTTTTCACAGGATGGTGATGAGTGCGTGCATGTGTGTGCATGTGTGTGTGTATGTATGAGTTCATATAGGTAGTGATTAGAGAAGTGTCTGTTACCTAACGAGTGTTATGTACAATTTTTCCCGATGAGAACCACATGGTAGAACACATTCATTAGCCACTGTGAGGTACAAAGGAAAAAGAGCCTCTCACAACTACAGAGATAACAGGTGAGGTTTTGCACACCTCTTAAGCAACACTTCAGAAGAGATTCTGTTTCAGTGATTGACCTTCTCACAGAAGGTTGGGGCAAGGGATGCAGAAAGAAGTGCCCAACGCAAGCTGCTGCATCTAACTGAACTCCACAGACACACAGAATATGCCTCATGTTTCCAAGCTCTTCTGGTAACAAGTGAGATAATCTTACAGGTACATGTAAAGTGTTGCGACTACAGCTTGGAGTCAGTCGCTATGGAGATCTGAATTTGAATCCCACCCTAGTCATAATAGAAAGGATGAGATTGGGCAAGGGACTTTCCGTCTCTGAGCCTCAGTTTCTCTGTTTTTAAAATGAGAGTGTGTAAATGTTATTAGGTTGCTTTCTTCAATAGTACTTGTTTGTAGGACATAATGTTTACATCCCTTGTGAGAAGTTGGTACATGAGAGGGTATGTTAACTTCCATCTTCCAAGACTGGTGTGAAGGTGAGGGAAGTAATGCAAGCAAAGCACTCATCACAGTGACTGCTGACTGCTGTTTTTAATCATCAATTTCTGTATGTTGGAAAGAAAACCAATCCTACATATATAGATGAGTAAAGTTATTTCACAATCCATCCTCAACAAATCTGGTCTCAGATGGGCATATGTGTACTTTCTAACACCCAAAGAATCAGAAACCAACTGAAACCAGAGCTAAAACTCAGTCCCTCTGACTCCAACCCCAGGCCAGACAGCACCACAGAGCTCTTTGAAAGGTCTGCCGGCTGCTAGTTTCATTTCATTTATTTTTTTGTGGAGTTTATTAAGAGACAGATAGCTTCTGTCTAAGAGAGACAGAAAGGGATCCGGAAAACGTGTTGTCCCAATAGCTTCTGATGGGTTTGTAAGCTATTTTTTCATCAGTCCCTCTCAATGTAGGGAACAGAAATACAAGTTACTTCATTAAAGGCACTCACACTTAAGTGGATATATTTACATATTAAGCAGGCTACTGAACTCTAGTCTTTCTATTTTATGCTCAGCTGTAATCATTACTCAGCATCAGAATGCTTGTTAAATACTTAAGGTACTACCGATAACTCTCAAATCTTTGCTAAACACAGGTAAGGATTTGAAAGTGTTCCCATTCACAAGCTAGATGTAATGCCCTTCAGCATGCCTTAAACCCCAGGGATAGAGTGTGCAGGCTCCCTGGAGCTCACTCACGTTGACCTTAAACATAGAAAAAGCTATAACTGGAGCTTTCTCACTCGACTTTTTGTTTGTTTGTTTGTTTGTTTTTGTTTGAGACAAGATCTTCATATAGACTGTCCTTGGCCCAGGCTGGCCTCAAACTCACAGTGCCCCCTGCCTCAGCCTCCTGAGTACTGTGATTACGGGCATGTGCCACCATACTCAGCCTTTTCCATCAACTTTTGACACACCTCTGACAGTCACACACAGAAAGCAAGTATCCATTGTTTTGTGCATCATATTGTTAGTCAGAGCTCTGAGCAATGGGACAATTATTTGAGGGTCCAGCACCATCTTTAGCTGAAAGAAAGTAAAATGTGGTTTTGCAGAGTAAAGTAACATCAAATCTAAAAGAAACTTTGCCTTCTTACAGCACTATTACATCAAACCAGTTCTAAGTTCAGCCTCAGTACTTGAAAAATAACTCCTATTAAAACTCAATCAATACCAGAGTAAAGATATTATAAGAAAAGTAAACACTAATGTTTGACATGGACATACACAAAAATGCCCCCTTTTGCTACAAACGTGTAAATAAAAAAGTAAAAATTGAAAAACTACCCCTCAAAATATTAACAAATCACATCCAGCAATACATTAAAAAAAGACATTATCTCTGGAACAAGTAGGGATTGTCCTAGGAAATTAAGATGTCCAAATTTGAAAATCAGTCAGTATAATTTATCATATCAACAGACTGGAAAAATAAAACCTATGTTGCCATATTAATACATGCAGAAAAGGCATTCGACTAAATTAAGATCCAATTTATGAGTTTAAAAAAAGACCAAAAATGAAATCTTCAGTTTCACTTTTCTAAGGAATCTCCACACTGATTCACATAGTGATTGCACCAGTCTACACTCCCACCAGCAGTGGAGAAGGGTTCCTTTTTCCTGACAGCCCAGCCAGAATTTGTTATTGGTTGATTTCTTGATAATAGCCATTGTTTCTGGAGTGAGATGTAACCTCAATGTTGTTTTAATTTACATCTCTATAATGAGAGAAATATTGAGCATTTCTTCAATATTTATTTGTTGTTTATAATTCCTCACCTGAGAAGTGCCTGTTCATTTCAGATGCCCATTTTTGGAGTGAGTATTTAAATTTGGGGGGTCTGATATTCCACTTCTTGTTGTCTTCCAAAAAAATTTAAAGTATCATTCCACAGCTATATATGGTCACCCATGTTTATGACAGCATAGTTGGTAATAGCTGTATCTTGGAAACGACCTGAATGCCTATCAACCAATAGATGATGAAGAAGATGTAGAGGGCCGGGAGTTTAGCTCTGTGGCACAGGTGCCTGCCTGGCAAGCGTGAGGTCAAGAGTTTGATCACTGGTACCAAAAAAAAAAAAAAAAAAGATTTTGGGTTTTATACAATGGAGTATTACTCTGCTATAAAGAATGATAAGTTTGAGACATTTTTAGCTAAATGGATGCATCTTTTTTTAAATTTATTACTTTATTTGTTAATATTAAGAAGAAAAGGTAAAACAGATTTTCACAACAAAATAATGAAAAAGTAACAATTGTTGATAAATTACACAACATTATCTTTAGTCACTCAAGTACAAAATATGGGCGTAAAAATTTCTTCAATCAATATTAGCACAACCTTTCCTATTCAGTGAACTAAGTGACACTAATGGTATAACTAACTTGCATTTTTTTTCTTTTCCCTTCTATCCTTTCTCTTTTCCCCTATCTTAGTTTCTTCTTTTTATTAAATAGTTTCCTCCCATTTCACAGTGACTATTATATATTTTGAACCTTATGGTTTCACATATGTCACTGTGGTGTGATGTTTTTCAATCCTTCTGGGAAGATACACAGAAGGGGAATACCTGGGTTGAATGGGACCTCTAATCCTAATTTTTTGAGGAATCTCCACACTGATTTCCACAGTGTTTGTACTAATCTACTCTCTAACCAACAGTTGTAAAGGGTTTCTTTTTCCCTACAGAACCAGGAGCATTTTTATTGGTTGATATATATATTTTTTAAATTAGATTTTTTAATGAATAAGGGAGAGGATGAGATAAAAGTGGACATAACAACATAACAATATAGGTTAAAACATAACACTTTCAGCAACCTAGTGCTTCACCACCAAATAACCCGACTTAATAGTAGTTACCATAGTGTCTTTTTCTTTGAAATATTTGAATATAACTTCATATGCTATAGCATCAAACATATCAAGACTGTGTAACACCATTCAAGTGGATGAAAGCATTGTAGAGTATTTAGAACCAGCTAACAGAAAAAAATGATCAATGGTTTCAATATTATCTCTTTGCCTATATCAATTTTTGTTTATACTACCACATACGATAAAGTCCAGCAAGTTATAGCATAATAAAATCAATTGAGACAGAAGAACCATAGTTTGGTACGGCTTTAAGACAAGATGCTATTAAATCAGCACTAGCTGTTATTATGTCTTATTTTCTTCAAAGTGGCTGTTCATTGCATCACCGGCCATAATATCAAACAGCCCAGAATAAAGCCATTCCAAGTAATGGGTGACAATTTTATAAGGCTTCAAGGCCATATAATGGGGAATCATGGTTATCGTGTACTTTTATATATTTGATTCATTTCCTACACTAGGGAAACTATTCGGAGTTCACAGATGCGAGTTTGAATTAGTTCACTTATGAGTATGGTTTCAAGCTGCGCCCATTTATTGATAAATACCTCAATGTGATCCTTCTTTATAGCTGGGTAGTATTCCATTATATAGAAGTACCAAAGCTTTTTTATCCATTCCTCGGTTGATGGACATTTGGGTTGTTTCCATGATCTAGCAATTACAAATTGTGCTGCTATAAACATAGGTGCGCATATATCACTTTGGTATGATGCTTTCAGTTCTTCTGGGAAGATGCCTAGTAGTGGAATAGCGGGAACAAATGGGACTTCCAATCCTAGCTTTTTGAGAAACCTCCAGACTGACCTCCACAAAGGTTGTACCAGTCTACACTCCCACCAACAGTGTAGGAGAGTTCCTTTTTCCCCACAGCCTCTCCAGCATTTGTTGTTGTTGGTTTTCTTGATCCTGGCCATTCTTTCAGGAGTGAGATGGTATCTCAGTGTGGTTTTAATTTGCATTTCCCTAATAACCAATGATGATGAACACTTTTTCATGTATTTATTTGCCATTTGTGTTTCTTCCTCTGAGAAGTGTGTATTCATCTCAGATGCCCATTTTTGGATTGGGTCTTTGAATTTTGGGGGTCTGATTTTTTTTAATTCTTTATATATTTTAGACAAAAGTCCTTTGTCTGAGGGGAAGTTCACTAAGATCTTTTCCCAGTTTGTGGGTTTTCTTTTCACTATGCTGGAGATTTTTTTTTGACCTACAAAAACTTTTTAATAAGAGGTAGTCCCAATTATTGATTCTGGGAAGTATTTCCCGTGCAGCTTGAGTCCTGTTCATGAATTGTCTACCTACCCCTATGTCTACAAGGTTTCTACCTAATTTGTCTTCCAATAGATTTAGTGTATCTGTTTTAATATTCAGATCTTTAATCCATTTAGATTTTAATTTAGTACATGGTGATAGGCTTGGGTCGAGTTTTAATTTTTGGCAAATGTAGAGCCAGTTTTTCCAACACCATTTATTAAAAAGTCTGTCGTTCTTCCAGTGAACCTCATTGGCTCCTTTATCGAAGATAAGGTGGTTGAGTGTGTTTGTAGCTGTGGTTGTATCTTCTAATCTATTCCATTGATCCTCTGCTCTGTTTTGATTCCAGTACCATGTTGATTTTACTACTATTGCTTTGTAGTATAACTTCAAGTCAGGGATTGTGATGACTCTTGCCTTGCCTTTGTTGCTTAAAATTGCCTTTGATATTCTAGGTCTCTTCTGGTTCCAGATGAACCTTAGGAGTGATTTCTCAAGATCTATAAGGTATGTTGATGGTATTTTTATTGGGATTGCATTGAATCTGTATAAGAGTTTTGGGAGAATGGCCATTTTCACAATATTTATTCTTCCTATCCATGAGCAAGGGATGTCTTTCCATTTTCTGAGATCCTCTTCAATTTAATTTTTCAGTACATAACAGTTTTCCCTATATAGGTCTTTCAATTCTTCCATGAGAATAATTCCTAAATATTTCATTTTTTTTTGGTTGCTAGTGTGAAGAGTGTGGCTTCTCTTATTTCTCTCTCTGTGATTTTGTTGTTAGTATATAAGAATGCTATTGATTTCTGAGTATTGATTTGAGTATTGATTTTGTACCCAGCTACATTACTGAATTTATTTATTATATCTAAGAGTCTTTCAGTGGAGTTTTGGGGGTCTTCCATGTAGAGTATCATGTCATCTGCAAATAATGATAATTTAACTTCTTCTTTTCCTATCTTTACCCCTTTTATTTTTCTCTCTTGTCTAATTGCTCTGGCTAGTACTTCCAGTACTATATTAAATAGGAGAGGTGATAAAGGACATCCTTGTCTTGTGCCTGATTTTAAAGTAAAGGCTTTCAATTTTTGGCCATTTAGTTTGATACTGGCTGTTGGTTTGTCATAGACAGCCTTTATTATATTGAGGTAAAGACCATCTATTCCAATTTTCTGTAGAGTTCTTATCATGAATTGGTTTTGACTGACAGCTTTGTTTTGCCATATTTGACTTTATTCTCTCCCCCCCAAAAAAGTAATAAGAACTAAGGAGTAATAAAACCCAAAATGTGTAAATTTTGTTGTAAAAAAGAGAGGGAAAAAAGAGCTCTAACGGATATAACAGCAAGTGTGTTTAGGGGTGTTAAATAGCTGACTATATTAATGTTTTTGGATCATTGAACACAGCTGTTTGCAGTCTCTCTGTTTGAATGTCTACTTTGTATTCTTTGATACTGTGATTTGAGCAACTATTTCCAAGATGATAATATGTAATCTATTAACAGGTGATTTCTTACTGTTATGTTTTTTTTTGTAGTTCTGTATTATGTGTAACCTTACACTGCTTTGTTTTGTTTTGTGTTTTTCTCTTTTTCCTCTTAAATAAAAAATAATAAAAAAAAGAAAGAATGTTGGACCTTATCGAAGGCTTTTTCTGCATCTATGGAAATGATCATGTGATTCTTACTTTTGGCTTTATTGATATGATGGATAACATTTATTGATTTATGTATGTTGAACCATCCCTGCATGCCTGGGATGAATCCCACTTGGTCATGGTGTATAATCTTTTTGATGATTTGCTGCACCCTGTTTGCCAATATTTTATTGAGGATTTTTGCATCTGTGTTCATTAGGGAGATTGGTCTGTAATTCTCTTTTTCGATTGGGTCTTTCCAGGGTTTTGGTACTAGAGTAATATTTGCTTCCAGGAATGACTTGGAAAGAATTGCTTCACTTTCAGTTTCATTGAGGAGTTTAAGAAGTGTTGGTATTAGGTCTTGTTTGTATTTCTTGTAGAATTCTACAGTGAATCCGTCTGGGCCTGGGCTCTTCTTTGTAGGTAAGGAATTAATTACATGTTCAATTTCATTTATAGAGATTGGGTTATTCAGCAGTTTTACATCCTCTTGATCTAGCTTTGGTACTTCATATGTTTCTAAGAATCTGTCTATTTCTTCTGTTATCAGACCTTTGAGAGTAGAGGTTTTCAAAATAGGTGTTGATGATCTTCTGTATTTCTATTGAGTCTGTAGTGACTTCACCTTTTTCATTTCTTATTGCATGGATTTGAGCTCTTTCTTCCCTTCTTTTAATAAGGTTGGCTAGAGGCTTATCGATTTTATTTATTCTTTCACAGAACCAACTTTTTGATTCACTGATTCTTTGGATTGTTTTCTTAGTGTCTATTGCATTGATTTCTGCTCTGATTTTTATAATTTCCTCTCTTCTTTTGGCTTTGGGCTTGACTTGCTCTTCTTGTTCTAGCTGTTTGAGGTGTAGCATCATGTTATTTATTTGTATTTGTTCTGTTTGCCTGATGTGGGAGCTCAGTGCAATAAATTTTCCTCTGAGTACAGCTTTCATTGCATCCCATAGATTCTGGTAAGCTGTATCTGTATTTTCATTTTTTTATAGGTATTGCTTAATTTCTTTTTTAATTTCCTCTGTGACCCACTGATTACTTAAGAGTGTGTTATTCAGTTTCCATGTGTTTGTGGGATTTTTGCAACATCTTTTATTGTTGATTTCTAATTTCATGGCGCTATGGTCTGATAGCATGCAAGGGATAATTTCAACCCTTTTGCATTTATTTAAATATGTTCTGTGAATTAATATATGGTCTATTTTAGAGAATGACCCATTTACTGCTGAGAAGAATGTGTATTCTGTTGTTGTTGGGTGGAATATTCTGTATATATCTATTAAGTTCATTTGTTCACAGGTGCAGTTTAGTTCTTTTATTTCTTTGTTGATTTTCTTTTTTGTTGATCTGTCCATTGGTGTCAGTGGTGTGTTAAGATCTCCTGTCAGAATTGTATTACTACTGATTTGGTTTTTCATTTCTGTTAGTACTTGTTCTATATAACTAGGTGCTCTGGAGTTTGGTGCATATATATTTAAGATAGTTATATCTTCCTCTTGGAATTTTCTCCTATCCAGTATGTAGTGACCTTCTTTATCCTTTCTAATCATTATCGGCTTGAAGTTGACTTTGTCTGCAAACAGAATAGCTACCCCAGATGTTTTTTGGGTTCCTGTTGCATGGCATGTTGTTTTCCATCCTTTGACTTTGAGTCTGTGAATATCCTTTTGAGTTAAGTGGGTTTCTTGTAAACAGCATATGGTTGGATTTTGTTTCTTGATCCATTCTGCCAGTCTGATTCTTTTAATTGGTGTATTGAGACCATTTACATGAATAGTAAGAACTGTTATAAATTGGTTTATTGTTGACATATTATCTTTCTGGCGTTGCATGTTTATCTTTCTGCTCTGTTCAACTGTCTGCTTTGTTTAGTGTTTTTTTCCTAAATGTATGTAGGCTGTCTTTCAATATTCTTTGCAGGGTTGGCTTGGTGATCATGAAGTTTTTCAGCTGATCTTTGTCATGGAAGTATCGTATTTCTCCATCAAATTTGAAGGACAGTTTTGCAGGGTATATCAGCCTAGGTTGAAAATCATTTTCTTTTAGGATCTGAAATATATCACTCCATGCTCTTCTTGACTTTATTCTTTGTGCTGAGAAGTCTGCTGTAATTCTGATAGGTTTTCCTTTATAGGTGATCTGTCTTTTCTCTCTGACAGCCTTTAATGTTCTATTCTTTTGTTCAATTTCTGAGATGGTCATTATTATATGTCTGGGTGTAGATTTATTTTGGTTGTGACTATTTGGAGATCTATATGCTTCATGGATCTTGATATCAGTTTCCAATCTCATGTTTGGGAAGTTTTCAGCTATTACTTCTCTAAATATCCTCTTGACATCCTTTATGTTGTCCCCTTCTTTTTCATTTATCCCTATCAATCTTATGTTGTTTCTCTTTGCATCGTCCTGTAGGTGTTGAATTGTTATTTCCTGATTTCTTGTTATTTTTAAAAGATCTTTTCTTTCCTGTTCACTTGTTGCAATCTTGTCTTCGAGGTCTGAGATTCTATCTTCACATTCATTGAGACGGTTTTTACAACTTTCAATGGAGTTTTTGATTTCCTGTGTATCTCTTTGTATCTGTTTTATGTATTTCTGTTTGCTTCCTATACTGTTCATCCAGGGATTCTATCCTTCCGTTTAGTTCCTGTAATTTTTAAACTGCCTCTTCTTTAGCTATGTTTAGCATCTGCTTCATTTCTTTTATCAATTCCTGTTTCATCTGAGAGAATATTTCTAGTTTGAATTCCTTCAGGGCTTCCCATACTTGCTTCTTTATTTCAGTTACCATTATTTCAGGTATTTCAGTCATGTGCCATGTATTTTCTTCTATGCACATGGCTCCTGGGCTTTCTTGGGATGGGCTGGATGTTTGAGATTGCATTTTAGACTTTCGTTTTGTCCTTTTCCTGTATTTGGAAGCCTCAAGTGTTGTTCCAGGTGTGGGAGAGAGATCCACCAGCCTGGGATGGGGTACCCTGTGATGGCCCCACTCACTGGACCCAGCAGGGAACTATGGCCTGCTCCTCAGGCCAGGAAGAGTGTCTCAGGCTGGGCGGAGCTTTTCTAGCCGCTGCTGCCACAGTCTCTGATCTGGCCTAGTCCCCGGGTCTCGTAGAGACCTGGCCTGGATCCCCATGTCACTGCGAAAGTTCCCACAGGCTGGGCGGAGCTCCCAGCCGTCAATGTTACTCTTACCCTTCCGGTCTGGTCTCTGGTCCAGTGGGGAGCCGGTCTGGACCCCCAAATCAGGGGGAAAGTTCCCGCAGGCTGGGCAGAGCTCCCAGCTGCAGCTGCTATAGTCTCTGAACTGGGCTGGTCCCCGGATCTGGTGGGAAACAGGCCTGGGTCCCCAGGTCAGGGCGAGAGTTCCCGCAAGCTGGGCGGAGCTCTCAGCCACAGCTGTTACTCTTACCCTTTGGTGGGGAGCCAGTCTGGTCCCCCAAGTCAGGGAGAAAGTTCCCGCAGGTGGTGGTACAAGCGCTTCCGTCACTGCTTTCGCAGCCCAGATCTACCTGGAGTTTTATTCTCTCCCCCACGTAACACAACGCGTCAAAGTACACCTCCGCCGCGTCACTCACCAACACTCTGCTTCTCCCAGCCGCCCGGGCCACAGGCAGCAGCAGGCGCTGTGGACTCACTATTTGTAAAGTTAACACATCTTTATTTGCCTGAATCTTACTATAAATTTATTGCATGTCAATTTCTTCCAGAGTGGCCACATGAGGACAGCTATACTGAAGGGTGACCACAGAAGCCCTGATCTAACTTACTGTGCCTTCTTGGGATCATTTTTCTTTGGTGGGGCACCAGGGTGTTGGTCAGCCTCTGACCTTTCTAGCCTTGCCTATGTGGACAGGGGAGGCCTATTTCTTTACCGAACAGCTGATATGGTGTTGAGCAGATGCAAAAGTATCTTCTCCTATTCAGTTGTTTCTCACAGTTCTAGAAGCTGAGAAGTTCAAGATAAGGGTGCTGGGCTGGTAGAGTTCTGGGTGATGATCCTCTTCTATGTTTGTAGACAGTTGTCTTCTTGATGCACAGTTTTTGGAGGTTTCAGTCCATACTCAATTGGCTCCAGGGCAGGTGGGCATCGCAAACAGCAAGCAGGAACCAGCAAAGAGCAAGACACACCTTCTTCCTGCCATTACATCACATCCTGGCTCTACCCCTAAATGGATGCATCTTGAGACCATACTATTAAGTCAAATAAATTGGACACACACATATAGATACTACACTATTTCTTTGGTATGAGGAAACAAAAACTTAAATAAGGACCAAAATATATATAGATTTTGGGAAATGGGAAGAAAATGTTCAAATGAGGAGAACAAGAAAGGGGAGGGGGGAAAGAAGGGACAAGAAAAAGAAAATAGCAAGAGAAAAATGAAAACAAAGCTTTTGTAAATAAGGAGGAGAAAAGAGGTTGGAGGGAGAAGAGGGGAATGAGAAACAAAGAAGAAGCAAGATATATCATGTATAAGTACAAATTCCCTATTACGAATGTTATCATTATATATACCTAAAATGTATCATTAAAATTTTTAAAACTACACAATAAAAGAAGACTAAAGAAACCAAAAATAGAATGGAACAACCTCAACCTGACAAAGGGCATCTATTAAAAATCCACTGCTGACATCATACTTAATGATAAAAAAATTATAAGCTTTCCTCTGGGGTGAAGAATAAGACAAGAATGTCTCCTCTTGCCACTTCTATTCAATATAGTACTGGAGGTGTTATCCAGAGTGATTAAACAAGGAAAAAGATGTAAAGACATAAATATTGATAAGAAAAAAAGTATGTTTATCTGCTGACCTTATGATGACTTATATGAAGAATCCCAAAGAGTATAAGAAAAAGTTACTAGAGATATTTGAGGAGAAGAAAAGTGTTTCAGTGATAGATCTGTTATCTAGCATACACATGGCCATGAGTTCAATTCCCACCACCACAAAAAAAATTTTTTTAACTAGTAGGAAGGAGCTAATAAGTAAGTTTATAAAAATCATAAGATACAAAGTGAAGATATAAAAGTCAACTTCATGCCAATTACAAATTTACATTTAACAAACAGTAACATTTACAATAGCACAGTAAAAATGATGTAGTTAGGGTTAACACTATCAAAATGTGCCAAATATGAATGCTAAAAATTCTAAGTTGATATAAAGGAGACTTAAATAAACAGAGAGGCATACCATGTTCATGAATCAGAGATTCAATAGGCTTAAATTGTCCATTCTTCTGCCATTATAAATTAAAAGTGCAAAGATAGTACTGAGGAAATAGATAGTCTTTTCAACAAGTGATTCTGGGAAATCTTGACATCTATTTGCAAAGCAATGAAACTCAATCCTTACCTCATATTGCTTCCAGCCACACAGGCTCCTTTGCTGACCACTGACCAAACCAAATAGGACTATTTATTTTGGTGAAAAGGAAAAAGGCTTATTTAAAGCCAGCTCTGATAAGATGGAGGGCTTTCATTTGTCTCAAGCCACTGTCTCCATGTGTAGAGATGTCATGGTCTTTTATAGCAAGAACCAGATAATACACATCTATAGACTTGTTTCATTTCTCCCTGCCTTCTTTTACTTCCTTTTGTCCCTGTGGAAATGAGGCTTGGCCCTGACCTTCTAGGGTCAGCATCTGTATATGCTGGAGTTGTGGGTTATGACAAGCCTGAGGTAGTTTGGAGAAGTTGATTGTCTTGAAAGAAACAAAATCTAACTTTTAAACTTTTCTTTTGCCTTGCTGGTTACAACATCATATGCAAAAGTAACACAAAATGGATCATAACCCATTAATGTAATAGTTAAAACTAAAACTTCTAGAATAAAACACAACAGTCTTTATGATCTTAAATTAGGCACAGATTTCTTAGATATGACCTAAAAAGCATGAATAATATACAAAAAAAGCAATAAATTGAGCTTCTTCAAAATGACAAATTTCTGCTCTGCAAAAGATAGGGCTACAAAATGAAAATTAGGACTCGAAGTGTTGAGTGGTAGAGTGCTTGGCTAGCATGAATAAGGAGTGAGAGAGAGACAGAGACAGAGAATACAGGAAAGAGGAAAGAAAATGAAAAGGCGAGCCACAGGCTGAGTGAAAATATTTGCAAAGCACATATATGACTAAGGGTTTATCCAGAATATATAAAGAACTCTCAGTTGAACAATGAACAGTGGTATAAATATGTTCTAGAAATCTGCTATACAGTGTGATGCCTATAATTAGCAACATGGTATTATGCACTTAGAAATGTGTCAAGAGGATAAATTTCAGATGAAATGTTCTTACTATAAGAAAATGAGAGAAATAAGAAAACATTTGGAATTGAGAGGTATGTTTATTACCTTGATTGTAGTGATTGTGTCATGAGTGTATGAATATGCTCAAACTCATCAGTTTATACGCTAGACACATACATTTTGTATATTAATTATATCTATATAAAGTCTTTTAAAAATGGGCAAAAGATTAGAACAGAAAAATCATGAAAGAAGAGAAAGAGATGGCATATAAGGACATACAAAGATACTCTACACATTCATTAGGAAAATACAAAGTGAAACTACAGTGAGACAAAATACACATCTATTAGAATCACTAAATTAAAAAGTGGCCTTATCCAAGGCCTGGCAAAGATGCAGAGCAACTTGATTTTTTTTTGTTTTTGTGTTTGTTTTTTGGGACAGGGTCTCTCTATATACTCCAAGTATGCCTTGAACTCATGTAACCCAGGCTGGCCTTGTCTTGCAGAAAACCTCCTGCTTCAGTCTCCTGGATTATGAGATACAGGCATATACCTCCATGCCTTGCTAGCGAGTTTAATTTTTATGGATTGTTGGTAGAAATTCATAATGATGTAGGGGAATAAAACTCTCAACCCACTAGGTGTCTAGTATGAGTTCTTGTTCTCTAAAATCAAAGAATGAATTTTAGGAACAATGGAGGTTAAGAGCAGATATTGAGAGAAAGAAATCTCTCTGGGAGAGAGACAGAAGTGGTCCTGAGTGAGTTGTCAAACACTCTGTATTTTCTAGAAACTTTTATAAAGCAAAAACCATGAGATGATATGGCTCCAAGATGTGGAAAATCAGGGAGCTAGAAAGGCACGTGAGCATGAGGTGGGACAGAAGCAGGGTCAACCAATAAGATTAATTTTTCAGGTAAAATTGACCAAATTAGGGAAAAATGAAGAAGTCACTCATGTAGCAAGCAGGCATGCTTAGTGACTCTTCCTGTAGGGGGTTGGGCTGGTGACTCCTGGCTTCCTCAAGGTGCTCCATACCTATTTAGAATATCAATCCATTATGTTTATACTTAGGGTTTGGTTGCATTTGTTTTGCCTTTTATCTTAAGATCTGGCCCTCAGCAGAAGTGTGTCTGCCTCCTCCAATGTTACAAGGTATCTGGTCTGCACTGGTTCCTTTGAGGGCCCAGCCCTGTCTGACTGCCTGCAATATTTTGAAGTAACTCAGCTGCCTGTAGCAATAATGGCACAGCCACATTGGAAAAAGTTTGCCATTGCAGAGGAGCAAAAACCTTTTCTCTACCAAACCTCACTTTGTGTCTGAGGCCCTATAACAAATGGTATATTAACAAGAGAAAAATACATAAGTTTATTTAATATAAATATTATGTGACAAGGAAGCCTTCACTAGACCCAATAAAGCAATTAAACCTGAGTATATTTTATAGCATGTTTGATGTAGAATGCATGGCCATGAAGAAATATGAAAGACACAAAGGATCTGATCTAATGGTAATAAATGGAAGGGAATTTAGCCAAATTCATTCATTCAGAACTCTTTCTCTACCCCTTTATTTTCAGAGACAAGGATGTCCCTTTTCTCTAGATAAAAGCCACTTCTCAAATGATGGTCATAATGTGAGCTTCAGGGTAGGATCAGAAACCCTAAATTTTCCAACGCGTTTCAAAGGACAAGGTTCTTGGAAAGGTAAAAGTAATCTACCTAAACTGGGTGTGGTGGTGCATGACTATAATCCCAGTACCCCATTTAGAGCATGCAAAATTACAAAATGAACAGGTTTATTGAGTTGAGGACGTGGAAAGGAGCATACAACCCACGGTGGCTGGGCAGTCTCCTTCGACCAGAATATGACATATGGAATATATGTAAATTTTGACCAGGATGGTGCTTAGGGTGGGCACTGATGATGCCTGGGTTGACTGGAGTTTCCATCCTGTGCACTAGGAAAGGAAAAAAGAAGTTGTAATAGGGGAAAGAGGAAGTGACATCAGGGTAAACATCCCTGATTTGGCCTTCCACCACCATAATGTCCTGTAATTTATTTTAGGGCAAAATCCTTTCATTCCCATCTTTTTATTGTTAGGAAAAGGGCAAAGTCTCTCTCTTACAACTTCCTGCTGAAAGGGGGCACCGTATTGGGGTTTAGGAAGGTCGACAGGATGACACTTGATGTCCATGTAGAAGCTGGTACCAGGTGTTTCAGCCAGGTCAAAGAATCAATCATTGGTGAATGTGCACATCTTAGATTGGAAAAATAAAAAATAAGGTGCCATGAGGAGGCAGATCGCTATCATAATTAAAGGATCCAGGAAAGGTAGAAGGAAAATTGTCCTTAATACAAATATGTCATTCCATCAGGGCCATGGTAAGGAAGAATCTCAAAAATAAGCATGGAGTTGGGAGGGGTGTAGTTACAAGAGGTAATTATTCCCCCATTTGAAAGGGTAAAAGTTAAAGGTAGAGGTAGCACTTGTCCTTGTTTTAGGAGTTGAGCTGGAAAGAATAAGAAGCATGAGAAATATAAGGCCTGATGATTGAATCATATTTGGGAAATTATAGAGTAGGGGTGGGAGGGTCATGGCTGTGTCACTATAAGTGACATGAGATTTTAGACCTATAGCAGTCTCGTGTTTAACTAAACAGCTGAGGGTAGAGAAAATTAAGATAGTCACAGTGAAAAAATTAACTAATAGAATGTAAGGGATCAGGAATCAAATAGGATAACGAAACATGACCTAGCTTGAAAATTGTGGCTGTGGGGTCTTGGTGAGATGGAGACAGGGGATAGGAGATGAGATGACCACTTAGAATGCTTAGAGTCAGAGGAGTTAGGGTTAGGATGGCACCACTTAGCTTGAGTGATGTAGAACCAGGATGACAATCTAGTGACCTTGACCACCAATGAAGTTCTGAGGAAGACCAGGTAGAGGCCACTCCATTTTAGTTGTAGTCCTGTTGAGAGATCTGAGAAATAAAGGCTGGACCATTGTCTGACTAAATACTTTGAGGTAAACCAAACCTTGGGATGATTTCCTGTAACAGAAGTTTAGTAACTACATCATCAGTTTCTCTGGTTGTGGGAAAGGTTATCCTGAAAAAATACAAAGGTGAAAAGATATTTGAGAGTTTTGTGGTGGGGCATGTGTGTAAAATCTATCTGTCAGTACTGGCCAGGGGTGTGTCTGCAAAACTGATGAATAGGAAAGTAAGTGAATGGTATGTGTCCCTGAGCAGAGGTTCTACTATAGAGATGACAGGTGTAAGTTGTTGAGACCTGAGAGTGTCTGCATCAGTCTATGTAAACAAAAAGGAATCCTGAAAATTAGGGTGTGGGGGGATATTTTTAAAAGGCATCTTTAAGAGCTAGGAATATGAAGTGAGTGGTGGAGGGAGGGATATGAAAGTACATAGTACAAGGGTTAAGCACCATTGGGTGAATTGGGCTAACAGCATCATTGATTACCCTAAGGTCTTGTATCAGATTATAGGACCCATTAAGCTTAAGTTCCAGAAGAATGTGAGTATTGTAGGGTGAATGGGTACATTTTTAAAAACTGTGGTCTCAAAGACATTTGATTATAGGTTTAAGCCCCTGTAAATATTTGGGAGCTATACAATATTGGGAAACGCAAGGAAAAATTGAAGGATTCTTGAGATGAATTAAAATAGGCATGGCATGGGTGGCATGAGTGGGATTGGAGGTATCCCAAACTATGGGATTGACCAGAAAAGAAGGGAGGGGAGGGGATGGTTTCACAGTGCATTGTGGAGGACTAGAGCTGTGGGGAGGGAGAAGGTAAAGGAGAAGTTAAGCTTTTGAAGATCTCTACCTAAAAGGGTTGTAGGATATGTTGGAATTACTATAAAGCTATGGTTAAAGAAGAGTCTAGTACCTGCATGGAATAGGCCCTGTCTGCAGGGGCTGCGTAGGTTGACCATCAAAACTCACTACTGAGACTGAGGACTTAAGACAGGGGTCTGAAAACTCAGGAAGAAGACTATACATAGCCTCTATGTCCACAAGTACAGAGAATGTCTTACCTGAGACCTCAGGTAAGGATCTGAGAAGGGTACCTTAATGGGGGGCTGTGGACCTCGAGTGCCATCAGTCTTCAAGCAGCATGTCCAAGTAGGTCATCCAGCAATGAATGCAGTGGTGATGAGATCTCCTGTGAGGG
The DNA here is from genome assembly GCF_034190915.1 of Cavia porcellus. Lineage (NCBI taxonomy): Eukaryota > Metazoa > Chordata > Mammalia > Rodentia > Caviidae > Cavia > Cavia porcellus. The sequence goes on along the minus strand of NW_026947486.1, from coordinate 85,947,366 downwards.
CAAGGATTTAGAGGATGGCTTACCTGCTCTCTGGCAGCTAGGACAGTTGCTTTTCCAACAGCCCTTGAGATTGCAGAAGGGGCATTCTCTTGCCCAGCGTCCTTTTTGTTGCACTTGAAATATGGTCCAGGAGGGGCTTGGGCAGCTTCACCTTGTCTCAGTTTACCTGTCTTAGACCTCCAAGTGTCACTGCTAAAAGATCATATCATTATTTTTCCTTTTGATTTTTTATCTCTGTTGTTGAAAACACAAAAAGCCATATTAAAAAGGTCTCCCTGTGGGGTTTTAGGGCCAAGTTTAGCCTTTTGTCTTGGGATCTGGCCCACAATGGAAGGCATCTGTCTTCTCCATAGTCACAAGACATCTGGTTCTCTGTGCTGGCTATTTTGAGGTCCTAGTCTTGTCTGACTGCTTATAATATTTTTAACTGACTTAGCTGCCTGTAGCATTTTTTTTCTCTGAAGAAGTAACCCAAACTGCCATGAGGCATAATAGGCAGAGACGAATCTGATTTCTTCAGGCTGAATAGGGTTGAAATTGTTGAATGGCAGTCAGGGATACTCTGCAGGGCTTTTAACTAGTGGTCCTCAGTAGATAGCAGGCATTATCATCTTGGGTAGGTGTACAGCTTTAAGTCTAATGGAGATAAAGGCAAAGAATCAACTGCGTATGCAGGAGTCAAATAATAGAATCAACAGGGTATTTATGAGTATAATTTTAGTAATGACTTCCCATAAGGAGAATAAGGATAAGGTCCAGGAATTTTAGAAACTGACATGTCATTCATTTGTCATACACACATTTAGGTTTTACAATTTTATAAGTATCTCCTATGCTGTTAGAATGTCTAATGCCATCTGATTTTTGGAGGATGGCCTGTTTTATTAATTTTACCTTTTTATCTAGGAGAGAGATCAGCTGCAGTGTCATTTAAGGCCAGTTGAATATAGTTAATTATGGCCCCAAAATGCTGCATATAACCTTTTTCGGGAAAAGATCTGGTGGGTCCCAGTAAAAGGAATCTAAAAAGAATTTAGTATATTTTTTATGATGCCTTGGGGTTTGGCACCTTTTAGGCAAGAACAAACTTTAATCAAAGCATACACAATCAAAGTATAAAACATGTATAATCAAAGCATAAACAGTGGGGCTGATAGTTAAGTTTAGAAACTGCTTTTATGTTAATACATTATCTCTTAGGTCCTTTTGTTGATGGACATTACATAAATTTTTGTTTAAAAATCATCATTTGACTGATGACTTCATGTTGATTTGATTTAAATCTCTTGGCTGGAGCACAAGAAAAAGGCTGATGTCTGGATCTGAAAGAAAATACTTATCATCTTAAACAATCCCAATTTTATATTTGAAGGCATGAATATACCATTGGATCAGCAACAATGAATTGTCTTATTCATATAAACTTTAGTTGGGGTGTCTCCCATAAGGCTATGGAGATTATCAGGGCCTCTAATTAATGAACAAGAGCTGGTTAAAGTTACTAGGTGGCCACTTTCTTATTCATTAATAGAAATCCTGTCTAACATTTCCTCACTCCAAGGGATTTTGTTTAACCAATTTTAGCATCACTTTGACCAGCTGGCAATCTAGGTGGAAGCATGTTTTTTTTTTAATCTATAACCCAAATAAACCTTAATTTAATGGTCTTAAAATACAAAAGAAAAAGGAAAAAGATTGTTGCTCTCAAATAAAAAGGAACAGCCGTTTAAAGAGCAGACAAATGGACATACATAGACAGACAATCTGTACAGTATAAATGGACTGACTGGACATACGGACAACAGATATATGGATTGACAAATATGTTATAAAATCAGAGTGCACTCAAATATGTTTGGTCAATTTGAACAATAATAAATATACTAGTGTAACCCTTTTTGTAGATTAATTAATAGAGATTTCTTGAAATAAGAATAGCAGAAAAGGAACCTAATTTGTGTTTAATCTGAGATAGCTTGCTGAGGGGAAAAAAAGAACATGATTATGAACTAGTCCCTCAGGACCAGCCTGTTTCTGAAGCAAGAATAGGGACTGAGACTGAGAAGGCTATGAGTGGGAGGTGTAGTTGGCTACTGAGCAGCCAACTGCCCAGCAGGTGTCTGTGGCAATTACCAGGTGATTGACTATAAAATGGCTGCTCATTACCATGTGACAAGGAAATACAAGATGGTGACTGATTACCATGAGACCCACAACTAGATGGCTGCTGCAGGACCACAAGATGGTGGCACACTGTCATGTGCGGGAGGGCTGCAAGTTGGCAGCAGTCCTCTATGTGAGCTGCAGCAAGATGGCTCCTGAGAATCATGTGATCTGCTAAGTGACTGAAACACACAAGATCAAGTATGGCGAGCTGGCACAGAAAACAGCAATGCAGGAGAAGGGGATTTTAAAAAAGCCTTCTGATGGAATATATGGCACATGATGGAGGGGATTGAGAAATTGGAGACTGGGGAGAGAAACTAAGGGAAAGATTAATGGCCACTGGGGGTGAAGAAAAGAGAGGATGGCACGGGGGCACAAAAACCTCTGGCTGAGAAAGCTGCAAGATTTGGTTTGGGAGATACAGGGTAGGAGGCATAGAGACAGGAGATGAATCATCTAAGGGGTCCAGTGGGGAGAGAGGGAGAGTTCCTGGTGGAGCAGAGCAAGTCAGAAGTATTTGGGCCATTATACAAGATAGACCAGAATATGGGGTGTAGGATATATGTAACCTTTGACCAGGGGTGGTGCTTAGGGCAGACATTGATAACAGGCGAGGAACTGATTGGAATTTTCTTCACATGTACTGGGAAAGGAAAAAAGGAAGTTGTAATAGGGGAAGCAGGAAGTGACCTCAGGGTAAACATCCCTGATTTGGCCTTCCACCACCATAATGTCCTATAATTTATTATAGGGCAAAACTCTTTCATCCCAGAGCCTAAAGCAGGAGGATCACTAGGAGTCTGAAGCCAGCCTGCACTACAAATTGGTCAGTTCTGAACTGTATAGTGAAACCCTGTCTCAAAAAGACCAAAAAAAAAGTGACCTACCTGTTTCTACTGTTTATTTAAATGCTAACATATAATATTTAGAGATAGCATATCCTGAACCTGAAGCAAGAAGTTAGGATGTGGCTAAAATAGCTTGGAAAATAAGCCTGACCCATAATTCCAGGATACATGTGCAGAACAATTCTCAAAACACTGCACATAGACTATTCACAAGAACTCTAGCAGGTTATTGGTAGGATGACATGGACTTGATGCTAGCATGGAAAATATAAAAAAGAATCAGTTGTCATTAAGTGATCACTATCCTATCCCTTCAAGATAGCCCATTTTACACAGTCGGATGTATTTTTTTTTTCCTTTTTTCCTACTTTTACTCAGCCCAAACTCACTCTGCAGAGTCTTTTTTCCTACCTTTAATCAATGGGAAAGTTTGCCAACATTTATGATGTTCCTAACTCTTTGTTTGGGACAGGAAGAACCTAGAAATCACCTCTAGAAAAAGACTCCAGCACCCCAAAGCTCAGTGACAAACCCAATAGTGGTTTCTAAAATAAAGTTAGACATATACTTACCACTTGGAGATACGAAGATGGGGCATGGTTTAAACTCTCTGAGAAGGGAGAAATAAACAGATTCTAGAACGCATGCAAAACAATTTTCAGGATGCCCTACATGGACTTCTTATGAGAATCTTTGCAGGTTTTAGATAAGATGACCTGTGTGTCATGTCAGCATGGAAAAATATGAAAATAAATGAAAAGGAGACAGAAACAAGAAAACAAGAAGGAAGAAAACAAGAGGCAATATGATAGATAGTGAAGATCTCAGGTCACCTAGCTTTGAAATTTTTATCTCTTACATTGCTTTTTTATGTCCTATTTTGTTGTGTTTAATTTTACCCCCTTTAAAATTAAAAAAAAGAAGCTAACTCTAAGTGGAGATCTCAGAACCGAAGAACCTGGTAACAAATATGTTGTAGTAATCTAATACCTATGTATTTCCCAAAAGAAATAAAAATATGTTTCTAAAACTCCTGTGCAGAAATGTGTATAACATCTTTATTATTATTCAAAACAAATTACAGAGGACCCTGGGAAACCAAGCAAGCAGCTCACCTCCCTGGTAAGCGGCTGTGGTGTGGCCGACTGTGGCCCCTCCGGGCAGAGAATCACCAGTGTCTCCTGAGATCCGCACCATATTGGAACTTAGGATGCTGGGAAACCAAGCAAGCAGCTCCCCTCCATGGTAAGCAGCTGTGATGTGGCAGTCTGCAGCCCTTCTAGGGAGAGAACCACCAGTGTCTCCTGAGATCTGCGCCATGTTGCAATTTAGGACATTGTGAAACCAAGCAACCAGCCTGCCTCCCTGCTAAGCAATAGTGAACCTACTGGTGCACGGCCTAGAGTGAAACATCCTACTTCCCTTACTCCCCTACCCCTGCCTCCCCTTTAGCAAATGGGAACCAGAAATCTGAGCATCTCCTGGGAGGTTGACCATAGCAAATAAGGGGGATTTCCTTCTACCATCTCTTTGAAGGCAAATATTTTTATTGCTGTTTTGCTTTATTCTGATTAATGGTACTGCTCTATTCAATATTCTGTTTTGATAAGTTCTATAATGTTCTGTATTTCATTTTATTTTGATATACGTGATTGAAAGAACAACTACTGTAAAGATAATGAAATATACTGTGATACCTATTACTGTTATCCTGGTAACCTGCTGTAAAGTTCTGTACCAATTTCACTACATGGTCTCAGTTGGCTTTTTTTGTTTTGTTCTGTTGGATTTTACTACCTTCAAAATGTAAAAAAATAAAAAAACAAATTACAACACAAATGTCCATCAGCTGATGTGTGGATAAACAAATCATGGTGTATCCATATAATGGAATATTATTTGGTAGTAAAAATAATGAATTATCATGTGGTTGAATCTCAAAAACATTATGTTAAGTTAAAAAGTCAGGCCTAAAAATGTGTAATTCCATTTATGTGACATTCTATAAAAGCAAACTATGAGACTAGAATAGAGTCAGTTTTTCCCAAAGGTTTGATATGGAGGGAGGAGACTAGCCACAAAAGAAAGCAGAAGTACTCATTGGAATATTAAAAGTATTCCATATTTTGATTGTGTTGGTGATGTCATAACAGTATATGTTTGTTGAACTCATTGGATTTCATTTTTAAAAGAATTGCGTTAAAATTGTACCCCAATAAAACTCATTTTAAATGCAGTAATACATATTAATTAAATATTAACATTAAATACATATTAAATAAATAATAATTAAATATTAATAATCCTTGGTAGAGAGATCTGCCATTCTTGTGCTCTATAAAAATGTTTTGCATGGTTGGAGGATTGTATTACATTCATGAATGTTATGGTTTACATTTAGGATGGCCCCCCCTTCCAAGCCTCATGCAATCATGGATGTGATCAAATCTAGGTTTGTGACTGGTTTATCATCTAGTGCTTGGATTGGTGGTATGAGTGCTACACCCACCTAGGGGTGGAGCCAGCATACAGTATAATGGCCAGAAGAAAGCGCATCTCTCTTTTGCTGGTTCGCATCATCCTGTTTGCTGTGGCCATGAACAGTGGCCCCACCATGCCATCTTGCCTTGGAGCCAGCTGAGTATGGACTGAAACCTCCAAGAACTGTAAGAAACAAACCTTTCCTTCCCTAATTTTGGGCTCCAGATATTTTGTCTTAGCAATGATAGAAAAGTGACCAAGACAATGAAGGAACTCTATCCTTACCCTGCCTGCCAGAATGCCAACCTCAATGGGGTAACAATTGGGTAAAGATAAAGTAAGAAAGAAAAGAGGAAATGTAGTCTTGCACAGTGGTTTAGAGCATAGATTTTGATCTCAAGGTTCATGTGGGTTCAAATCCCAGCTTGCTCTTTTTGAGCTATGTGACTTTGGGTAACCTACTTAATGTCTCTGAGCATCTGTTTTCTCATTTCTAAAGCAGAAGCAACATCCAGTTATCTGCTAGGATACTTTAGAAGCTCAAATAAATCAAGATATGTGAAAGTGCTTGGTGCACATATATAACACATGTGATAAGAAATAATATAAGATGTAATATACAACATATGATAAGTGATAACCATTCTTAGCCCTAAATCAAAAGATGATGTAGGGTAGTAGGACAGTCTGGCTGGTAGGAAAGATATGTGGGTGGCATTGGTGCCTCCCACCTGTAACCACATTCAACTTTACTCTCCTGTGATGGCCTTACCCACTTAGTGGGTGACCTATATTTTGGAATTTCCAGGACAGTCACAATTCTAGTTCTTCCCTTCAGGAGATCTCACGTCAGAGTTGGCAAAAAAGAGATACTGCAGTCAAAGGACATATTTCTGGCCTCTCCCACCACCACCCTCTTCATTTCACTCCTCTCCTCCCTATCAGTGTGGAGTTTGCTGACTTCTTTCACATGAAATCAAACATCTGGGAGGGTAAATCTTCTGCTTGGGAAAATAAAAAGTGACAAAAAGCACCAATTCCGTACAATACATTTCAACATCAAATAGAAATGGTTGAGAGATCACAGCTGTTCTAGTTATCTGTGATTCTCCTCTTAGTCCCATCTCATCTCCTGTCCTCCCCTCTTCTTCTCTCCTCCCTTCCTTTTATTCTTTCTCCTTCAAGGGGTAAAAGAAAATTTGTCTCTCAGCTGAACACCACAAACTGAAGGGAAAGACAAATGAATTATTTCAGTTTTCCAGTAGTGTGAATGTGGATTTTTCAGTGCCTGCATTCCCTTGCTTTTAATTAACAAAAAATCTGGCCATTGCTGCTCAAATATGTAAATTGAATTTTCTGCTTGAAATTCCTGTTGTTGAATGTGGGACACAATCACATTATAGCCCCCTGTTTTGCATAAGAAACCTCAGTTTCCAAGATAAGAATCTTTTCATTTAGCTGTCACAAGTTCATGCTTTTTCCTTCACATTGTGGCACCTGCTCCTTTGAGTCAATACCCAAACAATGACTGCCTGCCTTTGGGCGCCCTCCTGCCACCAGCTCCAGAAGACAGAAGGCTAAGGCCTCTGGAAGCCTGCCTAAGCAGGCAACCCAGCTTCTTTTCAGACCTCTGTTGTCAAAGGGCAAGAAATAAGATGAAATCAAAAATCTTCCAACCTCTTTAAAGCAGACCTGGGAAATAGTCCTTGAATAGGATGATGTGTAATAGGGGTGGACAAGCAGTACTCTGGGATCATGCAATTAAACAGCTTGAAAAAAATCTAAAGACTGAGAATGGAGACTCTTATGTGAGAAAAGTTGCTGGACTACTCCTCTTCTGTTCCAGATCAGCAGACTGCATCCTGCCCTTGCCCTTTGGTTTGAAACAATCCTGCCCACAACTGAAACTGATATAGGGGACAGAAACTCCCAGCCTACTAAATGTCTGGTACAAGTTCATGTTTTGTAAAACAGAAGAGTGAATTTTAGGAACAATGGAGATTAATAACAAAATATATTTATTGAGAGAAAGTAAGTCTGATGAGAGACAGAAGGGATACCAAGTGAGTTGCCAAGGACATTGTCTTTATAGGGAATTTTAGAGAAAAACCACAAAGTGAGGCAGGTCTAAGGTGGGGAAAAATGGGAAATCTCAAGGTGGGCATGAGGTGACACAAAATTATGGCCAACCAATAGGATTAATTGCTCAGGTAAAATTGATTAAATCAGGAACAAATGGGGAAGCGAGTCACATAGCAAGTGGACAAGCATACAGAGCAGTGACTCTTCCTGTAGGGGGTTTGGTTAGGGACTCCTGACTTCCTCAGGGTGATAGAGATCTATGGAGAATATGAATAGTTGATGTTTATCTTTAGGAAGACTGTGGGTGCACCTGTTTTACCGTTTGTCTTGAAGTCTGACCCACAGCAGGAGGTGTCTGTCTCCTTCACAATTGCAAGGTATCTGCTCTTCTGCACTTGCTCATTCAAGAGCTTAGCCCTGTCTGACTGCCTATAATATTTCTATCTAACTCAGCTGACTGTAACAATCCTCATTTGAAGAAGTAATATGAACTGCCATGAGGGAATAATAAGCCATGACCAATCTGGCTTCTTCAGGCTGAAGAGAGTTATAGTGATATAGGGGAATGAAACTCCTGACCTACTACGTGTGATATGAGCTCATGTTCTCTAAAACTGAAGAATGAATTTTAGGAACAATGGAGGTTAAGAGCATAATGTATTTATTGAGAGAAAGCTTCTGTCTGCAGAGAGACAGAAGGGGTCCCAAGCAGGTTGCCAAGGACTCTGGCTTTTCCAGAGGCTTTTATAAAGTAAAACCATGGGTTCAAGGTGGGGGAGACTGGGAGCTCACAAGGCAGATGGGTTTAAGGTGGGGCATAATTATAGTTAGCCAACAAGATCAATAGTTCAGGTAAAACTGATTACATTAGGGACAAATGGGGAAGAAAGTCACATAGAAAGCAAGCATTTTTATGGAGCTGTGACTCTTTCCTAGGGGTGTGGGAACTATTTAAGGTATTAATCCTCAGGATATGGGTGCATTTGCATGGCCTTTTGTCTTGAGGTCTGGCCCATAGCAGGAGGCATCAGTTGTCCCTGCAGTTGGCAGGTATTTGTACTAGTTCCACTGAGGACCTAGTCCTGTCTCACTGCCTATAATATTTCTAAGTAACTCAGCTGCTTGCAACAATCCCCCCTCTGAAGAAGTAACCCGAACTGCCATGAGGGGATAATGGGCAGAATGATCTAGCTGCTTCAGGCTGAACAAGGTCACAATGTTTGTATGACAGTCAAAGGTACTTCCACAGAATCTGTCTAGAGGCCCTCGAGAGACATCAGGCATTTTTATCTTGGGTATGCACACAGCTTTAAGTCTGGAGGGGGAAAAGCCAAAGAAACAGTTAAGTATATATGGGCTAAAGAGTAAAATCAATAGGACAATTATGAGTATAGTTAAAGATTTTAACCAAGAGAAACTAGAATTAATTATAAGAATAAGGTCCAGGGAATTTCAGAATCTGATATGTCATTGATTTGTTGTCTAATATCTTGAATAGCTACTAAGATATTTGCAGAAGAATCAAGAATGTATACACAGCACTTAGTTTTTACCATTGCACAAGTGACCCCCTGTGTTGCTGTTAGAACATCTAATGCCATCTGATTTTGAAGGACAGCCTGTAATAAAAGATCATATATCTTCTTATACTTTATAGGAGATCCATTGGCTGTTAGGTAATTTTTTCTCCATATGGCTGTATGAGTATGTAATACTAGGAAAACATACTTAGACTCAGTATAAATATTGAGTTGTCAGGCTCTGGTCTGAGCTATGAGCTCTGCTAGCTGAGCACTTGCTCCAGGTACAAGTGAAGAGCTTTTAAAAGTGTGGTGTAAAGTTACCATTGCATATCCTTTTCACTTTCCATGAAGGAGCTGCCATCACAGAAGAGGATTAAATTTGGGTCAGTAAGTGGGGTGTCTAATAAGTCTTCTCTGGCTGCATGTGTATGAAGAATTACCTATTGACAGTCATGTTCATCAATCTCAATTTCTTCCTCCTATTCTAGCAAGAAGGTGGTGGGATTTAAGGAAGAACATGTCTTTATTTGAATAGCTGGTCCTTCTAGAAGTAGAACCTAGTATTTAAGAAGTCAGTTGTCAGATAGCCATAGACTTCCCTTAGAAGTAAGGAGACCTGCCACATGGAAAGATACAAGGAAATTTTTACCTAAAGTCAGCTTGATTGCCTCTGGCAATAAGAGAGCTACAGCTCTAAGGCCAGCAGGCTATCACTTTGCTCTTTGCCTAAAGTCATTTAGATGCCCTATAGATTGTTAGAAGATCCTAGATTTTGTAGAAGCATTCTCAAAGCCATGCCTCCCCTCTCATCTATATATAAATTGAAATGGTATCCTGTGGGTAGGCTCAGGGTGGGGCCACTCAGAAGTGTTTGTTTAAGCTTTTGGAATGTGGCTTGTGAATCAAGTTCCCAGCACAAAATGTAAATATCTGCCTTTTGGGTCTCTTTTGTAAATTGATAGAGGGGTTGTCTAATCTCCCCATATCTGGGTATACAAAGGCAGCAAAAGCCTGTAACTCCTAGAAATCCCCTTAGCTGTTTTAGAGTTTTGGGCTGTCAGAAGGAGAGAATGGGTTTAATGTTTTCCTTCCCTAGTCTTCAGGTCCCTTTGGATATAATGAGGCCTAAATATCTTACCTCAAGACAGCAAAGTGGTGCCTTAGATTTAGACACCTTATAACCGCTATCTGCTAGAAATTTTAGTAAAGCAAAAGTGTCTTGGCTACAGAGCTGTTCTGAAGGGACACATAACAGTATGTCATCTACACATTGCAAGACTGTGACCTGGGAAAACTCAAAACAGGCCAACTCATGGGAAAGCACTTATCTAAAAAGATGTAGACTATCTCCGAACCCTTGGGGGAGCACAGTCCATGTTAATTGAGATGCTTGGTCCTGTGGATTTATTGCCCTATCTGTTCTACCTTTAGTTGCCCATATTTCAGGATTTCTGTCTCCATTTAGGTAAGGCAGCATACCTGACCTGGGTGCATATATATCACAATATTTAAACATGATAAAATAGCTCTTCCTAAGAGAGGAACTGGACTTTCGGGCATAATCAAAAATGAATGTGTTTAGGAAACCATCCCAGTTACAGCCTGAAGGTTGTGAAAAGTAGTCAATTACCTCCTTGCCAGTGACTTCTTTCACTGAGGTGTGGTGACTAGAAGGAAGGCCAGGATTGAAAAGGACCAAGAGGCTGGCACCAGTATCCAGCAGTAGGCTGGCTTCTTTTTCCTCTATAGTCATGATTACCTGGGGTTCCTCTGTGAGGCCAACTAATAGGCCAACTGATAGGATGGGTATGAACCCTAGGGCCTTGGCCTCAGAGGGCAGTCCAATCTCCAGTGATCACCTTGCAGTTGGGGCATGGCCCAGGGGGCTTCTGAGTGCAGTCCCTCTTAAGGTGACCTCGCTTGTGGCAGCAATAGCAGGTCTGCATTGTCTTTGGATTCTTCTTGAAGCCCCAAGAATCAGATTTAGGGTCTGTTTCCCTTAATGCTGCAACTAAGGCAGCTGCTTGTTCTCAGTCTGTTTTCCTTCCTTGGCTTCCTCCTCACTATGGTTATAAAATACTGAGAAGGCAACTTTTACTAAAGAATCAAGTGAACTATCTGGAGCAAGGACTATCTTTTGTAGCTTTTTTCTAACGTTTGGAGTTGGTTGAGTAATAAGCATGTCTTTAAGCAAAATCCTGTCATTCTATCAAATCAAGATCTGTAGACATATGTTTTATTATTGCCTCTGACAAATGATCTAAGAAGTCAGGGGGGTTTTTACCTTTTTCCTGAGAAGTAGCTGACAATTTAAAATAACTAGAAGGCTTTGCTTTTTTCCTTATTAGACCTTTAAGAATGCACACTTGAAAATGTCTCCTGTTCCAATTTCCTGTATTGTTGGCAGGCCATTTGGGGTCTTGGGTAGGAACTACTTGTGCCCCAGTGGGAACTGCTGGTTCCCCTGGCTGTCTATCTTCTGGCCTTCTAAAAGTAACAATATGATATTCATCTCCAAAAGCAATAGCAGTTTGTAATGCTGTCTCTGTCTCACTAGAAGTCAATGTTTGATTTAAGAGTAACATTACATCTGTCCAGCCTAGCTCGTAGGTTTGAGTAAATCCTCTAAAGACATCAATGTACTTATCAGGGTCATCTGAAAATTTTCCTAGTTCTAGCTTAATTTGCTTTAAGTCACCACTCAGAGCCCAGCCACATTGGGCTGTGCTTGGTAGGTTTCAAGCCTTCCCAGGACACACTCAGTGACCTTCTACCAAACCAGGAAACTCAGCAGATGACTTGGGTAAATTTGCGTGCCACCCTGAGCCCCAGGGACACTTTAAGATCATCTCTTCTGGAGCTCAAGGACCCATCCAGAGCCCAGGCACACTAGACTAGTCTTGAGAAGTTTTGTGGACCAACTATATTATGCCCAGTGACCTTCTTCAATTACAGGATTTGAGAGTAGGTGAAATGAGTTCCAGGGCATTGGTCTTCGCCTGCAGAGAGTTTTAACCCATCATCCACAGTGGTGAAATGCCTGCCCAGCTACCTGGAACACTGAAGGTGGCACGGGAGGGAATGAGTGCCTAACTGGAACAGGCTCAGCAACTTCCATTCATTCCCAGGAGCATAGGACTCAGGAGACAATTTCCAACACATCCAGGGGAAGGCTTGGAACAACACCTGAAGCACAGAAATATAGGAAAATGACAAAGTAAAAGACAAAAGTGCAATCTCAAAACTCTAGCCCATCCCACGAAACCCTAGGAGCTATGTACATAGAAGAAAATACATGCCATACACCTGAAATATCTGAAATAATAGCAGCTGAAATAAAGAAGCAACTCTGGGAAGCCTTAAAGGAATTCAAACAAGAAATAATCTCCCAGCTAAAAGAAGAAATGATAAAAGAAATGAAAGAGATGCTGAACATATCTAAAGAAGACACAGTTAAAATATTGGAGGAACTAAACAAAAAGGTAGAATCCTTGGGTGAACAATATAAGAAACAAACAGAATACATAAAGCAGATGCGAAGAGATATACAGGAAATCAAAAATTCCATTGAAAGTTGTAAAAATCACCTCAATGAAAGTGAAGATAGAATTTCAGACCTCGAAGACAGGATTGCAGCTAGTGAACAGGAAAGGCAAGATCTCTTAACAATAACAAGGAATCAGGAAATAATTCAACAGCTGCAAGATGATGCAAAGAAAAACACCATAAGACTGATGGGAATAAATGAAAAAGAAGGGGACAACATAAAGGATGTCAAGAGGATATTTAGAGAAGTAATAGCTGAAAATTTCCCAAACATAACTGAAACTGACATCAGGATCAGTGAAGCATATAGAACTCCAAATAGTCATAACCAAAATAAAACTACACCCAGACATATAATAATCACCATCCCAGAAATCCAACACAAGAATAGATTATTAAAAGCTGTCAGACAGAAAAGACAGATCACTTTTAAGGAAAACCCATCAGAATCACAGCAGACTTCTCAGCACAAACAATAAAGTCAAGAAGAGCATGGAGTGAAGTATTTCAGATCCTAAAGGAAAATGATTTCCAACCTAGATTGATGTACCCTGCAAAACTGTCCTTCAAAATTGATGGAGAAATAAGATACTTACATGACAAGAACAGCTGAAAAACTTCATGATCACCAAGCCAACCCTGCAAAGAATACTGAAAGACAGTTTAGATACACTAAGGAAAAAACCACTAAGCAAAGCAGACAATTAAACACAATGGAAAGATAAAGATTCAACAGAAGAAAGATAACATGTCAATAATAAACCAACATATAACAGTTATAACCATTAATGTAAATGGTCTCAATGCACCAATTAAAAGAAACAGACTGACAGAATATATCAAGAAACAACATCCAACCATATGCTGTATACAAGAAACCCATCTAACCTAAAAGGATACTCACAGACTGAAAGTCAAAGGATGGAAAATAATACTTCATGCAACAGGAACCCAAAAAAAAGCAGGGTTAGCTTTTCTGTCTGCAGACAATGTGAACTTCAAACCAATAATGATCAGAAGAGATAAAAAAAGTCATTACATACTGGTGGGGGGAAAACTTCAAGAGGAAGAGATAATAATCTTAAATATATGTGCACAAAATTCCAGAGCACCCAGTTATATAAAGCAAGTATTAACAGAAATGAAAAATCAAATTATCAGTAACACAACTGTAACGGGAGACCTTAACACACCATTGACACCAAGGGACAGATCAACCAGACAGAAAATCAGCAAAGAAATAACACAATTGAATCACACATGTGAACAAATGGACTTGATAGATATATACATTGTTCCATCCAACAACATCAGAATACACATTCTTCTCAGCAGTACATGGGACATTCTCTAAAATAGACCATATATTAGCCCACAGAACATATTTAAATAAATGCAAAAGAGTTGAAATTATCCAATGAATGTTATCAGATCATAGCACCATGAAATTAGAAATTAATGATAAAAGATACTGCAAAAATCACACAAACACATGGAAACTGAATAACACACTCTTGAGTAATCGATGGGTCACAAGGGAAATTAAAGAAGAAATTAAGCAATACATACAAGCAAACAAAAATACAAATACAACTTACCGGAATCTGTGGGATGCAATGAAAGCTGTCCTCAGAGGAAAATTTATTGTACTGAATTCTCACATCAGGAAAATGGATACAAAGAGAGGATACAAATGGATACAGGAGAATGGATACAAATAAATAACCTGATATTACACCTCAAACATCTAGAAAAAGAAGAGCAAGACAAACCCAAAGCCAAAAGAAGGGAGGAAATTATAAAAATCAGAGCAGAAATTAATGCAATAGAGACTAAGAAAACAATCCAAAGAATTAATGAATCAAAGAGTTGGTTCTTTGAAAGAATAAATAAAATTGATAAGCCTCTAGCCAACTTTATTAAAAAAAGGAAGAAAAGGCTCAAATTCATGTAACAAGGAATGAAAAAGGTGAAATCACTACAGACTGTGTAGAAATACAGAAGATCATCAGCACCTATTTCGAAAACCTCTACTCTAATAGGTTTGATAACACAGAAGAAATAGATAGATTCCTAGAAATGCATGAAGTACCAAAGATAGGTCAAGAAGATGTAAAACTGATGAAGAACCCAATTTCTATTATTGAAATTGATAATGCAATTAAGTCCTTACCTACAAAAAAAGAGCCCAGGCCCAGATGGATTCACTGCAGAATTCTACAAGAAATACAAAGAAGACTTAATGCCGACACTCCTCAAACTCTTAAATGAAATTGAAAGGGAATCAATCCTTCCTAAGTCATTCCTGGAAGCAAATATTACTCTAGTACCAAAACCTGAGAAAGACCCAACTAAAAAAAGAACTACAGGCCAATCTCCCTAAATGAACACATATGCAAAAATCCTCAATAAAATATTGGCAAACAGGATGCAGCAAATCATCAAGATTATACACCATGACCAAGTGAGATTCATCCCAGGCATGCAGGGATGGTTCAACATACATAAATCAATAAATGTAATGCACCATATCAATAAAGCCAAAAGAATCACATGATCATTTCTATAGATGCAGAAAAAGCCTTCGATAAGGTCCAACATTCATTTATAATAAGAACCTTGCAGAAAATTGAAATAGATGGTCTTTACCTCAGTATAATAAAGGCCATCTATGACAAACCAACAGCCAGTATCATACTCAATGACCAAAAATTGAAGGCCTTCACCTTAAAATCTGTCACAAGACAAGGATGTCCCTTATCACTCGTATTTAATATAGTACTGGAAATACGATCCAGAGCAATTAGACAAGAGAGAGAAATGAAAGGGGTAAAGATACAAAAAGAAGAAGTTAAATTATCATTATTTGTAGATGACGTGATACTCTACATAGAAGACCCCCAAAACTCCATTGAAAGACTCCTAGATACAATCAATAAATTCAGTAATGTAGCTGGATACAAAATCAATACTCAAAAATCAATACATTTCTATATACTGACAACAAAATCACAGAGAGAGATAAGAGAAGCCACACCCTTCACACTAGCAACTAAAAAAATGAAATATTTAGGAAGTATTCTCATGAGAAAATTGAAAGACCTATATAGGGAAAACTGTTATACACTGAAAAATTAAATTGAAGAGGATCTCAGAAAATGGAAAGACATCCCTTGCTCATGGATAGGAAGAATAAATATTGTGAAAATGGCCATTCTCCCAAAACTCTTATACAGATTCAATGCAATCCCAATAAAAATACCATCAACACTCATCATGGATCTAGAGAAATCACTCCTCAAATTCATCTGGAACCAGAAGAGACCTAGAATATCAAAGGCAGTTCTAAGCAGCAAAGGCAAGGCAGGAGGCATCACAATCCCTGACTTGAAGTTATACTACAAAGCTACTCTAGTAATATCAACATGGTACTGGAATCAAAACAGAGCTGAAGATCAATGGAATAGATTAAAAGATACAACCACAACTACAAACACACTCAACCACCTTATCTTTGATAAAGGGGCCAAACGTGTTCACTGGAAGAACAACAGTCCCTTTAATAAACAGTGTTGGAAAAACTGGCTCTCCACATGCTCAAAAACTAAAACTAGACCCATGGCTATCACCATATACTAAGTTAAAATCTAAATGGATCAAAGATCTGAATATTAAAACAGAAACACTAAATCTATTGGAAGACAAATTGGGTAGAAACCTTGAAGACATAGGGGTAAGTAGAGAATTCATGAACAGGAATCAAACTGCATGGGAAATACTTCCCAGAATCAATAACTGGGATCACCTCTTATTAAAAAGTTTCTGCACATTAAAAGAAATCTCCAGCATAGTGAAAAGAAAACCCACAAACTGGGAAACAACCTTAGTGAACTGTCCCTCAGACAAAGGACTTTTGCTTAACACATATAAAGAATTTAAAAAATCAGACCCCCCCAAATTCAAAGATCCAATCCAAAAATGGGCATCTGAGATGAATACACAATTCTCAGATGAAGAAATACAAATGGCAAATAAATACATGAAAAAATGTTCATCATCATTACTCATTAGAGAAATGCAAGTTAAAACCACACTGAGATTCCATCTCACTCCTGAAAGATTGGCCAGGATCAAGAAAACTACCAACAACAAATGCTGGAGAGGCTATGGAGAAAAAGGAACTCTCCTGCACTGTTGATGTGAGTGTAGACTGGTGCAACCATTGTGGAGGTCAGTCTGGAGATTTCTCAAAAAGCTGGGATTGGAAGTCCCATTTGTTCCAGCTATTCTACTTCTAGGCATATTCCCAGAAAAACTGAAAATGTCATGCCACAGTGATATATGTGCACCCATGTTTATAGCAGCACAATTTGTAATAGCCCGATCTTGGAAACAACCTAAGTGTTCATCAACTGAGGAATGGATAAAAAAGTTGTGGTATTTTTATGCAATGGAGTACTATTCAGCTATAAAGAATGATCACATTGAGATATTTATAAATAAATGGGCGCAGCTTGAGACCATACTCATAAGCAAAATAAACCAAACTCACATGTATAAATACCGAATAGTTTCTCTAGTGTAAGAAATGGTAAAAGTACATAAAAGAATGTGGTAAACATGATTCCCCATTATATTGCTTTAAAGCCTTATAATGTTTTCATTCATTATTTGGATGGTTTTATACTGGGTTGTTTTATTTTATTGTCTGTGAAGGTATGAACAGTTATTTTGAAGGAAACAAGACGATATAATAGCTAGTGCTGATTTAATATCATCTTGTTTTGAAGTCCCACCAAGTTTTTGTTCTTCTGTCTCCATCAGTTTATCATGTTGTATCTTATTGGATTTTATTATATGTGATAGTATAAACAAAATTTTTTATAGACAAAGAGATAATATAGAAACGATTGTTATACTCAAATATTTCAAGGAAAGAGACACTATAGTAGCTACTGTTACGTTGGGTTATGTTGTGGTGAAACACGATGTTGCTTAAATTGTTCTTTTCTGACCTATGTCCTCTTTTATCTTAATTTCCTTCTTTCTTTTAATTTTTTTATTAAAAAAAATTTGCCTTGTCACTAAGAGAAAGAGACCTATGAATGGGAGTGGTCTCATAAGGATTATAATTATACCTGGAGCATAGATAGGAATTATCATTTAATGCAAAGAAAATTTTAACATACTGCAGTTCTAACCATTTTTCTTCTTTCTCAAAATATGATTTTAGCTGTAAAAGAACATCACAATTAATACTTCCCTCTGTATTCCACTTTGGCTCTAGGAGGTAGATAGGCCACACACTCCTGCAGAGAAACCAATTTTCTCTTTTTTAACATGGAAGGGTCAAGTATCTTCCAGTGCTTAAGAACTCAGCTACCTGCAACAATAGTCATTGATCAGCATTCAGGGATACTCTGCAGAGGGTCTATCTAAATGGCCTTGATAGACACCAGGCATTTTCATCTTGGGTAGGCATACAACTTTAAGTCTGGAGGAGACAAGGCCAAAGAAACAAGTATGCATAGGCCCAATAATAGAATCAACAGGATAACTATGAGTACAGCTAGCAAAGATTTCCACAAAGAGGGGCTAGTAATGGCTGCCTATAAGGAAGCTAAGGATAATGTCCAGGGAATTCTAGTGCCTGACGTGCCACTGATCTGTTGTTTAATATCTTGAACAGCAACTGAGATATTAGCAGATGGATCAGGAATGTATACACAACATTTAGTTTTTACAATTGTACAAGTACCTCCCTGTGCTGCTGTTAGACTGTCTAATGTCATTCAATTTAGGGGGACAGCCTGTCTCATTATTTTTATTTCTTCATTTAGGAGACAGATCAGCTGTGGTGTTATTTAAGGCCCACTGACAATAGTTAGTTAAGGCCTCAATATCTGTTATATAATCTCTTCTCTTGGCTAGATCTAGTGGATCCCAGTAAAAGGAATCTAGCATATTTGTTATTGATTTTATCTGTATAGTGTCTTGGGGTTTGGCATAATCTAGACAAAAACAAATTGTAATCAAAGCATATAAAATCAAAGGATGTATACAAGGAATGTATAATCAAAGCATGAGCATTAGAGCTGACAAACAAGTTTGGAAATTATTTTTAAGGGGTAACAATCATAACCCAGTGGCTCTTAAGTCACTAAATTCAGAGGGTCTGACTTTGTCATAAATCCCTCTAGCTTTAGTTATAATTATCTCTAAATTTTTGACACCATGTGAGAACCAGATTAATACCTTATTTTGACCAATGAAAAACTCCCTTAAATTTTTGGAAATCAACAAAAATATGTACTGTATTTGTAAAACCAGTTTCAGTGTCATTTTGACTAGTTGGCAACCTGGACAGATAGATAGATATTACAGTATTTAGACAGTATAAAATTGATATGGGGGATGAAACTCTCCACCTACTATATGCCAGGCATGAGTTTATGTTTTCTAAAATCAAAGAATGAATTTTAGGAACAACACAGGTTAAGAGCAGGATATATTTATTGAGAGAAAGAAAGCTCCTGTCTGAATGTCAGAAGGAATTTGGAGTGGATTGCCGAGGACTCTGTATTTTCTAGGGAATTTTATAGAATAAAATCACAGGGTGAGATAGGTTCAAGGTGGGGAAAACTGAGAACTCCCAATGCAGATGAGCATAAAGTGGGACAGAACTATGGTTAACCAATCAGATTAATTGTTCAGGTAAAATTGATTAAACTGGGGACAAATGGGGAAGTGAGTCAGCTAGAAATCAGACATTCATATAAAGCAGTGACTCTTCCCACAGAGGGTTGGGATGGTGACTCCTGACTTCCTCAGAGTTATAGAGAATCATTTAGAATATCAGTTCTTAGGATGTGGGTGTATTTTTTTGCCTTTTGTCTTAAGGCCTGGTCCAGAGCAGGAGGTGTCTGTCTCCCCCGTAGTTATAAGGTATCTGGGCTTCTGCACTGGCTCCTTCGAAGGCCTAGCTCTGTCTTACTGCCTATAGATAATATTTCTAGCTAACTCAGCTGCTTGTAACAAAATCTCTCTAGGAATGGAGTTGGGCTTTTAGGCATAACTAAAAGGGATGGGTGAAGAGAAAGTTATTCCAGATACAGCTTTAAACAAGATATTTTTTGGTGACTGTTTATTGAGGCATGATTCTTGGAAGGAAGACCAAAGTTGAAAAGGACAAAGAGACATATGCCAATATTCAGTAATAGGCTGGTTTTTAACTCTCTTCATGATTTCTCAGGGCTCCTCTGTGGAGATGACAGGTAGAGGAGACAGTCTGGCAAGAAGAAGGAAACTGAATACCCTAAAGCCCTTTAGTTTTGCTGGATCACCTGGAGAGACAAATCTGAGCTCTGAAGACTCTGCTTGGAGTGCAGTTTTGTTTCCAGTAGCAGCCGTTACAGTCAGGGCATGGCTTGGGGAGCCTCTTAAGGCAGTCCCTCTCAATGTGGCCTGGCTTTCCATAGTAGTATCAGCTGGGTGTAGTCCTTGAGCTCTTGTTGGAGTCCCAAGAATCAAACTTAAGTTCTGTTTCTTTTGAGGATGCAACAAGGGCAGCTACTTTTTTGTCTCTTTGTTTTCTCTTTTTGGCTTTCTCCGAGCCCTGATTATAGAATAATAAGGGGGGAAGTTTTTACTAAAGTATCAAGTGAACTACCTGGAGCAAAGGCTAACTTTTATAAACTTTTTAAAATATGTGGGCTTAACTGGCTAATAAACATATCTTTATGCAAAAATCTGTCCTATTGAATTAGGATCTAAGAACATGTTTTACTAGTGTCTCTAATAAATGATCTAAGAAATCAGAGAGGTTTTATGTTTTTACTAAAAAATAGCTGACAATTTAAAATAACTAGAAGGCTTGGTTTTTTGTCTTTCTTAGATCTTCAAGAATACACACTTGAAAATGTCTCCTCCCCCAATCTCCTGTCTGATCACTAGGCAAGTAAGGGTTTTGGATGTGAACTGCTTGTGCACCAGTGGCAACTGGCAGCTGCCCTGGCTGTTGATCTTCTAGCTGTCTAAAATTAACTACATAATATTCATGTCTAAATGTAACACAGCTTATAATGTTGCTTGTCTCTCAATAGAACTCAATGTTTAAGATTGACATCTTCCCAATCTAACTTATAGGTCTCAATAAATCCTCTAACGATACTGAGGTACTTATCAGGATCACCTGAAAATTTTCCTAGTTCTATCTTAATTTGCTTTAATAAACTGAGATAAAGAGACCTATGAATAGGTCTAGTCTCACAAGGATTATAATTATACCATGAGCAAAAATAAAAATTATTTCTTAATGTGAAAATCCTTACATACAAGACAATTCTGACCATTTTTCCTCCTTCTTACAGTATTATTTTAGTTGTAAAAGAAAATCATAATTAATACTTCCTCTGTATTACATTTTTGGGATAGGTAGGCCATGCACACATGCAGAGAAGCATCAATTGACTCTTTTTAAACATGTGAGGGTCAAACATCTTCCAGCCTTTAAGAATTTATCCAAAGAAGTAAGGGGTTTGGGCACTGCGTTACCCATGTCTATTATGTATAAAGCAAAGTGTAAGGGTTGAACATCTTTTGGTGCTTAAAATGTATTCCAAAAGAGTATGAGACTTTGACATTGAGCCACCTATCTATGAAAAAAGAAATAGTTGGACACCCCTGTTATGGGTTGAGAACTCACGTGATCAGCTTAACGCCAGCTGGATTACATCAGCATGCATCAAGAGAAGATGCTCCACCTGAGGAGGGTTGCCAGGATAAATAGGTGGAGAAGAAGGAAGGTGTGGAGAGGGTTGAGGTGTTAAGGAGGTATTGTGTGTTCTCCTATGAGTTGCTGTCTGAGCTGTTAGTTCTCCTGGAGAAGCTTTGGTCTTCATATCGAGCATTGCTTCCTGGCTCTGGAGGGGAAGACATGTGCTGCTTGGTCTCCAGGATGAACTCGTCACATTGCTTCCTGGCATATACCCGACTGTGCTTGTTGGAGGAGCTCGGGGCCTCCATGTCACTGAGGACAGCTATGGTGCCTTTCAGGATAGCCCTGGTCTTTGTTGTGAGTGTGACTTCTGGGCTCCAGCATAAAACCCTCATCCCACTAGCACAGCTCCTTCATCCTTCTGGCATAGACTTTCTGGCTTCCACAGCTGATCCTTGGGTCTTCCCTGCATGGATCCATAAAAGAGACTGGTGTGAGTCCTTCTTGTGGGCTCTGGACCTCCAATTGGACTCATAGGAGGCCTTGTCCTGAGTTCTGGGTTTTTATCTGGACTCATGTGGGACACTGCTGTGGGGTTTAGGCTCTTGACTAAATAATCTATGTCTTTGGTGTTGCAGATAGATTTCCTGCATTTTCCTGTGTTAACTCACAGTGACCATTATAAAAATATTATAAACTCCATGTCCTAATCCTTGTTGTTCTCTGTGTACAACCCCTGACTACAACAACCCCTTTCTTATTTATATTTTATAATATCCTCAAGGTGTGTCTTGGGTTGATTGTACTCCAGAGCAGTTTGATGCCATCTGGAAAGGGTACAAGAGAAAATTTGGCCAGCCTATCCACCCTCAAACGGATGTGCAATCTTGTCTTCCCAGATAACTTGTCTTAAGTTACAATTGGTTCTAATTGTGGCAGGAATTTTTAAAGAAGAAAGCATAACTTTATAATAAGCTATTAATTTTGTTTATTGGAAGAGAATGGGTGTGAATAGTTAGAACACTTTTCTGGCTGTGCTGTGAAAGAGATTCCAACCAGAGATAGATAAAGGCAAACAGACTTGAGGAACACTGTCCTGGGTCCTACGGCAGAGTCTCTAAGGCATTTGTGTCCTCTATCTATTAGCCTAGGCAATCTTTCCTAGCAGCAGAACATGGCTATGCTTTGTTTAAATTTATGTATCTTTGAACCTTGCAGGTTAAACTTATAAATTATCATTTAACAAATGCATTTTACATGTTAGTAAAGGCACATCAGTCTCATATACACAGAAAATGGTGACTAAAAATCTCTTTCTCTCTTTTTTTAGCTAATATATGTAGGACACAGATGCAAAACCATTGCCTACCAGCTTCATTGATATGTAAACAGTTGTTGTGAATAGTCTCAGTCTAATTTCTGAAACGAAAAGTAATTACCTGAAAAGCAAAGAGATATATGTACAATAGATAGGTGGAGATGTTTGTGGTCTGGATCATTTCCATTGAGGAACATTTGAGTATACAGAGGAGGATAGCCCTGGCCACGAACCCTCAGTTGTTCTTGGTTTCTATTGGCCCCCAAAAACAGAGGTCAGTCTCCAGAAAGGACTCTAGATGTCTGTCTGGTCAACATTTTATTGGCCATTGGCTTCAATGGGGATTCACCAAAGATGGTGAGAAAGCCCATCCTCTGTTTAAGAGTGGTAGCTGCTGAGTAACTAGCTGGCAGAGTAACCACTATTTGTCGAAGTTCTATAAGGGATAGTTAAAAGCCTGAGCAAGATCATTACCTAGCACTGTATAAGGTTTTAAAGTCTACAACTCATTATCAAAGTATTTTCTTATACACATACATTAAAGGTTGGAAATCTTCCCTTAGTGTAAATGTGTTTTGGTCCCATAAGTGTGCTGCTTTTGGAAATAGCTCCTTCTAGTTTCACCCAGAAGTAGGCTCTTTCTACGGTGTCTCAGGTTCAGTCACATGAAGGAGACTTGCCCAGAACACTAAAGCAGGACATGGATTTTATGTGTGTTCTAAACAGGCAAAATTCCAATGATTCACTTAACCTAGAGTTACAATAATCACCCTTCATCCAAGATGGCTTCCCTGTGTTTGGTGTTAGCAAATGCTCATTTTCTATGGACTTCACGTAGTAGGAGAAAAAGGTTGTAACACTCGAGTTTTTTCTAGTTTTACATGTCTCTAAAAAAAGTACAAAGTGGGGGAAAGTCTAAGTAAAGCCAAAGAAAGGAAGTTGAAGCAGAACAAGCTTGACATTTCCACTAGATTTGTAGAGCCAGTCTGTCTCAGTGAAACCTGTCCCCCAAACCTTTGAGCACAGCCAACAACCTAGTGCTGTTTAAATGGTTAAAGGAGTCCTGCATTTTATTATAGGCATGTATTTTTTTTTAATTTTTGGGCTAGATTTCATTTAAGAGGTTTCATTTTACAGAAGTTTATATTAAAATCTACTAGGGACATTGTAATGTTACTCTCTCTAGCACAATTGTCTAAATAGAGTCAAACAAATAGTACCAGTAAATTTAGTAACTAGTTTAAATGCAACATGAACAAGAACAAAGCCTTACAACTTCCCGATGTTTAACTTAGCTCTATCATCATTTTAAGAAAATTATAACAGACAAAGCATAAGCACTTATAAGCAATAGGCAAAGACATAACGAAATTTGAAGCATAAAAGTTTGTTTTCTATGGACTTAATGAGTACCAGTCCAGAGTCTATATATCAAAAGCAAACTCTTATTTCCAGCCAATGATGTCAGTGGGACCTCCACATGATGTAGAAGAAAAAAACTTCCAACCTGTTAGATGTCTGGTATGATTTTGTGTTTTGTAAAATCAAAGAATGAATTTTAAGAACAATAGAGATTAAGAGCAGAATATGTTTACTGAGAGAAAAAACTTCTGTCTGACAGAGAGGCAGAAGTGTTGTTACCAAGTGGGTTGTGAAGGACCCGGTCTTTTATAGGAACTTTTAGAGAAAAACCACAAAGTGACATAGGTCTAAGGGGGAAAAAACATGGGAACTCTCAAAGTGGGTATGAGGTGACGCAGAATTATGGCCAACCAATAAGATTAATTGCTCAGGTAAAATTGATTAAATCAGGAACAAATGGGGAAGCAAGTCACAAAGCAAATGGACAAGCTTACAGAACAATGACTCTTCCTATAGGAGGTTCCATTAGTGACTTCTGGCTTCCTCAGGGTGATAAAAAATTATTTAGAATATGAATACCTGATGTTTATCTTTAGGATGTCTGTGAGTGCATTTGTTTTACCTTTTGTCTTGAGGTCTGACCCACAGTGGGAAGTATCTGTCTCCCCCACAATTGCAAGGCATCCGGTCTTCTGCATTAGCTCATTCAAGAGCCTACCCCTGTCTGACTGCCTATAATATTTCTATGTAACTCAATTACCTGCAACAAAGCCACACAATGGCACTGCACTCCAATTATAAACTAAAAGGGACCTCAGATTTTGTGGGATCCAAACACTTTTCCCCTTGCAGAGGGGTAAATTGAGACCCAGGGAGGGAAAGCAGCTTGTCAAAGGCACTAGGATAATTCATTAAAGTGGGTGCTAAAACATCAGTCTTATGCTGTTTATCCTACCACACATGTCTACCTCTGGAAGGAATCAATAACATTTGTGTACAAAGCATGGAGGAAAAAAGAAAGGAGATGAAATGGGATCAGAGCAAATGACAATGCCTATTTAAACAGTAGGAGTTTTATTATTCACCTCCTAATTTGCAGGAGATACTTACCAAAGATTCGGGAGAATAGCAAATGTTAACCTTTATCATTTTGAAAGAATTCTGCAGAAAGAAGGAAGTTTTCCAGACAAAATGATTATAGTCATTTTAGTGGGGTTTGAGAGTCAGTTACATGATTTTATCAACTCAGCACTTGCTCATTATTTCCACTTTGAGGAGAAAAACATAATGTAACTTGGAATCTTTCATCAAATGACAGGTAATTAATGTATATCCACCAGAAGTCTAGGCGCACCAAAGTTCACTAGATATGAGAAAAGTGCAGGTCCTGCCTTTAGAGATGTTACATGCCAGTTAATAGGATGTTTAGTCTATAATATGATCACAAGATGTTTTGTCTATAATTTGATCATAGGTTTCTTGGGCCTAAGCCCAAGTACCCCTGGTAACTTCCAACATAGGGAAGAATCCATCGTAGGTACTCAATCCATTTTTGTTGGTCAGTTGACTGAGATTCCCACATTGGCTCTAAAATATTCACAGCACTGCTTTTTCTCCTTATTTGTCAAGAAGGAAAGCATTACATTTCAAGACAACAGTTCCTCTGTCTGTGCTCCCTGCATAAGCTCCAAGGATTTTCAGAAGATTTGGTCTTCTGGGGGCCTTTAAGTTGGGAGGGAGGCATTGTCCTCCTAGCACCAGAAGAAATAAGGCTTCAATAGCCCTCATAATGTTGCTGAGAAAAACCTCAGCATTCAGTCAGAAGGAAAGTTTGTCTTCATAAGCCCATCGGTTCTGATGATCAGAAATTCCACATGCTTAATCTAAAAGCGGCAGTGAGGCAGGATGCAGGAGATTTGGGTCCCCACATAAATTTAGCTCCTCACTAGCTGTGAAACTGAGAATCCACTTCTTCTGAGCCAGAGTCTCCTTATCTGTAAACTGAGAGCACTGATTAATAATATTCCCAAAACTGAAATGTTGAAGTCTAAATCTTTCCAAACATATGCTTAGGTTATTGGAGGTGGGATGGATATATAATCAGAGTTACTTGTGTTACCGACCACTGAATTAGAGAGGGATACAGGCAGTGAGACAGAACTAGGCCTTGAAAGAAGCTAGTGCAGAAGGTCAGATACCTTGTGTTGGGCGCAGGCGCTCAACATACCATACCCCACCTGGGACTAAGGACCACGCCAGCTTCCGCAATGCGCTACGTCCCTCTTTAAATTAGCCAACCCGTGGGCACTTCGTGCTCACTCCGTACACTGTGGCAACTCCTGATTGGCCACAGCTGGATATGGTAGCCGGAGCCTGCGTCCCATTCCCGCCCTGCTTCCTTGTGGCAGCCTGTGATTGGTCACGGCCAAATATATAAACCAGAGCCCGTGTAAATAAACTAGCAGTTAACTGTCGTCCACAAAAGCGTCTCCTGTCTCCTGTTTCATTGGAGCTGCGCTGGTCAACTGGTGGCCCGTACGGGGAGCACTGAGACGAGCGCTGAGACCCTCTCTCCGACAGTACGAGGAGAGCTGAGACCCTCTCTCCGATGGAACAGAGCGTCAACAGGTAAAACCGTCAAGCGCCGATAGTGGGGGCTACTCGGCGGGCGGGGGCTGACAGGTTAAACTGCTCAACGTTGGTAGCGGGGGCTACGCAACAGGCAGCAGGGGCTGCAGGGCCGGATGGCGGGGGCTATCGGGCAACCTTGGGCGGACGTGTCGCAAGGGTCAGGAACTCGTAAAGAGAGTTCCTGGTGCCGTAAAGAGGCAGGTTTTGGGGGCGCCGTAAAGGGGCGCGGGGACTAAGCTGTCCCTGTTACAAAAAAAAAAAAAAAAGAAAAAAAGAAAAAGAAAAAATAAAATAAATAAAAAGAAACTCTTGAAATTCCGGTTAACATGGGTAACACGGCTACTCAGCCACTGTCAGTCGCCTTAAGCGACTTACTGAGAGAAAAGGGATTACAAATGAAACGAGAACAAATTCAAAACTTCCTCGATCAGGTCGATAAGATAGCACCTTGGTTTGGTCCCATGGGGTCCATTACCATCCCCAGCTGGGATAAATTAGGGAGAGATCTTGACTTTGCAGCAGAAAATGGCCTCCTAGAGCCAGGAGTCAGACCCCTTTGGGCAGTGGTGAAAAGCTGCCTTACAGACACCTCTTGTCGTGACCATATAAGGGCTGGCGCCATGGCGCTTGATTACCATCAGGCAGAATCCTCCCGCAAGCAATCTCGTGAGCCCAGTGCTGCAGGCGAGGTGACCCCACCCAACCCAGAAACAGAGGACTCGTCAGATAATGAGGGGGAGGAAGAAGAAGTATACAAAATGGTGGATGCAGACACCACCGAAAGAGGGGAAGTCACACACACGCAGTCGAGAGGGCCTTACTCTGAGGCCATAAATGAGCTGCAATGCAGGATTTCTCAGAGTAAATGGGTCAATGAAAGCGAGTATGGGATCC
This sequence comes from Cavia porcellus, assembly GCF_034190915.1. Lineage (NCBI taxonomy): Eukaryota > Metazoa > Chordata > Mammalia > Rodentia > Caviidae > Cavia > Cavia porcellus. The sequence continues at coordinate 85,919,799 of NW_026947486.1, read as the reverse complement.
CAGGGCTGCCCCGTATAAGACCTACGGCTCTACCTCCCGACCCGCCAGATTATCATGCTCACCGGAGACCCTGCCATCAGCTATGTAGCTGTCCGCAATGGGTCCAGACGTCCCCTGGGACATTCCAGGAAGACCTTTGGCATCAAGTCAAAAGAGAGGACCCAGGAGGCCTGGGCCGTTTTCTCCAGGCTTTTCCGGTTGCTGTAGATGCTCAGGGAAACAGAGCCCACCTGCCTATAGATATAAAGGCGATAAAGCATCTTAAGGAGGCCAGCACCATGTATGATGTTAACGGGGCGTATACCCTGTCCCTAGTAGAAGCCATGGCAGGAAATGCCATGACACCTGCTGATTGGGCCAGTTTGTGCAAGGCAGTGCTCAGCCCAGGCCAATATCTTGATTGGAAAGCTTGGAATGTTGAACTTGCCACAGAACAGGCCCAAGCTAATGCCCAGAACAATCAGGCCACCTGGAACGCGGATATGTTATTAGGACAAGGGCAGTATCTCAATAACCAGCTGATATTTCCACAAGAGGTGTATGCACAGATAAATAGAATAGCCATACAAGCATGGAAACGGGTCTCGGCTAGGGGAGAAGTCTCAGGCCACTTGACAAAAATTTTGCAGGGCCTGAGCGAGCCTTTTTCAGATTTTGTGGCCCACATGATGGAGGCGGCAGGGAGAGTTTTTGGGGACGCAGAGATAGCCATGCTGCTCATTAAGCAGCTCACAGCTGCTCTGGGTCAGCACCAGGTGTAGTTCGTTAACTTGGCAGGAGTCGGGGCTTGCCATTGTTGACGGCCCTACCACCAGACAAAGCAGAAGCCGCATCCAAACTTATTCAAGAGCAATTAAAGTTAGGCCATATCAAACCCTCAAGTCTATTCTGTTTAAACAAAAGGAGGGTATTGCCCAGGGCATGACACCTAGGGCCAGACTAAATCTTGCCCTCTTCACTTACAATTTTGTAAACATCAACCCACAAGGATCCACGCCAGCACAGCTACATGCCAACCCTATCGCACCCAAACATGGTTGGGTACGCTGGAAAGACCTCCTGCATGGGGTGTGGAGAGGCCCCAGCCCAGTACTTAGTTGGGGGAGAGGGGCGGTCTGTGTCTTCCCGCAGGAAGAAGGCAGCGAACCTGTCTGGGTCCCGGAACGCCTGATACGTCCCTGCAAACCACCAGACCCCGACCCAGAGGAAACGTCAACCACAGAACAGGGGAACCAACAGGAGCCTCACAAGCCAGACCAAGCAAGTACACCCACAACTCCCATTAACCATGGCACCTTGGCCAACTCCCCTGGTTAGTAGCCTCCTTTTCCCCTCCTTCTTGCATCTCGTACGGCCCTTGCAGCCAATGACTTTTCTAAATTGCTCCACTGCAACCTGTTATATGTTACAATGTTGGGATAACAGTACACTTTCAGCTGTTGTTATACAGGTACTCCAGTTCACACCGGTTCTAGTTATGGCGGACTCAGATGAGTTTCCTGTGATCCAGCTCGGGCCAACTCTCCAATTGGCTTTCATAAAGGAATGGGTAGGAACAGGGGCTCTGGCTACCATGACTACACTTGCCGCATTCGGCAGTCTACTTCTGCTCTGTCGGATTCGCAGACAAAGGAATAGGGACAAAGTATCAAACAAGCATTGCTGATCATGGAATCTGGTCAAAGCCCGGCAGCATGGCTCGCCATGCTGTGACGCAGGTGTGGAGCAAAGCATCGCAGGGGGTGTCATCCTTGGCCAGGAGACACCCCGGTCCCCATGTCGGTGAGCATGCGGGTTGGGCTCATAAAACAATACTCCCGCCCCCTCCAAAAGAGCACCAATGAGTAGTGAGGCACTGTCATGACTGCAGCGTGACACCTCACGAGGGGCACCGACCTCTGGAGACCCTGCGTCAGTTATAAAGAAAGGGGGAGATGTTGGGCGCAGGCGCTCAACATACCATACCCCACCTGGGACTAAGGACCACGCCAGCTTCCGCAATGTGCTAAGTCCCTCTTTAAATTAGCCAACTCGTGGGCACTTCGTGCTCACTCCGTACACTGTGGCAACTCCTGATTGGCCACAGCTGGATATGGTAGCCGGAGCCTGCGTCCCATTCCCGCCCTGCTTCCTTGTGGCAGCCTGTGATTGGTCACGGCCAAATATATAAACCAGAGCCCGCGTAAATAAACTAGCAGTTAACTGTCGTCCACAAAAGCGTCTCCTGTCTCCTGTTTCATTGGAGCTGCGCTGGTCACCTTGCAACTGTGGGTGAGACAGATACCTCCTGCTGTGGGCCACACCTCAAGACAAAAGGTAAAACAAATGCACCCACAGACTTTCTAAGGATAAACATCAGGGACTGATTTGCTAAAAGGTCTCTATTACTCTGAAGAAGCCAGGAATCACTAACCCAGCCCCTTATCAGAACAGCCACTTCTCTGTATGCATATCCACTTCCTATGTTACTTGGTTCCTCATTTGTCCCTGACTTAATCAATTTTACCTGAGCAATTAATCTTATTGGTTGGCCACAGTTCTGTCCTACCTCATGTGTACCATGTGAGTTCCCATTTCTTCCCACCTTGGATTCCCTTTGCTTTGGGGTTTTACTCTATACAATCCTTATAAAAGACAGAGTCTTTGCCATCCCTCTTGGGACCTCTTCTGTCCCTCTGACAGATGCTTTCTTTCTCTCAATAAATATATTCTGCTCTTAACCTTGATTGTTCCTAAAATTTATTCTATAATTGTAGAGAACATGAGCTCATACTGGTCATCTAGTTAAGTGTTTCTTTCCCTGTATCACTTGATGGTGGAGGGACAAGAACCTCTATAATGGATGAATATGCTGGGTTACAATATTTTATTCTTCTTTGCAATTCAATTTCTGTTTGTGAAAAGTAAGCTAGATGTTTGTTATTTCATACAACTCCTTTTCTAGTTAAACATAGAAAATTGAATGCTTAAATAAATAAATAAAATAAAAAAAGAAAATTGAATGCTTGCAGTTATCTAAGCTCCTAAGACCTCGCTAAAAATAGTAAAGGAGTTAAAAAACCAAACTCTGAATGCTAAGGGAGCAAGAGAGGCTAAAACAGAGAAGGCAGTGCATATACATGCACACATGTCCAAAACATGGAAACTAGAAAATGGATAAACAAGTAGTAATTGACTTTACAGATTAGAGGAAACTAAAATCCAAGGAAGCTGGTTACACAGCAATCTCTTAGTAGCTCAAGCATTAAAGGTACCAGGTATCTCTGAAAGTGGGAGGAAGTGAGACTGAAAATAGAATTATTGAGTAAACATTTTTATAAGAAGCAGTTCCTTGATCATAAATTTTAAAAATTGTAAGTAGAACAATGACAAGTCAGGGACTGACTGAATATACAAACTTCCTACCTATGTATGTTAAGGAGACCCAGATACAATGATAGCCCAGTAGCAAGGAGCACACCAGTTGCTCAACTCATGCTTCTGTGTACCACCTTCTTATAAAGAGGTGCTCAAAAAATTGTAGGAAAATGTCAAGAGGACTGAGACCAACTGGAAAAAGGCTCCCAATGGTCAAATCAGGGACAATTTAGGTACCAAAACAAATGATAGTGATTGATTATTACTGACTGTATAAAATAGACCATGAGTACATTTTTGTTTTTGTTTTTGAGTTTTTGTGATGAGGGTCTTGTTATGTAGCCTTGAACACATGATCCTCTTGTCTATACTGATATCAACAAAAAATGAATAATTAAATGAGAGACAGTACAGGCTGTATTCTATGCAGATGCTTATCACAATATAGTCTATTCTATAATCTATTCTTACAATGTAATATTAATCTTCTTATCAAGGAGTAAGGACTATGTTCCCTCTCATTTAACCTTTGTAGATATTTGTGAGTACAACATCCAACAGAGCATGTTGGGACACAACTGTAATGTATGAATACATTTATAAAATAGCAAACTTATAGACATTTCATAGAGAACAATTAGAAATCTCTAAGTTTCTGCTGCTTAATTCAATTGACCTTGACAGTGTCTAAAGCCCAGGTATGTATCAGAGGTATCTACCTCTAATAAGCACTGAGAGTAATTGTCTACACCCTAAGTTATCCTGTGCTCACCCTCTAATGGTCCCCTCCCTTGTTATTGGGCTGTTTGTATATTATGATAAACAATTCCTTTGTTTCAACAAATCTGTTCAATGTGAGCCTGCCTGTCAATATATGACTCAATGCATGTAAGTAGTTGTGTAACATTTTGTCACTTGCTTTGTACCTCCCACTTCTAAATTCTATGTAAACTAAGCTTGCTATAAACTCAATGCTGTTGCCTTTGAGGAACTATTCCTGAACAGTCCACTGAAGTGAAGATTCAAAAGTCCACCTGCATAAATATTAAACTCTCTGCCTTCTTATCTCCTCAGTGTGAAGAGTCTTCCTTTTAGTTTGACTTGGGAATTTTCCCACAACACAACACTGTTTGACTTCTGAGGTTGTATCACAAAAAGAAGCCATGAGCTTCCATCTTGCTTTCTTGAAATCTTGTTGTTGAATCTCAGATAAAATGCTGGTATGAGACCAACAAGCCACATGAAGAAGCCTCATTTAGCAATCCTGGATGACAGATCTAGATGTAGTACCAACCATAGGGCAGTACCAACTACTCAGCCATGTGAGTGAGTCACCTTGGAAGTGTATCCTCCAGTAGTTTCCTGTCCCCAGCTGATATATCACAATGTCCAGATTGCACATTCATGAACTAGATAAATGATTATCATTTTAAGCATCTAAATTTAGGGCTAGTTTTATATATAGCAGTACATAGCTGGAAAAGAGTAGAATCCTTTTTTCTTTATAGTACAATGTCAACTAAATATAATAAATAGGCATACCAATAAACATAGAAAGACTGACAGAGATAGAGAATCACTGTTTGGTTACCATAATTGTAGTGATTGATTTAGGAAGCTAAGCATGGTAGACAGAGAATTGATGAGGAAAATTATGTTGCCATAATCTAGAAATACCTCCCTACAAAATACATATCAATGACAAGGAAAAATATTGGCAATTTGATGGTAAAGAAACCTGCATGCACCAGCATACTAGGTGAGCAAAGTTAGCATTACCCGTGTCAGAAAAGGTAGGTATTTTTTCCCTGTGACTTGAGATACTGAGAAGAGCACAGCATCATTTCCAAGGTAGTCCTCCCAAGGAAATATGGCTTGAGTCTAGTCATGAAGAAATATATGCGTCACTGTCTTAGTTACTTTTCTGCCATTTTGAGACAAAATACCTGATGCCCAAAATCAAAGAAGGGAAGGTTTATTTCTTACAATTTTGGAGGTTTCAGTCCATATTCAACTGGCCCCAAAGCAAAGTGCCATGGCAGGGCTGCTTTTTATGGCCACCACAAACAGCAAGCATGAACAGAACAAAAGAGGAATGACAGCCTTCTTCCTGTACATCAGCTCTGCCCCTGGGTGGGTGTAGCACCCACACCACCAATCCCAGTGCTAGATAATGAACCAATCACAAATGCTGGATTTAGCTGCATCCATGATTGCACAAGACTGGTGTGTTCAGGGGATCTGAACACAAAGCATAAGAGCCATCCTACAGAATGTAGAATCAGTAGTTTCTGAAAACACTGAAGTCGTGAAACACTGGAAAAGACCCAAAACTATCTCAGATGGGAGGAGCCTAAAGAGAGAGAATGACTAAAGGCTCAGTGGACATTTGCTGACAACTCAATATACCTGGTTGGAATCCTGGACCAGAAAAGGGACATTTTTGGGACATGGAGTTAACAGATTAAACCACGCATTTTGCCAATGCAGATTTCTGACCCGCATGCTGCTAGGTTAGATAAGTGCATTTGACTTGTAGGTATGTACACCAGACCACTTACAGATAATGGAGCATAATGTGTTCAACTCTTGGTTGATTGAGAAAAAAAACCAATGTAACATATATAGAAGGTAAGACAGAGCAAACAGTGAAATGTAAACAAGAATCTAGGTGAAAGGCATTGTAGAAGTTTTTGGTACTGCACCTGTAACTTTTCTATGACTTTGAAAAGTTTTCAAAACACAATGTTTTAAATTTTTTTACTTTTTATTTAAAAAGAAAAAAAGTTTTAAAAAGCCAGATTTTCAAAACAGCTTAGTAGCAGAGAAACAATAATCAACACATTGTATATTGTGCTATTCACTGTAGTTGTTCAAAGGACAAAAATATAGGCATAAAATGTTGTCCAGAAAATTACTAGCACAAAACTTCTAACTCTAGGACCCTGGGAAGCCAAGCCAGCACCTCCCCTCCCTGGTAAGTGGTGGCAGTGGGGCAGACTGCAGCCCTTCCAGGGGGAGAACCAGCAGTAGCTCCTCAGATCCATGCCATGTTGGAACTTAGGACTGTGGGAAGCCAAGCAAGCACCTCCTCTCCCTGGTAAGTGGAGGCAGTGTGGCAGACTGCAGCCTTTCCAGGGGATGATCCAGCAATGTCTCCTGACATCTGTGCCATGTTGGAACTGAGGACGCTGTGAAACCAATGACCATCCTGCCTCCCTGCTAAGCAATAGTGAACCTACTGCTACATGGCCTAGAGTCAAATATCCCACTTCCCCTATCCTCCTTCTCCTCCCCACCCCACCCCCAGCCCATTAGCAAATGGGAACCAGAAATCTGAGCATCTCCTGGGAGGTTGACCATAGCAAATAAGGGGGACTTCCTTCTGCCATTTCTTTGAAGGCAAATATTTTAATTACTGTTTTGCTTTTTTCTGATTAATGGAACTGCTCTATTCAATATTCTGTTTTGATAAGTTCTATAGTGTTCTATCTTTCATCTCATTTTGATATACATGATTGAAAGAACAACTATTATAAAGATAACAAAATATACTGTGATACCTATTACTGTTATCCCGGTAACCTGCTGTGAAGTTCTGTACCAATTTCACTGTACGATCTTAGTTGGCTTTATTCTGACTTGTTCTGTTGTATACTTTCAAAATAAAATAATAATAAAAAAAACTTCTACCTCAGTGAACTAAGAGAAACTAGCTGTATTACCATCTTAACTGTCTTCTATTTATATATTTTTTCTTTTTCACTTCCTCCCTCATCACAGTTTTTCTTTTCTTTTGAAGAGTTTCTTCCCTTTTTAGTATCTATTATAAATTTTGGATCTTGTTTACTCTTTCAGATTCTCACACTAATGAGACAATATGACATTTACACATGTGGGTGTGATTTATTTCACTTACAAGTATGGTCTCAAGTTGCATCCATTTAAATATAAGTTTCACGTTTATCTTTTTATAGTTGAGTAGCATTACATTATATATTTTAAAAACACATCTTTTTATTCATTTCTTGAATGATGGGCATTCGAATTGTTTTCAAGATTTAGTTACCACATTTTGTGCTGCTATAAACATGGGTGCACATATATCACTCTGGTGCCATGCTTTTAATTCTTCTGGGAAGATATCCAGAAAGGGAATAGCTGAGTTGAATGAGGCCTCTAATCCTAGTTTTTTGAGGACTCTCCACACTGATTTTCACAGTTGTTGCACCAGTTGACAATCCTACCAACAATGGAGAATGGTTCCTTTTTTCCCACAGCCATGCCAACATTTGTTATTGGTTGTTTTGTACATGATGGGCATTCTTTCTTGGGTGAGATAGAATCTCACTGTTGTTTTTAATTTGTATCTCTGGAATGACAAATGATGTTGAACATTTTTTCATATATTTATTTGCCATTTGTGTTTCTTCATCTGAGAACTGTGTATTCATCTCAGATGCTCATTTTTGGATTGGATCTTTAAATCTGAGGGGCCTAACTTTTTTCAGTAGTTTATATTATACAGATAAAATTCATTGAGGGACAAAAGGCTGTAATTTTGTTCTACTCTGTGGGTTGCCTTTTCACTTTGTTGGTGATTTGTTTTGTTGTGTAGAAGCTTTTTAATAAGGTGAGATCAATCCCAGCCTGGGAAGCAGCACCATACATGGGCTGCCACAAGATTGGAACAGACAGACCCAAACCTCTCACCATGAGTCAGTACAATTCAAGACCAGGGCTAGAGAAAACAAAGCCACACCACCAAGCAAGCCCAGTCTGGGAAGCAGCACCATGCATGGGCCATTGCTGGACTGGAACAGACAGGCCTCAGCCCCTTCTGGCGTGTAGGCTGACACATAAGAAATACCAACCCCGCAATCACTTTAAGTGACAAGCTTATCTGGAGAAACACAGGCTGTGATTATAGTTATGAGGATAAAATTCGATTGAATGCCTGTGGTGCTTTGGTGTTTCACTAACACTGCAGGTCTATGGCCAGTGGCCTGACCATAGGTTCAGAGGATAGTGGTATGCAGTGTGGCACTTGCAGGGTGGGGGGGAATCACCTTCTGCTTCTGCGGATTTGTACCCATTGTTGATTCCCTATGGTCTTGTTTTGAAAGTCCTATATCATTCCCATTTTTTGGTTGGGTTGGGTTTTATTCTCTTACGTTTTATTTGATCATATTAAATCCAATAGCAGGAGCATCTATTTCAAAGATAGATATATTATGGTAGCAATTTTGCATTGACTATCAGCTTTTTTTGAAGTTCTTTATTGCATTCATTGTTTTGTTTTTATTGTTTCTATTTTATTCTGTTTGGTTTGATTTTAACTATATCTGAAGTCATCTGCAGCTATTGTGAAGACATCAAAAAGCATTATGGGAACTACTATTGATCTCATAGTGTTTTGAAGTCCTGTATCTTTTATACTGTTTTATTTTGATTGGTTTTATTCTGTTTTATCCTCTTTAAAGTCAAAAAATAAAATGAGAGCCCATTTGTTCATTATATGTTGTATTTCCTGTGCAGTCTGGATTTTGTTCATGTAGTGCCTGCCTATACCTAGGTGTTCATGATTTCTATCCATTTTCTCTTCCAGTACATTTAGTGTTTCTGTTTTAATATTTATATCTTTGATACATTTTGATTTTACTGCATGGTGATAGACATGTATCTAGTTTTAGTCTTTGACATGTTAAAAGTCAGTTTTTCCAGCACCATTTATTAAAGAGACTTTCTTCCAGTGAACATGTTTGGCTCCTCTGTTGAAGATAAGGTGGTTCAGTGTGTTTTTAAATTGCATCTGCATCTTCTAATCTGTTCCACTGATCCTCAGTTCTGCTTTTCTTTTTTCCAATATCATTCTGATTTTATGACCGTAACTTTGAGGTATAACTTCAGTTCAGGGATTGTCATGCCTCCTGACTTGCCTTTGTTTCCCAGAATTGCTTTCGCTATTCTCAGTCTCTTCTGGATCCAAATGAATTTTAGGAATGTTTTCTGTATTTCTGTGAGGTATGCTAATAGTATTTTGATTGGGATTGCATTAAATATGTATAACAGTTTCGGGAGTAGGGCTGTTTTCACTAAGTTGTTCAAAACATTGTTTTGAAAAACCACAGAATTGGTTATTTTACCAATTCATTTCAGGTCAAGGGTTTATTGCTTAATTTTAACCACTCAACTAATTCTGTTCTTCATGTCAAAAAAAAAGTACACCAGGCATAACCTCCAAACCACAGATATGCAAATATCACTGCAAACCAAGCCCCAGTTCATATTAATTCATCAAAATTTCCATGCCCAGTGCTACGTCAGCCTGCTAATTCCCAACCAAAACACTAGGATACGCTGAGTTCATTTCCAGTGCTCACTGAATAAACCAATCCCACTCCTGATATGATGAAAAAGGCACTCTTTTGCCATAAGAGATTTTTCCGTCATCTGTTAACTTGTAATCATTATCTCTAGTGCTCTTCCTTTTATATTCTGTGCATCACTCCCTCCTTTCACTGATTTCCTGTACCTGATATCCTGGTGGCTCAGGCAATTGTTTCAGGGTCTACTCTCCCAGTGAGCACCATGCAAGGAGGGCCTTTTCCTATATTTCCTCCAAATGATTCTGGTCCACAACAGATATGAATCAATGTTAGTTCTGAACTAATGTCCAATAGTCTCCAAAATGTCTGATCATTTCTCTTTCCCCAGTGTATGATCCCTTGGGTAAAATATCTTAAGCCTTTTTCGAGGAGGATGCTATAAAGATTGATCATATAAGTTTTTGGTGTACTAGTGTCCTTCAGCAAGGAAACCTGGCCTCCCCATCACTCAAGGGGTTCTAGGTCTATAAACTGGCTCAAATCCAGGAATTTGTTGAGGGGCTATGATTCTTTATTACTATGATTTGAAGTGGGTTTCTGTTGTTGTTGTTGTTGTTGTTTTTTTTTTTTTTTTTGCTACCAGAGATCGAACTCATGACTACGTACTTGCTAGACAGGCACTTAGGCCACTGAGCTAAATCCCCAGCCCTTCCCTTAAATTTTTGATCATATAAATCTAGAAAATATTTTGTAGGTTTCCTATATATTTCACTTCTAGGAACACTATGGCTAATCTGCCAATGTGGTAGGTCTACACATGTCAAACCATTCTGATCATTATTCTGCTTCTACTGTCCATTACAGTAAGTATATGCATCCTGCCTTTGGCAATTAAGTGCTGCCACTTGAACCCTGCCACTATGAGATCCAATTAAACACCCCTTAATTTCCCAACTGAGTGAATTCAATCCCCACTTGTAAGGCCTGGCATACACAAAAGAGCAGTGACAGGGCTCTTCAGAGACATCAGGCTCCCCTTATGAACCTATTTCTCAAGGTATTAGTGAAGGGTATATTTGCTGGATCATCCCAGTGTGTCAGATTAAGTTTGAAATGACAAATTCATTCCAGTATTCCAATTTCTCTAAGCCTCCAAATCCCCTCATCAACAATAAAACCATGGAATCCCAGGCATCGCTAATTCATTCACAGTGGGCCATCTTCTGCTACGTAATTCAGCAAACCAGTCAGATAAACTATTAACCTTTTTTACTCCATGACCCGCAACATTAAATTCAGAATTCCTGATTAATGGACCCATATCAAAAAAAAAAAAAAACTAAGCTTGATCCAGTGTATGTTTTTGCACCCATTGTCCCATTAAATCCGTTCTCACCCTTGTTCATCAGGCTTCTGTTTATAAGAGTCAGCAAATTATAGAAGCTCTTTTGGAGAATATTGGATCTCCTCCTTGGTCATTCTATATACCTCACCATGAGAAGTTTTCTGCAATTTGATCCTGATTATAGGCCTAAAGACAAAGGTGGGTGGTGAGTGTGGGTTCTCAGGGTCAGCATCATCATGCTTGGTCAACATGGAATTAGTTTCTAGGAGAGGTCACCACAGGGGTTTGTGGTGGAGATGCCTCCACCACCGTGGGTGGGGAAATCTCTCCCTCTGGAAAATTAATGTCCTTAGTGTTTAGGAGCTTAATATCTCTAGTCTCATCAGGAACCTTCTAAACTTATCCATCCCAGTTGATGGGATCCCATCGTTTTCCAATCAGTGCCTGCACTTTTATTTCAGATACCCTTCATGGCTGAGCATTAAACTTTTGCTGTTTTTAATGCAATTGAATTATGGGGACCTTTGTGTGGCAATCTGAGCCCTGCAGCCAAGGAAAAGAAGATTCTTTCTCAGGACACACTTAGAAAATTTTAAATTTTTTAATGCGCAAATGGAGCTCAGAATTTGAATCTGTGAGCTCCTTATTTTTCTTTATGAATTTGTCTTCATAGTGAAGAGACTTTAGATTTCTTTCCTTTTTTGCTTTTTACTTTAAGGAGAATAAAACACAACAAAATGGAATACAGCTAATGAAAATAGAACTGTGAAAGCAATACAGGTCTTCAAAACATGATAATAAGCCAGGGATGTAGCTCAACAGCACAACCACCTGCCTTGCAAGATTAAGGTTGTAAATTCAATCCCCAGCATAAAAAAGAAACAAGATAATAGGAAATCGACAATGACCACTATAATATATCTCGTTTTCTTCAAAATAGCTGTCCAAGAGCCAGGGATTTAGCTCAGCAGCGTAAGTGCCTGCCTGGCAAGTGCAAGGTCAAGACTTCAATCCTTGGTACCAAAAAAAAAAAAAAACATGCAAAATAGCTGTCCATACCATCATATATCATAAAATCAAACAAAACAATACAGAATAAAACCAATGAAAACAAAACAGGGAAAGAACTCTAGGACTTCAAAACCAGATAATAGGAAATGATCAGTGGTTACCATAATATATCTCATCTTCAAAATAACTGCCTATACTTTCAGACATAATAAAATCAAACAAAGCAAGCCAGAATAAAAACAAACCTAACAAAATTATAAAAACAAGAATTCAAACCAAGCCGGGTGTGGTGGCTCACACCTGTAATCCCAGCACTCAGGAGGCTGAGGTGGGAGGATCATTGCGAGTTCGAGACCAGCTGGGCTACAAAGTGAGATCAAGGCCAGCCTGAACTGCATAGCTAGACTCCGTCTCAAAAAAGACAAAAAAAAAAAAAAGAATTCAAACCAAGGTAATATGAAATTAACAATGATTACCACCTTTCCATTTTAGATGTTTCCTCCCCTACCACTTTCACAATATCTATTGTACATTATGGACCCCACTAACTCCTTCAGTTTTTTTATGCTAAGGAGATAAAATGATGTTCACCCATATGATTCTGAAACATTTCACCCATGAGAAAGATCTCAAATTGCATCCTTTAATCTACAACACCCCCAGGATTACCCTTCTTCAGAGCTGAGTAGCTTTCCATTGTATGAAAATACGATAACTTTCTTTTTTTTTTATTTGAGGAAAAAAAGAGAAAAACACAAAACAAAACAAAGCAGTGTAAGGTTACACATAATACAGAACTACAAAAAAAAACATAACAGTAAGAAATCACCTGTTAATAGATTACATATTATCATCTTGGAAATAGTTGCTCAAATCACAGTATCAAAGAATACAAAGTAGACATTCAAACAGAGAGACTGCAAACAGCTGTGTTCAATGATCCAAAAACATTAATACAGTCAGCTATTTAACATCCCTAAACACACTTGCTGTTATATCCGTTAGAGCTCTTTTTTTTTTTCCCTCCCTCTCTTTTTTACAACAAAATTTACACATTTTGGATTTTATTACTCCTTAGTTCTTATTACTTTTTTGGGGGGGGAGAGAATAAAGTCAAATATGGCAAAACAAAGCTGTAAGTCAAAACCAAGGATAGACATAGCACATGATGTAGAACAGAGTACAAGGTTATTAACAATGGTTATCAACATTGTCTCTTGTTTCCTTAAAAGGAATTGTCTATCTCATTAGATATTATAAAGTTGGACAAAACAGTGGAGAACTAGACCAATAAAACTTAGGCATTGTGAACATTACAGGACTTCCAAATGAGACAATAGTCAAACCAGAATGGGCATCTTTGTGAATCTTATTGCCTTCAAATTAGTTGCCTATACCCTCAGACTTGCTACTATCGCACAGAATGGAACAGAGTCTAATCAGTCAAAACAAGATCTTGGGAGTATTACAGGACTTCAAAACAAGTTAATAGGAGATCAAAAAGAGTTACTACTATATATCCTAATTTTTTAAATTTTTCCCTTAATTAAAATAAACATAAGAAATAGCTAAATAATTTTTTTAAAGAATAGTAGTTACCATAGTGTCTGTCTTTTTCCTTAAAATATTTGGATAAAACTTCATATACTATAGCTTCAAATATTTCCATATCAAAAAGCCCAGAATAAAGCCTTTCTAATTAATAAGTGAAAATTTTATAAGGCTTCAAGGCCACATAATGGGGAATCATGATTATCACATATTTTTATATATTTGAATCATTGCTTACATTAGGGAAACTATTTGGTATTCATACATGCGAGATTGATTTATTTCACTTATGAGTATGGTCTCAAGCTGCGCCCATTTATTGATAAATATCTCAATGTGATCCTTCTTTATAGCTGAATAATACTCCATTGTATAGAAATACCACAACTTTTTTATCCATTCCTCAGTTGATGGACACTTGGGTTGTTTCCAAGATCTGGCGATTACAAATTGTGCTGCTATAAACATAGGTGCACATATATCCCTGTGGTATGATGCTTTCAGTTCTTCTGGGAATATGCCTAGAAGTGGAATAGCTGGAATAAATGGGATTTCCAATCCCAACTTTTTGAGAAACCTCCAGACAGACCTCCACAAAGGCTGTACCAGTCTACACTCCCACCAACAGTGCAGGAGAGTTCCTTTTTCCCCACAGCCTCTCCAGCATTTGTTGTTGTTGGTTTTCTTGATCCTGGCCATTCTTTCAGGAGTGAGATGGTATCTCAGTGTGGTTTTAATTTGCATTTCTCTAATGACCAATGATGATGAGCATTTTTTCATGTATTTATTTGCCATTTGCATTTCTTCATCTGAGAATTGCGTATTCATCTCAGATGCCCATTTTTGGATTGGATCTTTGAATTTTTGGAGGTCTGAGTTTTTTTAATTCTTTATATGTTTTAGACAAGAGTCCCTTGTCTGAGAGAGAGTTCACTAAAATCTTTTCCCAGTTTGTGGGTTTTCTTTTCACTATGCTGGAGATTTCTTTTGACATGCAAAAACTTTTTAATAAGAAGTGGTCCCAGTTATTGATTCTGGGAAGTATTTCCCGTGCAGTTTGAGTCCTATTCATGAATTCTCTACCTACTCCTATGTCTCCAAGGTTTCTACCCAATTTGTCTTCCAATAGATTTAGCGTTTCTGTTTTAATATTCAGATCTTTGACCCATTTAGATTTTAATTTAGTACATGGTGATAGACATGGGTCTAGCTTTAGTTTTCGGCAAATGGAGAGCCAGTTTTTCCAGCACCATTTATTAAAGAGACTGTCTTTTTTCCAGTGAACCTGCTTGGCTCCTTTATCAAATATAAGGTGGTTGAGTGTGTTTGTAGTTGTGGTTGTATCTTCTAATCTATTCCATTGATCTTCAGCTCTGTTTTGATTCCAATACCATGTTGATTTTACTACTGTTGCTTTGTAGTATAATTTCAAGTCAGGGATTGTGATGCCTCCTGCTTTGTCTTTGCTGCTTAGAATTGCTTTTGCAATTCTAGGTCTCTTCTGGTTCCAGATGAAATTTAGGAGTGATTTCTCTAGATCTATAAGGTATGTTGATGGTATTTCTATTGGGATTGCATTGAATCTGTATAAGAGTTTTGGGAGAATGGCCATCTTCACAATGTTTGTTCTTCCTATCCATGAGCAAGGGATGTCTTTCCATTTTCTGAGATCATCTTCAATTTCCTTTTTCAGTGTAATATAGTTTTCACTGTATAAGTCTTTCACTTCTTTCGTAAGAGTAATTCCTAAATATTTCATTTTTTTGCTTGCTAATGTGAATGGTCCAGTTTCCCTTATTTCCCTCTCTGTGGTTTTGTTGTTTGTGTAAAAATACGATAACTTTCTTGTCCATTCTGCAATTGATGGGCAAGCTACTCCTGCTTTTTTCTGATTTCCTGTCACATAGAACAGTTATTTTCTCTCCTTTGATTTTCAGTCTATGAGTTTCCTTTTGAGTTAAATTTGGTTTTTGTACCCAGTACATTGATGGATCTTGTTTCTTGATCCACTGTTTCTGTGTTTCTTTTTATTGGTGAATTGAGGCCATCTACCCAGTGGTTACAACTGGCATGTATTGACTCATCTCTGCCATGCTATCCTCTTGCTGTAGGCCCTCCACTTTTCCCCTCTGTGCAGCTGCCTGCCTTGTTTGGTGATCTCCCTCTGCTGCTGTTCCTGGAACCATGGTCATTTTCTCTCTAGAGTATCCTTTAGCACTCTTTGTAGGGTTGGTTTGGTGATCATGAATTCCTTCAGTTGGTCTTTATTCATGAAAGTATCTTATTTTTCCATCAAATTTGAAAGATAATGTTTCAGGGTACATCACTCTGGGTTGCAAGTTGTTTACTTTTAAGATTTGAAACACTTCATTCCAAGCTCTTCTTGACTTTTGTTGAGAAGTCCGTCATGATTCTGATGAGTTTTCCTTTATAGGTGATCTGTTTATTTTCTCTAACAGCCTTTATTATTCTGTTCTTGTGCTGAATTTCTGGGATCTTGATTATTACATGTTGGGGTGTAGATTTATTTTGGTTATGGCTAGTTGGAGCTCCATATACCTCACTTATCTGTATGCTAGTCTTTTCCCCATGTTTGGGAAGTTTCCTGCTATTGCTTCTGTAAATAGTCTTTTTCATGTTATTTTTGTTGCCCCATGCTTGTTTTGCTGACATCAATCTTAAATTATTTTTTTTTGCTTTGCCTTGCAGCCATTGTGTTGTTATTTCCTTGTATCTTGTTATTTTAAAAAGATCTTTCCTTTCACAAGTACTAGCTGCAATCCTGTCTTCATGGTCTGATAGTCTATCTTTAATTTCTTACAAGCAGTTTTGCCAGCTTTTGATGGAGTTTTTAATTTCCTGGATATCTTTTTGAATATGTTTCATGAACTGTAATTGCTTCTTATATTGTTCATTCAAGGTTTTCATTATTTTCCCATGCTCCTCTTTTTAAAAATCTGCATCTTCTTTAGATATGTTCAGCAATTCTTTCATTATGTTTGATTTTTTTATCTGAGATATTATTTCTGATCTGATTACTTTAAAGGCCTCATGAAGTTATTTCTTTAAAACTTCAATTGCTATCCTCAGATTTCATGCATATGACTTCCATTTTCTTCCATGTTTCTATTTCCCAAGGTTGTTCTGTGTGGGCTAGAGATCTCAGATTGACTTTTGCTCCTTCATCTTGACATTTTCCTGGGTTCCTCATCACAAGCCAGTTGTAGAGTTCCAAGTGCTTCCCACATTGGCTTTCCCCCACAGTTCAGTGAATGGGGCAGACACTTGGGTTTCTCTGAACCCAGGTTCCCAAGGAGGCAGTGGGGCATAAGGTGGGCTCCTCAGAACCATGTGGCTACATTGAGGCCTCCCCAGTGTCCATGGGTGCATGGTGGTAGGGCTGCTTCTTCTGTCATCTTACATGGCTACCCTGGGACTCCTCTGATAATGGTAGGGGTATAGGGGCATGTTTATCTGATTCTCCTGGCCTGTGCTAACTACCTTTAGGAAACAAGTATCTCCAGTGATAGTAAGCAGGCACACAAGTTATATCTGGCTGCTTCTTTCTGCCTGCTCTGGTTACCTGAGGGAAGGAAGCATCCCAATGGTGGCAGATGCACAGGAGTGGGTCTAGCTGTTTCTCTCTGCCCTCATTCACCACCCACAAGAAGCGATTGTCCCATGGTGGCAGGCACACAGGAATGTGTCTGCTGTTTCTCCCTGTCCATGTTGGTTACCTTAGGGAAGCAAGCATCCTAATGGTGCTGGGTATGCAGGGGTGAGTTTGGCTGTTTCTTCTTGCCCATGCCGGCTGACTGCAAGAATGCATATCCAATGGCAGTGGACATGCAGGGGCAGATCTGTCTATTTCTTCCTGCCTTTGCTGCTTGCCCCAAGACTTTAGATTTCTTATGGATGTTTTGAGTTCATTATGTTCCTTCAGTAGTTTCTCCAGAGATACTATGAGCCACTGAACAGCATCATCCTACTTCACAGTCTGCCAAAATGTTCAAAACTTTGATACATGGGATCACTAAGTTCCTTATATTACACAGGAGGTAAACTAGGATAATCCAACAGATCTACATTGCATATTATTTTAAACAGTTCACACCAAGGACCATCAGTATACCCCAAAGTACTAAAATGAGAGAGCATGGCATTTTTAGGTCTCATCAAATTAAAAAGCCAACTCTAGGAATCCTCTAAAGGCATTAAAGAATTTCTCCTTTACAATTTTGCTTCTCCAAAGCCACTCCCAGTACCCAAATCTCAATCATTTAGAGCCTAATAGAGAAATAAATTTAATAAGATACATAGAAATATATAAGAATTTAAAAGATTGGTTTACAATGACTGCCTTTAGAGTCAGGTGTGGAAGACTGCAAAAGCTCTGTGTGCTGGAGATTGAAGGATCCAGTCAAAAGCCTAAAGCTCAGTATAGCATCCTGTGTGAGTTCATATCAGGGAGCCAAAGGGTCTTTGCTAATTCCAGAAGAGTCTGTATTAGAAGTCAGGAGATGATGCCCAAGGTGCAGATGAGGACTAGACTCAATACAAAATTGTTGGTAGGTTTTTAATTATATAAAGTTCACTGACTGATATTGGATTATTTAGAATTTCTGTATTGTTTATTCAGCTGTAGAAATTGCAATATATCTAGGAATCTGTCCATTTAATCTATGTTTTCCAACTTATTAGAATAAAGTTTCTCAAGTAGGTATTGACAATCTTCTGGATTGCTGCATTATCTGTTGTAATTTCATTGTTTTTTTCCTAGTTACATGGATCTGAGTTTATTTTTTTCCATTTTTTGATAAACTTGCCTAGGTCTTTTCTGTTTTATTTAATCTTTTAAAAAATCCCTTTGATTCATTGTATTTTTTAACTCTCAATTGCACTACTTTCTGCTCTGATCTTTATAATTTCCTTCCTTGTCCAAGCTTTGGGCTTCACCTTCTCTTATTTTTCTGAGAGTTTGAGGTTCAGTGCTAGATTACTTATTTGAGCTTACTCTGTTTTTCTGATATGAGAATTTACTGCTACATATTTTCCTTGAGAGTAATTTGATTGCATCTCATAAGCTCCAGTATATTGTATTGGCATTATCATTTAATTGTAGTAACTAATTTATTATTTAATTTCATCTATGACCCATTAGTTTTTCAGGGTAGTGTTATTTAATTTCCATGTGTTTATGCAGTTTTTGTAATTTCTTTTGCGGTTAAATCTCAATTTTGCTGCACTATGGTCTGATAATGTGCATAAGATAGTGCTAATTTCTTTGTGTTTCCTTAAGAATGCTGATCTATGAGCTAGTATGTGGTGTATTTTGGAGAACATGTCATGTGCAGCTGAGAAGAATGTTTGTTGTTAAATTGTGAGTAGAACACTCTGTAAACATCAAGTAAGTCCCATTTTTTGAAGGTTTGATTCAGTTCTGATATTTTTTTGTTGATTTTTTGCCTAGTCAATCTGTCTACTTGTGACAGTGAGATATTTGAGATCTCCCATTACAATTGTATTAGTGTTTATTTGATTTTTTATGTCATTAATATTTGTTTCATATAGTTGGTTAAACTAATATTTGATACTCAAATATTTATGATTATTATCGCTCCCTCTTGGGTTGTTCCCTGTACAAGGATATTGATTAGTCTTGGCTTGAAATCGACTTTGTCTGTGAGTAGAATAGCTACCCCTGCTTTTTGGTGGGTCATGTCATATGGAGTATTATTTTACATCCTTTGAATCTCAGTCTATGAATTTCTTTTTAAAATAAATATTTTTTTGTATTTAGCACATTGTTGGATCTTTTTTCTTGATCTATTCTGCAAATATCTTTTTCTTGATTGATGAATTCAGACTACACTGATGGCTTTAACTCAATATGCATTGAGTTATTCTTTCCTATTTTGGACATTCATGATCTCCATTATTTTCTGAAGCTCTTTTTTTTGTTTGTTTGTCTGTATCTCCTCTCGATTCACTAACGAAGTCCTTTATTATGGTAATCATCTCTTCAGTTATCTGAGAAATTATTTTTAATTTGATTTTTAGAGCCAAATTCATCTGCTTTGTTACTTCCACTATTAACATTTCAGAGAGTTTAGATAGGTACTGTTGAATCATGCCACATCACTGCCTTCTGAGTGTGCCCTAGGTGAGCTGGAAGTCTGTGGTTGCATCTTGCTTCTGTGTCTTCTCATTTTCTGTTCTTTTTTTTTACATTGATAATTTCAAATTGCTTATGGTAGATTTTTAGTGCTAGTATTGAGAAGGCCTTAGGGAATGGCTTCTCCCACCCCCTCCCCAAATGTCTTCCAGGTGTGGATGGTTTATAGCCTTTGAGTCTGTTGCCAGATACTATGTCTTCAATTTATTAGTGTTGAGAAGTTTCTGCCTATTTGGCCTAGTCTCTTTGGCACTGATCTGTGTTATTGCTTATGACTTTCAGACAATCTTGGTCTTGGTGTACAAGGAAAAACAACTGATTAGAGCAACTATATCACTATGGCTAAAGTAGTACAATCAGGAATAACAACAGCATCAAGCACAGTCTAGAAAAAACAAACTGTGGTAACAATATGTCACCTTTAAAAGTACGAACAAGAGTGCATTGATGTGAGGCTTCTTTCTCTTTGGAAAAGACTTCATTTTAATTTTTCAAAGAACTAGCTCCTCAATTAGTTGATTTTTTGTCTTGATTTCATTGATTTCTGCTCTAATCTTTGTGATTTCCTCCCATTATTTTTATTGAGGCCTGGATTGTTGCTATACTTTCTATAAATATATTGCTAATTTCATCTGGGTTATCTTCTAGTTTTTCTCTAATTCCAACTAGCCTAAAGTGGTTCGGTTAAATGTTATCTATGAGTTTCTGGCTCATTTATTTGTTTATTTGGATGTGGCATCTTCGAGCACTTCCTCATAATTTATCATTATGTCCTGAATTTCACACACTCTGACTTCACATTGGTCATTTCTGCAATGTATGAATTATATAAGTTTTAAATTTCAGATATTCCTATATCTTTTTTTTCAAACTGAGAAAGTTTTATTTTTAAAACAAAACAAACAGCAGTAACATATCTAAATGCCAGCACAAAGGTTCACTGGGTTTTGCAAAAGAGAAAGTGGCACTCACGCATCAGGTGAATAGGGAAATCACGGAGACAGGACTTTGGTCAGTGGTGACCCAACCTCACATGCACTTAGGTCAGAAATCACTCCACATTTGTGTGGAAACCGTGATGAGTGCGGCAAGTCAGGAGAAACGGTGAGTGACCCCAAGATCCCTCTCCCTACTCGATGTAGTCTCGCCCTGTTTCTAAGAATTAAAATAATCAGAGGATCTTTTTTTGCATTGTTGTTACCAGAGTTTGAACTCATGACCTTGTGCTTGCCAGGCAGGCATCAGAGGAGGATCATTTTACAAAGAGCTTTAAAATCAAATAACACTTCCAAAAGTCCAAAATAGATATGAGGTCATGGCTGCAGTTGTACAGGAAAACAGGGAGCCTGATTAAACACAACAGCAGGCACTAATCTAGTCATACATTGTCGTGACAGGAGGGGTGATGCCACCCTAATACAGGATAGTCTTCTTCATGATGCACAGGAATTCCTGCTCATTCACCTCTCCATCTCCATCTTGATCAGCTTCAACAATCATTTCCTGCAATTCCTCATCCATCAGGTTCTCACCCAACTCCTTGGCCACGTGTTTCAGATTTTTAAAAAATATTTTCCAGGTTTCATCATCATCAAAGAGCTTGAAAGCTTTCAGGACTTCTTTTGTATCTTTCTCAGACATTTTCTGAGTCATGAGAGTCAAAAAGTCACAAAAGTTCATTTTGTCTTTCCCTCCTTATCAATTGTGCCTATTATTTTCTTGATTTCTTTTTTCTTGGGCTCAAAGCCCAGGGCTTTCATTGCCACCTTTAGTTCCTTTACATCAGTGCTCCCTGTCCCATCTGCATCAGAGATCAAAAGCTTCCTGGATTTCCTGTTTCTGCTCTTCAGTCAGCTCTGGCTTAGGACTCATCCTTTTTCTCTGGGTACTTGATGCCCATTTTAACTTTTTAAAATTGGAGGTCATTGCCAACGACATGTCTTATATCTTTTTGTGGGTTCTAAATCTTTGGTAAATTTGTCATTCATGTTTGAAATCATTCTGGTCAGTTCTTCCAATTTTTTTACTTGTTTACCTCAAGTCCACATTGGGCAGTTTGAGTCATAATTCTGAGAAATTTTGGTTCATTTCCTCTTTGAACTCAACTACTTTCTTCATCTCTTCTTTAATATGTTGTTAAAGTTCTGCTACCTGGTATCTGTGTTCCTCTCCATTTGTGCCCAATCAATCTTTATCAGGAGAGCTGGGAGATTTGTGGGTCTTCTGTCATCTTGCTTTCCCTTGAACTTGCGTGCATGGATGTTGGTTTTTATCCCCTTTTTCCTTTTTTGTTGTTGTTTTTGTTTTAATTTGATGTTTTGTCTTAAGACAGAGTTTCTCTGTGTGGTTCAGGCTGGTTTTGAACCTACCATGTAAGCCAGGCTGGCCTCACACTCATGGCAAATCCTCCTGTTTCAAACTCCCAAATGCTGGAATTACAAGTATGCACTACCATGTCCAATTTCCTCCTTTTTTTGTACTGTGTCTAGAAGAATGGTGAAAGCTTGTAGCTTATATGAAGATTTTTAGCCAGATGCTACGTCTCCATGATATATTTTCATCTTTGTATGCCCAGAGATAGATTTACCTATTCGGTTATTTATGTAAGTGATCTGGACTCTGCACCTATGTTCTTCAAGAAAAACTATTCCTGACTAGAACTCTATCAATACATTCCATTATGTATCACTTATATAAGATAATTTTTACTTTTACACTTTCCCTCTTTATCAATACTCTATAAAGACTATGTTAATTTCTTATTAGCAGTTATTTCAGAGTGTGGTGGGAGAAGCAGAGAAAAGAGATTGAGCACAGTGTGAAAGAAGAGTGTAAATCTGTAAGGGGGTCAGTAAAAGCAATAGAAACAGATGGAAGAAAATGAGCAATCTTTGTTAAGAGTACTTTTAGTTGGATTGAATGGTTAGTGTTGAGAGTATAAGAATGATATTTGTGGATATTAGAATGCAATATATGAGGAGGAAGATATATTTTATGATTGAAGAAAGCTATGTGCCTGTAGGAATCAGTTGATAAATTTGTGTATTTGTAATTTAGAAAAGAGGTTTGAGAGTCCAGGTGACTGGTAACTTACAAAAGATGCAAAATAAGAAAAAGTGGGTACTAGTTTGATACAGTAGAAGATACAAGTGACTGAAAGAAAGCAGACTAAGGCAAAGTAGAAACTTGAAAGGAGTTTATATATTGGGAAAAATAATTAGGAAATAGATTTTCTGTGGAATCTTCAGGTGAAGAAACTAGATAGGCAGTGGAGAAGAGGGAAAAACCTAGGCACAAAGTCAAAATACATAGAAGAGACTGGGAATATAGTTCAGTGGCATAAGTTCCTGCTTGGCAAGCATGAAGTCATGAGTTTGATACCCAGTACTAAAAAAATATAGTCAAAATCCAAAACACATAGAAGAAAAAATGAAAAAACAACCCAGAGTGGAACAACCTGAAGGTCTACACAGTCAACTTCACCTACCTGTGCAACCTTGGTACATCACTTGGAACCTGGTAGGGCCCCACCCAGCATCCCCAAACAGCTAGGGAAGTTTGATACATCCCTCAGGTACTGGAAGAGTCCCACCCAGTGACCCCAAACAACTGGGGAGCTTTTCTACATTGCTTGGGTCATAGTTTGGCCCCGCCCATAGACCCCACGCAGCTGGGGAGCTTTGGTGTGCCTCATGGTGTGTGCTAAAGACCTGCAAGCATACTCCACATAGCTATTCAGTTAGGTGGTACACCACTCAGAGCCTAGGAGGACCCTGCCCAACAAACTTAAGCAGCTGGGGAGCTTTAGTGTGCTGTGGGGTATGCTGAAGGTCTGTCCAATGTACTCCCCCCAATGAGGGAGCCTCCATGTGCCACTAGAGACCTAGTAAGGCCTGCCAAATGACGCCCACTCAGCTGGGGAAATGCTCTCCAGGATGGACAGTCATCCTCCACCCAGGAAACAACTGAGACTTTGCATTCAGCTGCGCCAGTGGAATATAGGAAAATGACAAAATAAAAACCCAAATATAATGTCAAGCCTTCAGCCCATCCCAAACAAGCCTAGGAGATATGGACATAGAAGAAAGTTTATGCCACACACCTGCAAATTCTGAAATAATAGCAACTAAAGTAAAGACGCAACTCTAAGAAGCTGTAAAGGAATTCAGATCAATGATAATCTCCCAGGTAAAACAAGAAATCTTATACATAATGAAAGAAATACTGATCACATCTAAAGAAGACATAGTTTAAAAAAAAGGGGAGCACAACAAAATGAGGGAAACAAATGAACAAAAATAAGAAAGAATTAGAATGCATGAAACAGATTCAAAGATATATACAGGAAATCAAAAATTCTATCCAAGGTTGTTAAAACAGACTCAATGAATATGAAGATAGATTTGCGGACCGCAAAGGCAAGATTTCAGCTAGTGAACAGGAAAGAAAAAGTCTTTTAAAAATAACAAGGAATCAGGAAATAACAATTCAAAAGTTGAAAGATAATGCAAAGAAAAACAATATAAGATTGAAAGGTGTTAATGAAAATAAAGCAACAACACCAATGATATAAAAAGATTATTTACAGAAGTAATGACTGAAAATTTCCCAAACATGGAAAAGGAAATGGACATACAGAAAGTGTAGAATGGTGTAACCACTGTAGAAATGAGTGTGGAGGTTCCACAAAAATTTGGGATTGGAGGTCCCATTTGACCCATCTATTCTGCTTGTGGGCATATTCCTAGAATAATTGAAAATATCATACCCAGTGATATATGTGCACCCATGTTTATAGCAGCACAATTTGTAATAGCTAAATCTTGCAAACAACCCAGATGCCCATCAACTGAGGAATGGATAAAAAAGATGTGGTATTTTTATACAATGGAGTACTACTCAGCTATTAAAAACATGGAGGCTATTATAGGTAAATGGATGTGATTTGAAACTATAGTCATAAATGAAATAAAGCAAACTCACATGTGTAAATACCATAGTGTCTCCTTAGTGTAAGACACTAAAAGAGTAAATAAGATACAAAATATTCAGTAAATACTGTGAAAGAGTAAGAACCTGCTTAAAAGGGAAAAATAACTCAGGAAAAAGGAGAAAATTAGGAAGGGAAAAGCAAAAGGATAGAAATTTGTATAAATACACTTAACATTGCTAAGATGATGGTACTACTAATTCTATTAGTTCTTGGAACAAAACAGTTAACATTCATAGGATTATATCAATTTTGTATCTCTATATCCAGTAATCTGAGTAATTCTTTTGAAGATAACTATGCAAAATAATAACCTTTTTATGTTTCTACCACCTGGTTTTGAAAGCCTATATGGTTATCATTTTGAGTTCTTTGCTATTATTTGTCTTCTTTTTTTCCTTGTCTTTCTTGTATTTTGCACATGTATAGGTTTATACATGCCTACAATTTCTCCTAAAGAGTTTACAAGAAGTGGCTTTATTATGTGTGATGCTATGAACAGCTATTTTGTAGAAAATGAGACATAATGGTGGCCATTGTTGATTTCCTGTTGTCTTGTTTTGAAGTCCCATAATGCTTTCATTCTTTTATTTTGATTGGTTTTATACTCTTTTATTTTGGTTTTTTAAATTTTATGTGACTAAAGACTAAACAAAACAGCAAATAGGTAGAAGTAATACATACTTTCAAAGAAAAAAGTCATCAGTAAGAAATCATTAGTTGATCACAGATTGTCTTCTTACAAATAGTTATTCAAGATACTAAAGGGGAGCTTATAAAATAGAGATACAAACAGTGAGATTGCAACCAGTTCTGTTCAACTATCCAGCAAAAACTTAGAAATATGGTTATCAATCCTATACACTTAAACATACATGTAGTTATTCATATCTTCAATTATGTTGAGATTGAAAAAACCCAAGCATGCTAATATCACTCTGAACAAAGAATAATACTATTGCTGGGTTTCACATTATGACACTCCAGGATCAGCATTGGGTATTTTAGTGTCTCTTTTTCTTCAAAGTATCTTTCATTTCATCATGTGTCATAAGATCAGTTCTCATAAACTGTTTTTAGATTCTACACATGCATGAGTCTTAACATGTATTTCTATCCTTTCTATGTTAGAGGGAGAAACAAAACAAAGCAAGACAAAACCAAAACATATTCCTATAAACACATGCAATGAAATGAACATATAAGACCTTTGTACAAATCATTCTACCATAGATCCTGTGTTGTCTCTTGTTATCTCCAATAGAATTGGCTATATCATTTGACATAGTATAATTGAATGTCAGTACATAACAATATTAATAAAAACACAACTTTGTATATAGTATAAAACTTCAACAACAGGCAGTTATCAAACCAGAATGTGTATCATGGAGTCTTGTCATCTTCAGTGTAGTTGCCTATACTCTCAGACTTGATACTATCAATCATATCAGTTTTTAATAAAATCTTCTCTGCCTCATGTCTGTTATGATCTTCTTTGCCATTAGTTGTCTGCTTATCTTCTTCATTCTGTTTTCTGCTCCCTTCATTAAGGCCTCTCTGCCACTGTTCCTGGAATCTTAGTATGTTTCTCTTTCTCTAAAATGCCCTGGAGTATTCTCTGTAAAGTTGGATTGGTGGTTGCAAATTTCCCAAGTTCCTCTTTGTCTTGGAAGCATCTTGTTTCTTCATTAATTTCTAGAGACAGTTTAGCAGGCTATATCAATCTGGGCTAGAGGTTATTTTCTTCCAGGGCTTGGAATATTTCACTCCAGGCTCTTCTTGACTTGTTGGTTTGTGTCGAGAAGTCTGCTGTTATTCTGATGGGTGTTCCTCTGTAGGTTATCTGTTTCTTGTCTCTAACAGCTTTTAATATTCTGTTCTTATATTGAATTTCTGGGATCTTGATTACTATATGCCTGAGGGTAGCTCTGTTTTGGTTGTAGATGGCTGGATTTCTGTATGCCTCATACATCTGCATGTCATTTCCTATGTTTGGGAAGTTTTCCTTGATTATTTCTGTGAATAACCTTTGTAGTTCCTTTGTTTGTATCCCAGCTTCTTCACTTACATTCTTTATTCTCAAGTTATAGATCCTTTTGTCATCTTCTAGCCTTTGTATTGTTACTGCTTGTTTCTTTGTTATTTTTAAAATGTTTTTCCCTTTCATACTCCCACATTGCAAAATCGTCCTCCAGTTTGGATAATCTATCCTTAGTTTCTTTCAAGCTGATTTGCCATCTTTCCATAGAGTTTTTAATTTCCTGGTAATCTCTTTGAATCTGCTTCATGTATTCTATATTTTTTATATTCTTCACCAAATGATTCTCTCCTGTGTTTGAGTTCCTCCCTTCTTTCGTCTGTGTCTGCTTGAGGGGTGCTTAGTATCTCTTTTATTAATCTTCTTATATCTTGCTTTATTTGGCTAAATATTTCACTTTTTTTTTTTAAATTTTATTTAAGGAGAAAAGAAAAAAAAAGCAGGGAAAGGGTACAAGTTATACAGATTTACAGAAAAAAAAAGAACAGTAGGAAATCACTAGTTAATGTATTGCATATTGTCATCTTAGAAATAATTGTTCAAGTCACAAAATTAAAGATTGTAAAGTGGACATTCCATCAATGATACTGCAAACAGTTCTGTTCATTGATCCAATAAAACTCTGTGATATCATTTTCTATCTTATACACTTAAATATACATGCAGTTATATAGTTTGGAGCACTTTCTTTTCCTCTCTTTTGTACAATGACTATTACACATTTTGGGTTTCATTGCTCCCACGGTTCTTATTACTTTTTTGGAAGAGAGTAAAACCAAATGTGACATAACAGAACAGAATTGGTCAAGTCAAAAGGGTGGACATAATAGATAATGTAAAAACATAATACAAGGTGATCAACAATGGTTACTATAATGCATCCCGCTATCTCTAATAGAATTGCCTATATCGTTAGTTATAATACAATTGAACAAAACAGTAAAGAATAAAACCGACAAAACCAAAACATTGGAGACATTGTAGGTCTTCAAAAGTAGATAAAAGTCAACAAAAATGGGCGTCATAATGAATCTCATTATCTTCACAGCTGATGCCTAAACTTTCGAACCTGATACTATCCAGCAAAACAGAATAGGGGAACATCAGTTAAAAACCAGATGGTGAGAGTAATACAGGGCTTTAAATCAAGGTAATGAAAAGTCAAAGTGGGTTACTATAATATATCCTGCTATTTTTTCCTTTAATTAAAAGGATAAAGATAAAAAAGTGAATAATGGAGTGGAGATTGAGATAAAAGAGGGCATAACAACGAAACAGCGCAGATCAAAACATAACCATTTAAGCAGAATAGTGTTTCACCACCAGATAATCCTAACCTAAAAGTAGTTACCATATTGTCTCTTTCTTTGAAATCCTTGAGTACAACTTCGTATACTGTAGCATTAAGTATATCAAAACAATGTAAAACCATTCAAGAGAATGACAGCATTACAGAGTATTTAGAATCGACTAACAGAAAATGAATAATGGTTTCTGTATAATCTCCCTGTCTTTAAAAGGTTTTTGCTTATACTATCATACATAATAAAATCCAGTAAGATACAACCTATTTAGACCATTGGAGACAGAAGGACAAAAGCTAGATGAGACTTCAAAACAAGATGATACTAAATCAGTATTACCTATTAAGATGTCATTTTCTCCAAAATAGCTGTTCCTATCATCCAATCTTCTCTGCCTCATTTCTGTTGAGCTCTTTTTCTGTCAGTAGCTGTCAGTTTGTCTTCTTCATTTTGTCCTCTGCTCCATTCGTTGTGGCCTCTCTGCCATTATTTCTGGATTCTTTGTATTTTTCTTTTTTTAGAATATCCTGCAATACTCTCTGTAGAGTTGAATTGGTGGTTGCAAATTCCCCCAGTTCCTCTTTATCCTGGAAGCACCTTGTTTTTCCATCAATTTCCAGGGACAGTTGTGCAGGATATCTCAATCTTGGCTGGAGATTATTATCTTTCAAAGCTTGAATTATTTCCCCCCACGCTCTTCGTGATTTGATGGTTTGTGCAGAGAAATCTGCTGTAATTCTGATGGGTGTTCCCTTGTAAGTGGTCTGTTTCTTGTCTCTTACAGCTTTTAATATTCTGTTCTTGTATTGAATTTCTGGAATTTTTATTATTATATGCCTGGGTGTTGCTCTGTTTGGGTTGTAGGTAGCTGGGGTCCTGTATGCCTCGTACATCTGAATATCTTTACCTTTTGCTAAATTAGGAAAATTCTCCTGGATTATTTCTGTGAGTAGCTTTTGTAGTTCACTTGTTTGTGTCCCTACTTCTTCTTTTATGTTCTTAATCCTTAAGTTATGGATCCTCTTATCATCTTCTTGTCTTTGTATTATTGCTGTTTGTTTCTTTGTTATTTTTAAGAAGTTTTTCATTTCATTCTCCCATATTACAAGTCTGCCCTCCAGTTCAGATAGTCTGTCCTTAGTTTCTTTCAAGCTGTTATGCCAGTCTTCGATAGACTTCTTAGTATCTTGGTAGTCCCTTTGAACCTGTTTCACGTATTCTATGCTTTCTCTGTTTTCTCCGTCAAACAATTCTCCCCTTTTTTTCTGTTCTTCCATTCCACCGCCTGTTTTTTCTTGGGTGGTACTTAGCATTTCTCTAACTATTCTGCATACTTCTAGCTTCAGGTCGTTGATAACTTCATTCCTGAATTGGTCTATGAGGCTCTCTATATGGTGCCTTATGTATATTGGTGCGGTGTCTGCTATTGCCTGTTTCTCAGAATTGGGGGCCGAGGAGCCTTTCTTGTTGCTGCCTCTTCCCATGCTGCCTCTTCTTCTCTGTTCCTTATATATGCAAGCTTATATAAGAGGCCCAGCTTCTCTCCCAGTCAGCCACAGCCTGATCGAATTGCGCCAGTTAGGTGTTCCCGCTCACCGCTGTGCACCAGGGCGTTACGGACCAGGCAGCCTATGCGTCTCCCCTCCCGGCCACCGTCAGGCTCTGGGATCTGGGTTGGGACAGCCTACCAGATCCGCTGGCAGTGTCACGCAGGCCAGGCACTTTTCACCAATCTCGCCCGAGAAGGGGGTGTGTGGCTGGAGTCGCCACCGCGCCCTGCTCCCGCAGGACTGCTCGGACCCAGAAAGTCCTCCGCTGGAGTCAAACTGTGGTAGAGTGTCAGTTTCTCTCACTCACCTCACCATAAGTCAGTGCACGCCTCCCTGCCGTTCGCAGATTGCCGTTCTCAGAGCTTCTGCGTGTCTCTCTCCTTGCCGAGTCACTGTAGAGGCAGCCAGCCGCCGCGCGGCGGGAAACCCAAATCGCGGCTTACAATGGCGCGGGGTCCAGCCTCCACACCGAGGCTTTTCTGTTCCTGTTTTAGCACCAGGAATGCATTCCAAGTTGGTTTCTCTCAGCCCAGTTTGTTCCTGAGTCAGCGGAGCATATCTCCACCTGCTTATGTCTCCTTAGGTTCTGATGGTGATTGTGTTGGTTAATTTCTTTCATTGCAGTTTTTGGAGGCTTCAGTCCACACTCAGTTGGCTCCCAGGTAGGCAGGCATGGCTGGGCTGCCTTTCATGGCAGTTGCAAACAGCAAGCAGGAATCAGCAAAGAGCAAATATTTCACTTTTGAAGTCCTCTATGAGGTACCAAATATATCTCTTTATGTCCACTGGTGCTGTGT
Source organism: Cavia porcellus (assembly GCF_034190915.1). Lineage (NCBI taxonomy): Eukaryota > Metazoa > Chordata > Mammalia > Rodentia > Caviidae > Cavia > Cavia porcellus. The sequence continues at coordinate 85,889,349 of NW_026947486.1, read as the reverse complement.
CTGATATTGCATGTTTGCTATTCTCACTCTCCTTTGTATTTACCTGTCCTGGGCCATTGTTCTCAGGGTTGGGGCCTGGGAACTTTTTGTTGTTGCTTCCTCTTCCCATCTTTTTTGCTTCTTCCAGACGGCCCCAGTTTCTTTCTTTGTTGGTTACAATTCTTCTGAAGTGCACTGGCTAGATGACCCTTCACATTGCAGTGTGCTAGTGAGTTGCAGACAGGGACAGCATATGCCAGCCCCTCCCCTCCAGATCAGTCAAGCTGCTGTGGCCTACATTACGTATTACTTTGGGCCACCTCCCCTCCAGACAAACCAAACCTCGGAGGCCCCACTGGGCCATTGTAGTTACTGTGCGCTACCGCTGCAGGGATTTGACCTCAGATAACCTATTGGGGCTCAGCCAGGTCACATGACCCAGGCCTAGCTCACTCCACCAATCCTGTTAGGGAAGGGAACAACTGAGTGAAGTCACTGCTGCCCCTTGTACTTGCCAGTCCTGCCCAGTCCCAGAATGTCATCCACTGGAGCCCCCTATTCATGGAATGGCTCCACTCCTGTCACTCACCACAGGTTGCTGTAGGCTCCCCACCAACTCAGCTCTCTGTTCACCTTGCTGACCCTTGAACTCAACGTAACTGCACCTCCAGTGAGTCGAAGTGGCAGGACCTCAGACAGCTTGGCAAGTCGTGGCAGGATCCCAGCAAGTCATGGCAGGACCCTGGCCAGTTGTGGCGGGACCCTAGCCAGTCACAGCAGGACCCCGGCCAGTTGCAGCGGTACCCCAGCAAGGCATATCGGGACCTTGGCAAGGCATGGCAGGACCTCAGTAAGGCATGGTGGGACCCCGGCAAGTCACAGCATTGGCCAGTCACAGGGAGACCTTAGATGGTTGGCCAGTCGCCTTAATTTATTCTTGGGATGAGAGAATTCATCTCCCTCTGTTTGAGGCTCCCCACTCTATACTATGTTGAATTCTTTTATTTTATTTTATTTTATTTAAGAGGAAAAAGAAAAACACAAAACAAAACAAAGCAGTGTAAGGTTACACATAATACAGAACTACAAAATAAAAAAACATAACAGTAAGAAATCACCTGTTAATAGATTACATATTATCATCTTGGAAATAGTTGCTCAAATCATTCTAAGTTGACTATCTCAGGGAGCTTCATAGCCAGGTTTTATCTATCCATCATCTTTCCTCCTCCCCTATACTATTTTATTTTCTTTGAATTTATTTTGTGTAAAGGTATGGATAGTTGTTTCAAAGAAAACAAGAGACAATATGGTAGCCATTGTCGATCTCCTGTCATCATTTGAAGTCCTGTGTTGCTTTCATTTTTCTGCTCTGATCTGCTTTGTTCCATTTTGTTTTGTTTTGTTGTATTCTCTTTAAAATAAAAAAAAAACTTTAAAAGAGGAGAAAAACAAAAGCAAAAATCAACCAAAAAATAACAAACAAAACAATAGAACATAAAACCAAACTCTAAAAACATCACATGGGAACTAAGTTTAAAGATTCTAACAAAAGAATGTGCTATGTATGTGATTTATACACAATCTCTTGGCCAGAAAGCCTGGGAGTTGGTGGTGACTAACATGTAACTGCTCTGGCCCTCACTGCCTGAAATCTGCAGTTTCCTAAGGGTGCCATGTGCCCATTTGCAGGAGTTTGCAGTCCTTGCAGCTCTTCCTGAAGTGTGGATAGGGCTAACACACTCAGTGTGCCCTAGCAAAAATTCTGCAAGGGAGAGCAATGACTGCAATTCATTTTTAATAGCTATGCCAAAGAGTCCATGAGTCTGCACAATTGTCCTTTTTAATCTGCTCACAGATGATCTCCATGTTCTCCACAGATGGGCCTATATCCTGGTAACTGGAATGGGGCACTGGCATATAAAGCAGGCCAACTTGGACTGTGGTCAGTGCTGACACTTATGACCTCCCAATCTGGCAGACATGCAGATTTTGTGGTAAGCTATTTGCATACACTGTCTATGACTCAGCTGACATGTGGAGTCCTGAGCCTCTGCCAGTCGGTCTGTGCACACTTGCCCGTAACTCAATGGGTTCTTTGGGCAAGAATGTCAAGTTTTGGGGGTCATGTACATGAACCCTGGTGAATAGACCAACTATCTGGATGGGCAGGCTTCTAAGCTGTGCCAGTTGAAAGTTGAGTTAGGATACCCTTCACCTGCATTGCCTCTGTAGTCTGCTGAGTGTCTAGTGAGAGGGGGAGGGTCCTCTTGTTTGCAGCATGTATTGGAGCAGAGCAGTGTTGGGGGAGTCTATATACATGAAGCCAAAGAACATAAACTCTGTCCCCAGGAGTCTGGTCTGCAGTGCTGAATTAGTCACCTCAGACATTTTTGCCTCACTATCAAAATGGATTCTCCCTGGTGGAGTGGGGGGAGGGCCACATCTCCTTTTTTATTGTGTGTTTGTTTGACTTGACCTATATATTAACTTTCCTTACTAATTTTCTATTCCAGTGTGAAAACCCCTCTCCCATTTGCTAAATACCTTTCTTCCAAGTGTATCTTTTCGGAGGTTCTCTGATGCAACTCTTCCTTTAGTTAGTCACGTTGACTCCAGTAATCATTAATTTTAAATTTGTGCAGGTCTTTCCAGCAGTATGATGATAATATTAATAAATATGCTTCATTTTATGCATTTGGATGTAATAACCCTTTATTTTTATGTATTTATTGGTACTGAGCTTGAGCTCAAGGCCTTTGCATGAAGACACATCACCAGCTCCTCTGACTTTTTTGTAAGACAGAGTCTGCTAAGTCTAACAGAATTGTCCAGGCTGGCTGTTAGCTCAGGACCCTCCTGCCTCAGCCTCCCAGATTGCTTGGATTACAGGCATGTGCCACCACAACTGGCTAATCCTACTTTTAGAATTTATATGAGAAATTAACTACTTTGAAGATAACAATAGATAGTATATTAACTATTGTTTTCCTATTATTATTTTGGTATGAAATTTTATTTTTTAATATAACAAAAAAGAACTTAAACCAGAAACATTATTGAAAAGATTGAAAGTGTGTTACTTGTAATATTGAAAAATGCAAATAGCATGAATTGTGATATTCATGCATATTGTCAACAAATACTATGTGCCACACTGAGCCTACCATGAACAAAGAATTTGCTATAATAGAGTAATGTTTTGTTGGGAGCCTGCCATGTTATTCATGAGAGCATATTCATAAGATGGCACCTGCCTGCCGCCTCCGCTGCTCCCCCGCCCATCGTGTGCCCAAGATGGCACACACATCCTGCTTCCTGGTTCTTGCTCGGCTTACTGTCCCCGCCATATATGGTAATGATTGATTGCTTCCTTGTTGCCGCCCAATCGCCTGTCCCCACGTGTAATTCCATGATTGGATAACATTAGCTATATAAGCCCAAGTATAGGAAGTGCCCGACACACAACACGGAAGAAGCCATCGAGGACGGACATGTATTGAGGTTGCTGCCCAGTCAATAAAGGTGCTTGCAGAGGCTAAGTGTTTGTGTGCTCCATTCCGCGGGACGGAAGCGGCTCCGGACAGCTGGTGGCCCGTACGGGGACTTGAAACCATTCCCGTGCCCTCTGCGACTCCTGTGACTGTGTTGAAAAACGGTACGTACCTGCGGGTGAGCGGCGGCTTAACCCGACCCTTGGTGGATGCACTTTAAGGGATCTACTGGTCGACCCCTTGCGGGGATCGACATTGCCCAAAAAAGAAGGGCAGGCCTCTGTTGGCTATTGCGCCTCGGGGCTCTTTAATTTTGTTAAGATGGGCAATGTTAACTGCGGCCCCCTCGCCTTATCGCTGTGGATGTTGCTTGGGGCACGAGGAATTAGGATGGAAAAACAAACAGTTTTACAATTCTTCAAATGCATCAACGATTTGGCCCCGTGGTTCCTGCCCACCAGATCCCTCACCTTGCCCTCCTGGGAGAAATTAGGACGAGACATTCAATTTGCAGAAGAGCAAGGCACGGGTGTCGACCCCATGGTTCGCCCCATTTGGGAGATGGTTCGTACATGTCTCAGAACCAAAAGTATGGTAGGCGCAGCCCAGGGACTCAAAGAGGCACGCCACGCTTTCGAGCAGGCACGCTCGGAGAGCTCCAGGGAGGCCTCAGAGGTTGGCTCACTGAGCCATTCAGATTCAGAGGGGGAAGACCCTAAGGTGGGCCCAAAGGAGGAAACTGACAGTAAGATAGGCCCACATCGCAATACAGGGCAGAAAGTTCATAAACCTGCTGGAGCCTTGTGTGAAGGGATGATGGAGAGCCTAGGGGAGGAGCTCGAGAGGGTGGAGAGTGATCTACAGGGAATGCGCACCCCCGGCGAGGCGGGGTTAGTCCCGTCGGCCCCTCCCTGGGAACCACCCCAGGGAATGAATGCCCCTGGTGGTTGGGGGCCGCCTCCTCCCTTCCCTGCCACACTTCCGTTCTCCGGACGCCACTCATTTCATGGCCATTTATGGGACGTCTTGCGTAGGGGCCTTGCCTCGTATGACGCTCCCAGCTTCTACCCGGTCCTCCAGGACCAGGCCGGCGCGCCTTATTATCAGCCCCTGGACATGAAAGTGGTTAAGGGATTAAAAGAGGCAGTTTCTACCTATGGCCCCAACGCTCCGTTCACACAGGCTCTTTTGGATAATATAGGAGCCACCTCTCTGACACCCTCGGGTTGGGCACAACTCGCAAGGGCGTGTTTGTCCCCAGGCCAATTTATGGACTGGAAGGCATGGAATGATGAGTATTGCGGAGAGCAGGCTGAGAAAAACGCTAGAGAGCGCAATGTCAGGTAGAACAAAGATATGTTATTAGGCCAGGGAGCCCATGCGCAGGATCAAATCCGGCACCCTCAGGCAGTTTATGATCAAATTACCAAGTGCGCTATTGCCGCTTGGAAACAGCTTGCCAAGCCAGGCGAACATACTGCCTGTCTTACCAAAATTGTGCAGGGAATGACAGAGCCATTTTCTGATTTTGTGGCCAGGATGTTAGATGCCGCTGGCAAGGTCTTCCCCAACCTCAGTGTGGCGCAGCCCCTGGTAAAACAGCTAGTCTTTGAACAGTGTACCAAGGATTGCCATGCAGTGATTACACCGCACAAAAATAAGAGTCTAGAGACTTGGACCAAGTTATGCAGAGAGGTAGGGGGGCCGCTTTCCAATTCAGGCCTTGCAACCCTGGTGAGCGCGTCTATTAATGCCGCCCTCAGCTCTCGCACCCCAGCAACACAACAACAGACACAAAGAAATAAAAAATGTTTTGAGTGCGGCCAGACAGGACATGTTAGGATATTTTGTCCAAATAAAGAAAGCAAAGGTGACCACCCTCAACCAAGTGGGACACCCAGCGGAGGACAAGCGGGCCTATGTCAATGGTGCCGTAAGGGCTACCATGCCGCCAAGGACTGTCGTTCCGTTTTTGATAAGGAGGGCAATTCTCTAACTGGCCGCAAAGAGTCCCAGTCAAAAAACGGCCAGAGGGGGCCCTCCTACAAGGCGGGCCCCCTTTCCCCCAGCAGCCCCTTTCCGGGAGTGAACAGCCAGTCAGGGCTACCCCAGGGTCAGCAGGAGTGGACCTCTGTGCTGCCTCTGGACTCATACTAACACCTGAAATGGGAGTCCAATTGATAGAAACTTCATTTAAGGGGCCATTGCCACCGAATACTGTTGGCCTGCTTTTAGGGCGCTCTTCAGTGGCCCTTCGTGGCCTTACAGTTGTGCCAGGTGTCATCGATTCTGATTATATGGGCAAGGTTAAGATTATGGCTCAGTCATTACAAGGAACACTGATTATAAACAAAGGGGATAGGATAGCCCAGTTACTTATTCTGCCCAGCTTGCATGGTCAATATCCAGCTAAGCAACAGTCTCGGGGTGCCCAGGGATTTGGGTCCACAGGCGAAAATTTTATTGGCCTTCATATGACCTTGCAGGAACGACCCATGTTGCTCCTCTCAATCAATGGTAAGAAAATTAAGGGGTTGCTAGACACCGGCACTGACCGCTCTATCATTGCTCATAAAGATTGGCCGGCCTCCTGGCCCCTCAATGTGGCAGAACAGACCCTTCAGGGATTGGGATTTGTGCATTCACCCAGTATAAGTGCGCAGTCCCTTCCCTGGCAGGATGAGGAAGGACATGCTGGTACATTTCAGCCTTATGTCCTCAACCTTCCGGTGACCCTATGGGGCAGAGATATATTAGTTCAGATGGACATCACCCTGAATACGGGATGTTCCAAGGTGGCTCAAAACACGATGAAACGGATGGGCTATACCCCTGGCAAAGGCTTGGACATCAAATTGCAAGGAAATACCTCTCCTGTGCCCGCCCTCACTAAGAGGGACAGGAAGGGGCTGGGGATTTAGCTCAGCGGCATAAGCACCTGCCTTGCTAGCAGGCGGTCGTGAGTTCGATCCCCGGTACCGATAAAAATGAAAAAGACAAAAAAAAAAAAAAAATGAGCAGCCTATGCTGTTCTCTCCCTGATCTTTGGGTTCCCGTCCAAGCCCAGCACACTCTCCTCGTTGCCAACCGGAACAAAAGGAGGGATAAAAGATTGGTTGTGGCAGGCAGCGGGGGTGGTCTCTTCTCTGTTTGTCCCTGCAGTGGGACAGGCTGTTTTGCAGGCATGGACCTCCGAGCAGCTCGCGCTGACCATGGATGCGGTCAATCGGCTGAGCAACGCCACACGGGAAACCATTAGAGCCCAGGAACAACAGATAGAGCTAAACAGCCAAGCAATACTCCGGCTACAAGAAGAAATCCAACTCATCGGACAAGAGATCGATGCCCTGTGGCAGGTCGCCACTCAACTTTGCGACCAGAGGTGGCTGTCCTTCCGGGTGTGTGTCACTCCCATTCGCACCAACTTGACTGAAACCACAAAACTATGACCGCGTGGTTACAGGACACTTATCTGCCAAAATTTCATAATCTGTCTGTGATTGTTAATCACGAGTTAAACGAGATAGAAAAGGTTCAATTAAACCCAGTTAGGTTTGATTTGTCTACCCTGAGGGACATCCTAAAAGGTTTGTGGGACCATGTCACTTCCTGGTTCTCTTGGCCCAATTTGACTACTTGGATTCTGATTGTTGTTGCCATACTGGTGGGGTTGGTGGTCGTCAAATGCTTGCTAGACCGCTTGATGCAAACCCAGCAGCAGGTCAAGTTCACAGCTATGGCGGCAATGCAGCTGGTGGAGGGGGGCCCATCCGGTAGCCAGGCAGCTGCATATCTCCTCCATGTCACAGAGCATCAGTTATAAAATGCTGGATGGGTGAGCCAAAGACGGGTAAGACTGAGGTACCCCACCTTGCTCAACCTAAGACAGGCCCCATTCCACACAATGACAGCAAGAGGCACCAAGGTGCGAGACCAGATGGTACTGCATGACATTCTACTCTTGGGGTTTTTGAAGAGAGATGTCAGGCTATATGTCTGTATGCATCTAGGTTTCATCCGAATTACCCTAGCCCTGCGCAAAAGGATGAGGCTTGGAGGTCCCTTCCGACGCGGGGGTGGCCAACCTGTGCCGGGGGATGACCTCAGAGCCATGCACAGCGGGGTACAGACCACTGTAGTCACTTGGAAGACCTCGCTGTCATTTGCTTGTAAATAAGAAAGGGGGAGATGTTGGGAGCCTGCCATGTTATTCATGAGAGCATATTCATAAGATGGCACCTGCCTGCCGCCTCCGCTGCTCCCCCGCCCATCGTGTGCCCAAGATGGCACACACATCCTGCTTCCTGGTTCTTGCTTGGCTTACTGTCCCCGCCATATATGGTAATGATTGATTGCTTCCTTGTTGCCGCCCAATCGCCTGTCCCCACGTGTAATCCCATGATTGGATAACATTAGCTATATAAGCCCAAGTATAGGAAGTGCCTGACGCACAACACGGAAGAAGCCGTCGAGGACGGACATGTATTGAGGTTGCTGCCCAGTCAATAAAGGTGCTTGCAGAGGCTAAGTGTTCGTGTGCTCCATTCCGCGGGACGAAAGCGGCTCCGGACAATGTTTAAGTATTATGATAAAATGACTCAATATAATGTTACATAATCATTAAAATACCAAGCAGAAATACTCATTGATAAGTATTTAAGAAATGATGTCATTAGAATACAAATCTTTATAGGCACTATGTAAGACTATGTACAGCCTGTGAATTGTAACAATATAGTAAATAAGTAAAACTATATATGGACTGTAAAATGTAATCAAATAAAATTTTATAGGCACTATAGGATATAAATTAAAATATAATTAACTCAGTTATGTTCTTAAGTATCCCATGTAAACGCTAACAGAAACTATTAGTGTCCATATGGTACAGACAAGGAAACAGAGCCTTATAAAATACTACTAATTCCACAAACTTAACATTTTCTTCTAGTTTGCTACTGTATCCCTAGTGTTTAGAACAATGACCTAATAGAGCAGACATTGCAATATGTAGTTCTTTAGCGCTTGAGGTGGCTGAATCATGATTTGGAACCAGTGTCTCTGTCTGAGCATTATAATGCTGTCTTCACATTAACTAGACCTACCAGGACTTTAGGAGAATGGGTTCAGTGATGGGTTGAAGTAATTTTGAGCTCTTTTTTGGGTTGCAAGAGCCTCCTTTTTTGTCTTCTTTTCATTTCTTTTCTACTGCCTGCCCTCTGGTGGACACACTCATGAGTAGCAGGATTTAGGGAAGAAAGGCAAGGGACCTCACTTACTGTACATATACTCTAGGTCTTATTTTCATGGAGCTAACACAATTTTGTCTACTTCTCCATGAGAAGGAATCAGCTCGATATATTTTCACCAAATTTAGAGATTGTGCATCTAGTTTTTGCAGTACTGGGGACTGAACCCAGAAAGCACTGAGCTAAACACCCAGTATTTAATTTTTTTTTTGAGACATGTTTCACTAAGTTGCCTAGGCTAGTTTTGAACTCAGCAGCCTCCTGCCTTAGCCTTCTAATTAGTTAGGGTTACAGGCAAGCTCCACTGCACCTGGCTAGAAGTTATGTTTGAAATAATTGTCTGATTTAAAATATATTGTATTGATAACATTTACTTTAGGTACTTTATATGGCACCCTGGTTATGCTTTTCCAAAATTCACTGGGAAGTATGTGGCCTATCATTTTATAGATCTCTGTGAGCAAATTAATTAGTTAATTAACTTTACATACAGCACTGGAGATTGCACATTTTAGCAAGGGCCAAAGCTAAGCTATATCCCCAGTCCCAAGAAATGTATGTATTCTGAATTTTTCTAAAATGCCATTAATTGAAGAAGACCTCAAAAATTTCATTAATTTTTCAAAATGATTGGCTTTAACTAATGTTTTTTCTATCCATTGAAAAACGTAAATCCACAAAATACATCCCAAAGATGAATAAATCTTACTTGTAAAAAACCAAGAGCATTTTTAAATGAAAATTTTTACAGAAATGGAGACCCAGAAATAGCCATGCAAGGGCTAGTGGACAAAACAGGCTCTTTCAAAGGGAGAATGAAAACACAGTGGGCAGAATGCTGGGTGGAAGATCAGGAGACTGATATTCTTATACAAGCAGCTGAAACCAAAGTCCAGCTCAAAGAGATATTTGCCTGCTGACCAGGAGATATGTGAGATATAAATTCAGATGCTTCTATTAGAGAAAATGGTACTTTAAATGTGGGCTCTAAATCATTTGTGCCAAAGACTCTCCGCCAGTCCCATGTCTGGAATCTGAAAGGAAAGCCTAAATGTTCTGATGAAAAGGTCACATCACAACCAATTTGTAAGCCTCTGAAGTTGCTAAAAATCATTATTAATGAAACAGTAACCACAATCTCAATATTTAAGTTAATAACATTGTGTAGAAAAAATAAAAACACAAATTATAATTTAAACTATATTTCAATGGAGTATAATAGAAAGGAAATTGTATTTAGCTCTCCAAAATGCAGTACTAGTTTCTTCAAACTACTCCTTCAGGTTTTAAATGCCTGAAATACCAAGTGACTATCTATCACCCAGTGGCTATTAATAAATTTCAAGTGCAGATGCCTTAAATAATTGGCATTGGCTTATGTCAGTGCTGCTTCTCACATAGCCAACAGTGTGTCCTATAATGTGTTCCTGGGTGGAGGGCAATGAGGAATTACTCAAATGTGCTCCAGAGCATAACAATAAATATGACAACGAAAGACATTTGTTAGAAAATTGTAAATGTCACAGCTCTGAACTAATTATTTCAACTGCAGAAAATTTTTACAATTTCAACAATTTCTATTAAAGTTGATTTAATGATAGTTACTTATTCTGCTGTGAAACACTGGAGGGTTCCTAGAGTCTGTCTCTTTCCCAGCATTTATGATGTAGATATGTAGAGTTTACTTTTGTTTTCTCTTCTTGACAAAACAGCCTGTTAAGCACAATAGTAAGTCTTAAATTTTTTCGTAGTGATTTAATGAATTACCTTTATAAAACTTGGAATTTTTTAATTATGAGATACAATATCCAACTCTGTCTAATTTAGAAAAAAGTGTACTTCATTTGAAGGACACAAGAAGCAAATAGATTAAAAAAAAAAACTGGAAAATCCAGGTCTACCAAAGCCAGAGAATTAACCTGGTAATTCCAGTAGTATCAAGCAATAACTGCTTAATGCTTCATCCAGAGTTTTTATCATCTCATTCATGAATCAAGAGAAAACTTTTAATTGACTTAGTTTAATTGCTTTTAAACTAGGTGACAGTGGGGTATCTTGTATAATATTCCTCACTTTGTTTAGTGAGGAGAGAGAATGTTTTGCAAACTGAAATTGGTGTGCTATTTCCAAAAAAGGTAGAAAAATGTAGAAGGAAGAAAAGGATGGAGAGATGTGTTGGTTTACAAGAGTATATAATATATATATATATATATATAAAATATGAGCAGACAATAACATTCACTATGTACATTCTTAGTGATGCAAAGTAGACCAGAGACTATTATTAAAAGACTTAACCTTAATTTGTAACAGAAAATAGCCCCCTCCAACCAGTAGACTTCAGTTTCTTAGTTGCCCAAGTAACAGTTTCTGTTCCAGGTCTGGTTGCACCTGTCTCTTACTAATGACTGGTCACTGTGATGTACAGCTGGTCACTATGATACATACTGTATAAACTAATTCCCAACTGGCAAGCCATTCCACCTCTGTACTTCCTGCTTTTTTTTTTTTAATCTCATATACACCCTATACCACCAGAGATCAGGACTTCAGAATCCTGGGTGTAATTTTGGTGCTTCTGTTTGCTGTTGCAAATTTGTAACTTACTTTATAAAATCTTAACATACAATTTTCAATCTCTGCTGAGCTTCCAACGTAGCACCAAAAAATGTAGTTAATAATATTTGTTTCATCCACTGTATAAGTTGGAGTTCTCCAAAGAAAAAGAATGAATAGTATGGATCTGCATACAACTGGAGACCCATGAAAGCCTATTAAAAAGCTCCAATCTGAAGACTAGCAGGTTTAAGACCCAGAAAGAACAGTTGTTCCAATTTGAGTCTGAAATCAGGGGGAAGTTTTCAGCATCCTATTTTAAGACAGACAGAATAAGAGTTCCTTATTACAGGATGCACAAACATTTGATCAAACATTTCTCTGAGTCTGTCTATGAGGATGTTTCTGGATGACATTAATATTTGAATTGGTAGAGTGAGCAAAGCTCATTGTTCTTCTTGATGTAAGTGGGCCTTATGCAATCAGTTTAAGACCTGAAAAAAAACAGGAGACTTGACTTTCTTGAGTGTCCAGCTTGCTTAGTACAGACTGTGCAATTTGTCAGCCTTCATAATTGCATGAGCCTATGCCTTATACTAAATAAAACAAACAACCAACTGATTGGCTCTATTACTCTGGTGAATCTCAACTAGAAATGGGGTGTTGCTTTGACAAATATATAAAACAGTGGGAGCAGAAATGGCTTTGAAAGTGGATAATGGATACAGGATAGAGAGTTTTAAGGTATGTGCTGGAAAAAAGCCTACGTTGCTGTAAAAAGATTGTTCATAGAAGTATGAAAGTTAAAAGTAATTCTGGCAAGGGCTCAGAAAAAAGAGAAAAGCTGCAGAGAATGTCTCATCACTTAGAGAACACTGTACATAAATGATCATGAACATAATGATGGCAGAAATATGGATGTTAAAGGCCATTATAGTAAGATCTCAAATAGAAATGAGAAAAAGTTTGCTGGAAACTGGAGAAAAGGTGACTCTTGTTATAAATTAGCAAAAAACCTGGCTGAATTCTGTTCAAATATTTTTTAAAAGTGAAAGTTTGAAATCATGAATTATAAAACTGAGTATTTAGCTAAGATTCCTTTCTTTCTTTCTTTTCTTTTCTTTCTTTCTTTCTTTCTTTCTTTCTTTCTTTCTTTCTTTCTTTCTCAGGACTAATGATTGAACACAGGGCATTCACACTGAATTATTTGAGACAGAGTACCACGTTCAGAGAGCTGTGGAGATTTCCAAGCAAGATGTTAAAGGTATGGCCAGAGTCTCCTAACTGCATATAGTAAAAATTAAAAGAATGATTAGTTGAAAAAGGAATCGCTAAGCAAAACGGAACCAGAAGTTAAAGGTTTGATCATCTTACTCTGAACAAATTGCAAATGAAAAAACATGTGTGCTGAGAACACTAAGTATGTGGCTGAATTACCATTCAATAAAGCAATTATAGTATATAAACAAAAATGCTTCTATTTTTCAGTGTAAAGCACAGAGAATAGATGAAATGAGGGGAAGCTGTCAGACTTCTTGGACTTTACAGAATGAGACTTAGAGCTACCAGCTGAAAACTTTTCTTTCAAATAAATGACTTCAAAGATAGTTCAGAGATCATCAGGGCTGCAACACTCCACACAGGCCTTAGGCCCAAGACGGATTTCTCGTTGGTTTCAGAGAGTCACCACACCTGTGAAGTATCAACAGGTCAGACTTCAGCAATCAGAGATTTCCAAGATCCCCACACCCGCCAGCAGAGCCTCAAGTGTAGGGCTTAGAGCTGTGGAAGAAAGGCCACAGCCTTAGTAAGTTTTAAATGTGAGGATTAATCTCAAGTCTTAAGGCATAAATGGAATTTGCCTTGCTAGGGTTTAGATTTGCTTGAAATCCTTCATCTTCTGCTTCCTTCTAATTTCTGTCTTTTGAAATGGGAAATGCCTATTTTATGCCTGTCCCACAAATGTATTTGAAATATATATAACTTACCTGAGTTCATAGGTTCACAGTTGGAGATGATTATTTTCTTACAGTGAATGGAACCTTGAGTCTCATATCTGATTATTGGAGGAGACTTCCAATGTCAGACTTTAGAGCTGATTCTGCAATGAGTAAAGTTTAGGGTGGTGGGATTTGGATGGAGTATTTTGCATGTAAGAACATGAGGCCCCCATCTGTGAGCCAGCTGGAGTGTGAACTGGGGAGAGCAACAATCCCCGCCTCCGCTCATCATGAACAACCTGCTGATTTGGAAGAACTGTATTGTTTGCTTGAGTTTGCAAGTCTCAAACCAGTAGTCTGAGCAACTACTTGATTCATTTTATTTTGCTGTTTTATTCCCTTTAAAGTTAAATTTAAAAAAGAACATGAACTTTGGAGGACAGGGACTGTATTCTAAGGAGTGTTTGTGTTCTTATGTAATTTATGTATTAAAACCCACCCTCAGTGTGGCTTTAATTGGAGAACGGTCCTCTGAGAAAGTGTTATAATAAAGAAAGACACTAGAAGATATTCACTAAAGTAAATTAATAAATAAATAAGTGACCCAAGGATCAGTGGACTAGATCAGAAGATGCAGAAAGAACTGCAAACAAACTTAGCAACATTATCTTTGACAAATCGGTCAAATATGTTCACTTGAAGAATGATAGTCTCTTTAATAAGTGATTCTGGAAAAACTGGCTTTTCACATGCTCAAGACTAAAACTAGACCCATGTCTATCTCCATGCACTAAACTAAAATCAAAATGCATCAAAAGTCTTAATACTAAAACAGAAACATTAAATCTCCTGAAAGACAGAATAGGTAGAACTCTTGAAGTCAAAGACTTTTTTTGTTATGAACAAAACTCCAATGACATAGGAAATGTTATAGAGAATCAACAACTGGGGTCTCATCTGATTAAAAGATTATGCACAGCAAAAGAAACCATCAGCATAGTAAAGAAATAACCCACAGAGTGAGAAAAAATTGCCAGCTGTTCCCCAGACCAATAATAATAATGATGATGATGATAATAATAATAATAATAATAATAAAAGCTAGAACATACAAGAATTGAAAAAAACCAGGCACCCCCAAATTTTAAAGGCTCAATCCAAAAATGGGCATTCAAGATGAATGCACATTTTTCAGATGAAAAAGTACAAACAGCAAATAAATACATGAAAGAAGGTTCAACATCACTGGTCATTTGAGAAATGCAGATTAAAACAATGCTGAGACACATTGCACTCCAGGAAGAAAAGGTTATCTTTTTATATATGCAGTGTTATACTACTCAGTCATAAAGAAAGATAAACATGAGCCATTTCTAGGTAAATGAATGCACTCTAAGACCATACTCCTTGAAGTGGGTTTGTTAACAATATTGCAATCCAAGCAGCCAAATTGTTAAATTTGGAATTTAATTAGCAGAACTCAGCAACCACTGGCATGGACCCCTGTTTCAGAGTCCCACCGAGTGGCCCTGAACAGGAAACTTACAAAGCTTTTAAACAAAGAACCACAAAAGACATTGTTATAGATTAAAAACTGGTGGTCAACTTAACACCAGCTGAATTGCATCGCCATGCTGCTTAGTGTAAATGTTTCACCTAAGGAAGGTTACCAGCATAAATGGAGACGTGGAGAAAGAGAAGGAAATGTGTTGAGGCATTGAGGCATTGTGGGCTCTCCTATGTGTTGTTTCTGAGCCATTGGTTCTCCTGGAGAAGCTCTGGTCCTCACATCAAGCATTGCTTCCGGAGGGGAAGATGTGTGCTGCTTGGTCTCCAGGATGAATTCATTACACTGGCTTCCTGGCACGCACTCAACTGTGCTTATCGTTGGAGGGCCTCAGAGACTCCATGTCACTGAGGATGGCTGTGGTGCTTTTCAGGGCAGCCCTGGTTCTTACTTGAGTGTGACTTCTCGGCTCTAGTGTAGAACCCTCAACCTACCAGCACAGCTCCTTTACCCCATTGGCATAGACTTTCTGGCTTTCACTGCTGACCTTTGGGCCTTCCCAGCACAGATCCATAAAAGAGACTGGCATGAGTCCTTCTTGTGGGCTCCAGACCTCCACTTTGACTCATGGGAAGCATTGTCATGGGCTCTTGGTCTTCATCTGGACTAATGTGGGACATTGCTGTGGGATTCAGGCCCTTGACTAAATATTCTATGTCTTTAGTATTGTCGATAGATTTCCTGCACTTTCTTGTGTTAACTCTGGGGGACCATCATAAAACAATATTATAAACTCCATATCCTGATTCTAATTGTTGTCTGCACAATCCCTGACTACAACAGAAATCCTGTTGGAAAAAATTTAGCTAGAATTTTATATTAATTTTTTTGTTGACACCTGTATCCTGCTTCTTTGTTGAGCAGGTTAATTTTTCTCTCGTGGGTGCAGCTCATTCTGCTTTTCTCATGGGCCTTGTATTCTAGGTAATTTTCCATTTTCCTGGGTCAAATACAGGGCACTAGTTAAATACAGGGCTCAAGATGGCATCAGTTATGCCAAGCTACAACATTCTTAAGTGTAATAAATTGGACACACATGTATAAATACATGTTGTCTCTGTTGTGAGAAACTGAAAGCATAAATAAGAACTAAAATATGTAATAGATGTTGTGAAAGAGAAACAAATTGCTCAAAAGTAAAAGGGAACAAGGGAAAGTGAAAGGAAGAAAGGGAAAAGAAGGATAAAATGGAAAGAAAGCTTTCGTAAATAAGCAGAAGAGTTGAAGGGAGATAAAGGGAATGGGCAAAAGAGGAATTAATTTGAAAAATAAAAGGAATTGCAAGCACATTCAGTCATCTGATCTCTGACAACCCGAAAGCATTCACTGGTAGAAAACTTCTGGCAAAACTGGCTATCCACACGGAGAAGACTGAACCTTGGCCCATATCTCTCACTATGTACTAAATTAAAAGCAAAATATACTAAACTAAAATCATTCTTTTAACAATACAAACAACTTTAATGTTAAAATAGAAAGAATCTCCTGAAAAATAAATAAAACACTTGAAGACCTCTATAAGCATGACTAAGGACTTTCTAAACAGAACCTCAATTGCACAAGAAATAATAACAAGAATCAATAAATAGGACCATATGGAATTATAATCTTCCACCCAGGAAAAGAATCATTTAGCACATCAAAGAGACAACTGACAGAATGGTGAAAAATAATCAAACATTGACAGCACAAACTGTTTTTTGGATGAACTAACAGAAATTAGTAGTATAGTTATCTATCTTACATACATGCATTTATATATGTATACCTACATACATATTATCTTTTCCTTTCTTCCTTTTCTCCTTTTCCCTATGCCAGTTGTTCTTTGTTTTTGAGTACTTTCTTATCCTTTCACTATTACAATATCTATTGTACATTGGGAGGTGTTTTTGTTGTTGTTGTTGTTGTTGTTTTTGGTACCAGGGATCAAACTGATGAGTGCATGCTTGCAAGGCAGGCACTTATAATGCTGACTAAATCCCTGGCTCTATTGTACATTGTGGATCTTATTACTCTTTCAGTTTTTTATTTTTATTATTTTTACACTAGGGAGACAATATAGTATTTATAAATGTGTGTTTGACTTATTTCACATTTGAGTATGTGAAGTTGGCTCTATTTACCTATAAAAGCCTCAAGATTATCCTTTTTTATAGCTGAGTAGTACTCTATTGTATAAAAAACCACATTTTTTTAATGTAATTGGCACCTGGATTGTATCCAAGATTTAAATATTACAAATTATGCTGCTATAAATATGGGTGCACATATGTTGCTGTAACATGATATTTCCAATTTTTCTAGGAAAATACCTAGAAAGCAAGAGCTGGATTGAATGGGACTTCAAATCCTAGTTTGTTGAGGAATCTTTACACTGATTTCCACAGTGGTTGCACCAGCCTACACTCCCACCAACAGTGAAGAAGTATTCTTTCTTCTCCTCAGCCCCACCAATATTTGTTATCAATTGACTTCTTGATAATAGCCATTCTTTCTGGAGTGAGATGGAATCTCAGTGTTATTTTGATTTGCATTTCTCAAAAGACCAGTGATGTTGAATATTTCTTCATATATTTATTTTTCATTTGTATTTCTTCATCTGTGTGTTCACCTCAGATGCCCATTTTTGGAGTCTGAATTTTCAGGGCTGGTTTTCTTAACCTTGGAAATGAGTTTTCAGTCTTTTGCCACTGAGTACAATGTTAGTTATGAAATTTTTATTATGTCCTTTATCACATTGAGAAAGTTTCATTTTCTTCCCAGTTTTGTTTTTCTCATGAAAGGGTGCTGGATTTTGTCAAATGCTTTTCCTACATCAATTGATATGAGTATGTGTTATTTTTCTCTTTTATTCTATCAATATGCTTGGTACATTACATTGTTCAATTTTCATATACCTTGTATTCTTTATTTGTATTTCAAATACCTTGTATTCTTTGGCTATATTCTACTTGTTGTGGTCTATAATCTTTTCACTTTTCTTTCTGTGCTTAGGATCAAACCAGGGCCTTATGCAGGCTTGGAAAAGTCTATCACTGAGATATACTTCATTCTTTACAATCTTTCTAAAATTAAAAAAAATATTAGTACATGTTTGCAGCACATAATGATTACACTCATTGTGGGGAATTGGTATGTGTATATAATATATTTTAAATCTTTTGCCCTTTCCCCTCCACTCCTCTTTTTGTCAACATCAGATTCATTTATTTATACAAAATTACAAAGTTAATTATCATATATACAGATTATCAGCCAGACTAACAGGCCAAAACACATAAGACAAATATTCTAAATCATGGCACACTTTTAGATACATTCTACCTGCTGGATTGTAATAACTTTTCCTCCCTCTCTTTTTCCTCTTCTCTCTTATTTTTCATTTACTATTTTAAAAATTTTATTTTAAAGAGGGTAAAATAAAACAGAACATAAGAAAACAATATAAGAGACACAGATTTCAAAGCAAGACAACCAGAAATCTTCACTATCTATCATATTATCTCTTGTTTTCTTCCAAATAGTTGTTCATATCTTCACATAAAGTGAATTCATACAAAACAACATAGTATAAAACTGATCAGAACAGGATGATGAAGGCATTTTAGGTCTTCAAGACCAGATAACAATGAAGTCAACAATGGCTGTCATACTGTCTCTCATTCTCTTCAAATAGCTGTCCAAACCTTCGCATATGTCAAAATTAAACAAAACAGACTAAAATAACTCTGAACAAAGAATAATAGTATTGCTGGATTTCACATCATTGCACTAGGAAATCAGCACTGGGTACCTTAGTGTCTCTTTTTTTTTCAAAGTATGTGTTCATTTCATCGTGCATTATGTAATCAGTTCTCATAAACTGTTTAGAAATTCTAAACATGCATGAGTCTCTACATGTATATCTATCCTTTCTGTATTAGAGGGAAAAACAAAGCAAGACAAAGCAAAACAAATTCCTAGAAAAACATGAAACAAAATATACATATAAAATTTTAATACAAGGTGATTTGCAATGGTTACTATGACGTCTCTTGTTATCTTCAACAGAACTGTCTATCTCATCAAATGTAGTATAATTGAACATGGAAATGCATAACAATATTAATAAAAACAAAACACTGGAGACACCACAAGACTTCAAAAACAAGTAATAGTCAAACCAGAGGGAGTATCCTAGTGAATCTTGTCATCTTCATAGTATTTGCCTATACTCTCAGACTTGATAATATCAATCATAACAGATTTGAATAAAATCAGTCAAGACAAACCAGTGATCTAATAAACCATATTCAAAATAAGATCAGTCATAATAAGACAGTGTAAGTTACACAGGGCTTCGGATTAAATTAATAGGAAATTAAGGATGGTTACCATACTGTATCCTGCTACTTTTGGAATAGTTCTCTGTGTACTCAAATCTAGTACAAGTAGGCAGATTGGAACAGAATATGATCAAACAAAACAGAGCAAAGAGAATAATATAATTTTAAATCCTGATACATTATTAACAATGTCCTCTGCCTTCCTTTTTTATACAATTCCTCCCCTTTCACTTTAACAGGGTGCATTGTACATTTTGGGTCCCACTAACTTCTTTAGTGGGGCAACCTGCTATTTACCTAAGTGGTTCTGAACCTTTTTATCCCTGGGCTTGATCTTAAATTGTACTCCTTTACCTACAAAAGCCTCCAGGTTTTCCTTTATTATAGTTGAGTAGTTCTCCACTACACAAAAGTATCATGTCTAAAAAAATTTAAAAATATCATGTCTTTCCAATCTATTTGCAGCTGCTAGACAAGCTTCCCCTATTTCTCTCTGGCTCCCTGTCATGTAGAGCATTGTTTTCTCATATTTGACTTTTGGTCCATAAACCCTCTTCCAGGTTAGTTATATTTCCTATACAGAGCATCTCAATGGACTCTATCTCCTGATCTACTGTGCCTGTGTTTCTTTATTTTAGTGTATAAAAACCATCTATGTTAGAGATTATAGCCAACCTTCTCTGCCCTATTTCTGCTATGCTATTTTTCTATTGGTTGTCTACCTTTCTCCTTCACTCCACTGTCTACTCTTTTCACTGAGGCCTCTCTGCCAGTGTTCCTGAAATCCTGGTGTGTTTCTTTTCTCTCTCTAGAATGTCCTTCAGTATTTTTTGTAGGGCTGGATTTGTGGTCACGAACTCCCCCAGTTCGTCTTTGTCATTGAAGCATCTTGTTTCTCCATTAATTTTGAGAGACAGTTTTGCAGGTTATATCAATCTGGGTTGGAGGTTATAATATATTGTTTCAGGGCTTAGAATACTTTGCTTGAAGCTCTTCTTGATTTGATGGTTTGTGTTGAAAAGTCTGTCATGATTTTGATTGATTTTCCTTTATAGGTGATCTGTTCTTTTCTCTGATAGCTTTTAATATTCTGTTCTTGTGATGAATTCCTGGGATCTTGATTATTCTATGTCTGTGTGCAGATCTGTTTTGGCTGTAGGTGGCTGAAGTTCTGTATGTCTCATACATCTGAATATCATTTCCTTTCCTTATGCTTGGGAAATTTTCCTTAATTATTTCTGTGAATAGCCTTTGTATTTCCCTTGTGTTTACCACTGCTTCTTCACTCAAATTTTTTATTCTTAAGTTATAGATCTTCTTTTCATCTTCTATCATTTGTATTGTTACTGCTTGTTTCCTTGTTATTTTTAAGAAATCTTTCCTTTCATGTCACATAATGCAAATCTATCTTCAAGTTTTGTTAATCTATCTTTAGATTCTTTCAGGCAATTTTGCCAGCTTTCCATGGAGTTTTTAAAAATTTCCTGGTAGTCTCTTTGAATCTGTTTCATGAATTCTAGTTTTTTTTTTTTTTATATTCTTCATCAAAGATTTCTCTCCTTTTTCTGTGTTCCTCCTTTTTTCCATATGTGCCTTCTTGGGGGGGATGCTTAGCATTTCTTTTATTAGTCTTCTTATATCTTGCTCTACTTGTATTAGAATTTCAGTTTTGAGTCCATCTATAATGTCACAAAGATATTTTTTATGTCCACTGAATGTCATGTCTGGTACTGCATGTTTGCTGCCCTTGATCTCTTCTGTATTTACCTCTCCTGGACCCATTTTCCGTGGGTTGGGGTGCTAGAGGCTTTTTCTTATTTCTTTCTCTTGTCATGTTTCTAGTTTCTTCCATACAGATGTATGGTGGAGGTCCCAGCCCCTTTCCATATTCATTATGGTTCTTCTAGGGATTTCTATCCTCTCCAGTTTGCTATTGGTCACTGAGGTGCAAGCAAGGGTAGTATAGGCTGGCCCCTCCCCTCTGAGCCAGTCAACCAGTGGGTGCTGTCACCACATTAGTGTGTGCTTCATGGACAGAATTGGTTCGGGACAATATCAGGGACAATTTTGTCCCTGGCTATTGGGTCCTGGCCAGGGGTGTGACCGGCCTGAGCAGATCCCACCAATCTTCTCTGGTCAGGTAGCAGCCAACTGAAGTCACTGCCATTCCTTGTTCAGGTCCATCCTGCCCAATTCCAATATGTCGTCCAGTCAGTCACACACACACACCCACTCCTGGGAGGATCAAATTCCAAGCACTCACTTCAGGTTAGTGCAGGTCTCCATGTCAGCTCTGTTCTCTGTTGGGCTCACCAACCCCCAACTTCAGCACAACTGCAGCTCCGGCGAGAGTGCCATGACTCTGAGTCTGACTGGCTCCAGTGAGAGCACTGTGACCACAAGTCAGACTTGCTCTGGTCAGAATGTGTCTCACTCTAACCTTGTGTCCACATTTTGCTTTTCTTTCCTTTCCTTTTTTCCTTTTCTTTTTTTTTTTTCCCCCTTTAGTTTCATCCTGGGTCATGAGAATCCCTCTCCTTTCATTTGGTCTTCATCATGGTGGTAAATTCCAGCATTTGAGCTGCTTCTCACAGAAAGGCTCCCTACCTTGCTACTTATCGATCTGCTATCTTCTCTGAGTCCTGCATTTACTCTTGAGAAACTATATTTACTCTGATTTAGTTCATTTAACTTTATGTCTCAAGGTGTACCCATTTTCCTACAAATGTCTAAGGTTAATCATTCTTTATGAAAACATAGTACTCCAGTGTGTATAAATACTACATTTCATTTATCCATTCATCTGCTGATGGACACATAGGCTGCTTCCAAGATTTAGCTATTATAAGTTGTGCTGCTATAAACATGAGTATTCATATAGCACTGGGTATGATACCTTTAACTCTTTTGGGAAGGCACCTGGAAGGGGACTAGCTGGATCAAATAGGATATCTATTTCTAGTTTTTTGACAAATATTCACACTGATTTTCATAGTTGTTGTACCAGTTTACACTCTCATAAATGATAAAGAAATGTTCCTTACCCCTACACACAGCCTTTCCAGAAATTTTTATTGATTGACTTCTTGATTATATCCATTCTCTTTAAAGTGAGATATAAACTGTGGTTTTTTTAACTTGTACTTCTCAAATGGCCAGTGATATTGAACATTTTTTCATGTGTTTATTGGGCATTTGTACTTCTTCATCTGAACAATGTCTATTCATCTCAGATGCCTATTTTTTCATTGGGTTTTAAAATTTTGTGAATCTAATTTTTTTAATTCTTTGTATATTTCAGATATTAGTTCTTTCCCTGAGGAGTATCTGGCAAAACTTTTTCCCATTCTGTAGCTTGTCACTTTGCTCTGTTGATTGTTTCCTTTGCTGAGCAGAAGCTTTTTAACTTGATGGAATTTCCATTTGTTGATACTCGGTATTATTTCTTCTTGTGCAACTAGTGTTCTGTTCAGAAAGTTCTAATCCTGTGTCTTCAAGAATTTTACCTATTTTGTCTTCCAGAAGATTGTTTCTGCTTAGATTTTTTATCCATTTTATTTTAGTTTAGTGCATGGTGAGAGAGATGGGTCTGGGTTCAGTCATTGGCCGGTGGATACCCAGTATTCCCAGTATCATTTGTTATTAAAGAGGCTATTTTTTTTCCACTGAAAATCTTTACTGTTGATTCCTCTCTCTCTCTCTCTCTCTCTCTCTCTCTCTCTCTCTCTCTCTCTCTCTCTCTCTCTCCCTGTCTCCCTGTCTCCCTGTCTCTGTCTCTTGGGCAATATTATACTGTTTTTGTTTTTAAATCACTGTAGCTTTGCAGTATAACTTGCAGTATTGGATTGTGATGCCACCTGCCTATCCCTTGCTGCATCTAACACAGCTCTCTACAACTCCCAGGGGTAAGAGCATGAATAAATTCAGGAAAAATTAAAAATTCAGAAAGCTGAGGTCAGGTGGAGCTGCCTCTCTTAATGGGAGAATAAAATCCAGTCAATGACTGCAGTGTGTTTATTTATACACATGGCAGGTTGACATCAGATGAAACCCCTCTGCCTAACAACTTGTTTGCCTAGCTTGCTTTGGGTGGCCTGTGTTATCAGGGCTGCCTCAACTTGTTCACCTGGTTTGCCTCAGGTGCTCCATGTTCTTGGGACTTGCCCTGCTCTTGCCCTGCTCTTGCTCTGTATGTGTGATTGATCTTCAGCTTCACCTGTTCCCCACAGTCCCTTGTTGCACTCTCTAGTTCTAATATTGGTATTATGATTGGGATTCCAATACATCATATATATATAATTTGGAAGCATGAATTTTGACTATAGTTTTTTCCTACCTATCCAGAAACAGGGATAACATTTCATTTTCTGCTATCCTCTTCAATCTCCTTTTTCAGAGTACTATAGTTTTAATAGTAAAGGTCTTTTACTTCCTTGGTTATGGTAATTTCTGAGTATTTCTTTTTTATGCAATAATGAAAGGTACTATTTACATAATTTCTTTCTTGGTGAATTTGTTATTGTTATAGAAAATGTGACTGAGTTTTCAGGTGTTGCCTTTGTTTCCTGCAATTCTACTGAATTTGATTATTAATTGTAAATATCTTTTAGTGGAGTTTTTGTGTTCTTCTATGTAGAGGACCACACCATTTGCAAATAATGAATATCCATATTTCTTCTTCTTCTTCTTCTTCTTCTTCTTCTTCTTCTTCTTCTTCTTCTTCTTCTTCTTCTTCTTCTTCTTTGTACTGAGAATCCAACTCACAACCTCACACAGGCAGGCATTTGAACCACTGAGCTGAATCCCTGGCCCTATCCATATTCCTTTGTTTCTATTGCCTAATTTATCTGCCTGATGTTTTCAAAACTGTATTGAACAAGATTAGTAACTGCAGACATCATTGTCTTCTTTCTAATTTTAGAGGAAAAGATTTCAGCTTCTCTCTATTTAGTTCGACATTCGCTGTTGGCTTGTCATAGATGGCTGGTATCAGACCTTGTATTCCTATTTTATTTAGGCCTTTTAAAAATCATAAATGGATGTTGGATTTTGTCAAATGCTATTTCAAATTTATTTTTTATTAGTGTATGTTTGCTATACACAGTGATCATATTCATTATGGAAATTTTATAGCTGTATGTAACATATCTTAATGCTTTTTTCCCCTTTACTCTCCCCTCTATTCAATCCTTTTTCTCCTCATTAACAAAAGTTATGTTTCCAGTTTTTTCCTTCAATTCTTTCTTTAAAATCCTCCTTCCCTTCCTTTCCTTACCCTGCCCTTCCTCTTCATCTCCTTTCCCATTTGAATAAGTTCTTTCTGCTTCCTAATATCTGTCCTCTGCTTTGCACCTTATTTACATTTTGGGTTACTCATACAAGAGAAACAATCTGATACTTAAACCTGTGTGTCTGATTTATTTTACTTAATATTATGCTCTTGAGACTGCGGCCCTTCCATGGGGAGAACCAGCAGCAGCTCCTGAGATCCGCGCCATGTTGGAACTTAGGATGCTGTGAAACCAAACAACCAGCCGGCCTCCCTGCTAAGCAATAGTGAATCTACTGATGCACGGCCTACAGTCAAACATCCCACTTCCCCTACCCCCCCCTTCTCCTATCCCCCCATTAGCAAATGGGAACCAGAAATCTGAGTGTCTCCTGGGAGGTTGGCCATAGCAAATAAGGGGGACTTCCTTCTACAATCTCTTTGAAGGCAAACATTGTTATTACTGTTTTGCTCTATTCTGATTAATGGTACTGCTCTGTTCAATATTCTGTTTTGATAAGTTCTATAATGTTCTGTATTTCATCTCATTTTGATATACATGATTGAAAGAACAACTATTATAAAGATAACAAAAAAAGATTATGCTCTTGAGGTGCATTGATTTACACAAAAATATCTCAAGTTTAGCCTTCCTTATGGCAGAATAGTACTCTATTGTGTATAAATACCACATTTGGTTTATCTATTCATTTGTTGATGGACATGTGGGCTATTTCCAAGATTTAGCTATTAAAATTTTCTTGGGTCAGGGATACAGCTCAGCAACACAGCACCTGCCTGCCAAGCATGAGGTCCTGAGTTCAATTCCCAGTATCAAAAAAATTATTTTTCTTGCTAGAAGTATTGATATGTATGTTTCAGTGTGGTATCATGCTTTTAAATGTTTTTGAAAGATACCTAGAAGGAGAATAGCTGGGTCAAATGGAACCTCTAGTTTTATTATTTTTTTTTTGAAGAATCTCTATATTGATTTCCATAGGGGTTGTACACTCCCACCAGTAATGGAGAAGAATTGTTATATTCCCACAGCATAACCAACATTTGTCAAATTCTATTTCTGTGTCTACTGAGATGATCTTGTAAGTTTTTCCTTGCTTCTGTCTGTGTGGTATATAGTATTTATTGATTTGCATAGTCCAAACCATCCCTGAACCAATGGGATGAATCCTTCTTGGATATGATGTATGATCTATTTGATAGTTGATTTCATTCTGTTTGCCAGTATAGTGTTGTGAATTTTTGCATTTATAGTCATTAAAGAGCTTGGTCTATGGTTCTCTTTTTTGGTTGGATCTTTTCCCTGTTTTAGAGTCAAGGTCATGCTAGCTTCTGGGAATAACTTTGGGGTTACTCCTCTTTCAGTTTCACTGAAGAGCTTGAGGAGTATTGTTATTAGATCTTTTCTAAAGTTCTTGTACAATTCACCAGTGGATTCATTGGGATTTGGCCTTTCCTTAGTTGGTAGTTTGTTTTTTTTTTTAATTCAGTTTCATTGATGGATATTGATGTATTCAAGATTTCCATATTTTTTGGTTCAGGTTTGGTACTTCATGTATATCTAGGCATTTATCCATTTCTTCTGAATTTTACATTTTAGTAAGATACCAGTTATTAAAGTAGTTCTCAGTCAGCTTCTAGATTTTGGTAGACCATTTTGCCTTTTTTCATTTCTTTTTTTTTTTTTTTTTTTTTTTTTTTTTTGTCTTTTTCCTTTTTAGCGGTACCAGGGATCGAACTCACGACTACCTGCTTGCAAGGCAGGCGCTTATGCCGCTGAGCTAAATCCCCAGCCCCCTTTTTTCATTTCTAATCACATGGATTTGTCTTTTCTGATTTTGGTAAGATTAGATAATGGTAGGCCAAAATTTTTAAATATTTAAATAACTAATTCATTATTTATATTGTTTTTAATCTCAATTTTGTTAATTACTGCTTTGTTGTTTATAATGTCTTTCCTTGTGCTAGCATTAGATTTGTATCATTCTTCTTTATCTAGGACTTTGAGGTGCAATGTTATATATTGAAGTCACTCTGTTTTCCTCATGTGGGAATTCACTACTATAAACTTCTCTCTTAAGACTCCTTTTGTTGTGTCTGACAGGTTCTGGTATGTTGTACTACATTATTGTTTGATTGTAGCAACTTTGTAATTTCTTAATTTCATATAAAATTAATTATTAAAGATTGCATTATTTAATTTCCATGTATTTGCATAGCTTTTTTGCATGTATAGTTTCTTGAGCCAGGGATATAGTTTGATATCTTGTCTCTGCTATCTTTTGCCATTGATTTCTAGTTTCACTGTGCAATGATCTTATAAGATGCATGGGAGGATTTCAATTATTTTACATTTATTTAAGTATGCTTTATGGGCCAGTGTGTGATCTATTTTGGAGAAAGTTTCATGTTCTTGAGAAGAATATGTATTGTGTTTTACTGGATAAAATACTCAGTAGGTATCTTCATGATTTAGTTCAACTCTGATACTTCTTTATGTTGTGCTTTTTGTTGTGGGCCTTGCTATATAGTGCAAGGGCCTTGCTATATAGTGCAGACTGGCCTTGAATTTGCTTAGGTAGCCCAAGCTTTCCTCAAACTTGCAGTGATCCATCAGCCTCAACCTCCTGTTGGGATTGCAGACATACACTACCATATCTGGCTTCTTTGTTGGTTTTTCTCTCTAGTTGATCTATCATGCATGACAATGGGATATTGATGTTCCCCCACTGCATTTGTGTTTGTGTTTATCTGATTTTTCATAAGGATTAGTGTTTTTTTTTTTTTATGAAGTTGCATGTGCCAGTGTTTGGTGCATATATGTTTACAATTGTTATCATATCCTATTGTATTTGTGCTGTTAGCCAATATGTAGTGACATTCTTTGTCTCATATGACCAGTGTAAGCTTGAAATAAATTGGCTTGAAATTAGGAAAGCTATTCCTACTTTTTTATGGGTTCCTGTGATGAACATACATTTTTTATCCTTTGATTTTTAATCCATGTTACTTTTTGAAATAAAGTGTTACTTGTATATTGCAAGTTGTTGGTTATTCTTCTTGATGAATTCTGCCAAAATGTGTCTTTTGATTGGGGAATTGAGACCATTCACTTTGATAGTTGTTCTTGAGAGTACTGACTAATTCATATCATCACATTCTTTTCCTGTTGCTGATTTCCTTATTTGGATTTTTTCATTTTTCTTAGCTGCTCATCCCAACAGGTGTGTTCTTTTCTTTTCTTTTTTTGACATGTTGGCATTATTGACTTCATTGTCTCTTACTGAGATATCCTTGAAAATTTTTGTAATGGTAGTTTGGTGATCATGAATTTTTAAGGTGCTTCTTCTCATGGAAATACATTCTTTCTCTGTCAATTTGGAAGGAAATTTTTCAAAAAAAAAAAAAACACATAAATTAGACTTTGAATTCCTCCTAGCTTTATAAGTTTGTGATGAGAACCATTCTGTAATTCTAATGAGTTTACCTTTATATGTGATTAATTGCATGTATCTAATAACTTTTAAGAAATGTATCCCTGTGACAGATTTCTGGAACTTTGAATATAATGTAGTGCAGAGAGGTTCTATTTTTATTGCAGCTATTTGGATTCTACATGCATCACTTATCCATAGGTTTATTTCCCCCTATATTTGGAAAGTTTTCTGAAATTCTTTCTATGAAGAGGTTTTTTACGTTATTTGTGTTGTCTTCTGATTTTTCACTTATTCTAGTTATTCTTAGATTAGTCTTCATTGCATTGTTTAGTAACTGTTATATCCACTTTGCTTGTTCTCTTGTGTTTATGTAGGTGCTTCTGAAGGCATCATTGTCTTCTAGTTCTAAAATTCTGTCCTCACGTTGGTCAGCTTTTACCCATACTTTCAATTTGATTTTTAATCTATATTTCTGACTGAAACTTTTTGTGGACTCTAGCTGTTCCATAAAGTAATAATTCATGTTTTATATCATTATGTTTCATTCGTCTGGCATTTATTAGTGTCTTTTCAAAGCTCCTGTATCTTTTTGGTTATTACTTTCATTTCCTGTTTAGTTGCATTTTTTCTGATTCTGCTGAGTTCTTATTTGATCTATTTTCTAATCTGTTATCCTTGTCAATTATATCAAGTGTGTGGCTTATGGTATTCTGCCTTTCAATATCCTTTGGACTGACTTTTAGAGAGTTGGGAGCTTTGCAATACATTTTGCTGTGTGGTCTTCTATTATTTCTACTTTTTTGTTTTTTGAATTGTATTGTGCTGAGCTTTACTGAGGCTTATTGTCTAAAGATTTTTTCGCTGGTATAAAGATCTCTTTAGTTGCTTTTTAGTGATATACTTTGGGTGTGGCTAGCTATATAATCCTTTGCAATAACCCTAAGATCTGACCATTTTAATTAACTTGAGAGAGGAAAATGCAATACATTTGGCCCAACAAACAAAATCTCTAGGAAAGAACTCTAGTACTGTTAATGTCCAAAGCTTATCTGAGTATTGTCTTACAGAGATATAATGAGAATTTTTTGAGCCTTAATATCATGTGAATCAGCTGTAGTATTATCACCCAAGACAAACTGAATACTGACACGTGATAAAAATCAATAATGCAGTTTCCCTTTAGCCTATAGAACTCTGAAATTATGATATAAACATCAAGAAAACCTAGATATTGGCTTATAGCTAATATGTACTAAATGTGACAGCTGTGCATATAATAATAGTAGAGAGGAATTTAACAGTAATTTTATAGAGTTAACTATAAAAAGACTAATAGAGCTAGGGCTGGGTATTTAGCTCAGTAGCATAAGCTCCTGGCTGACAAGTGTGACGTCATGAGTTTGATCCCTAGTACCAAAAAAAAAAAAAAAAGATTAACAGAGTTTTATAGTTATACTATTAAAGATATTAAAGAGTTTGGAAAAGGGAGAATTCAAGAGGAAAACCTTGAAACCTTAAACTCTATTATATGAAAAAGGAAGAGAAAGAAGTGGTAGAAAGAATCTTATTTGGGAGGATGAGGATACTTGTAGAATTATGTAAAGATAGAGGGGGAAAATTGATAAGAAACATGATTTTTACATGTATTCATGGGGAACCTTGGTCCATATTTTTCTTTTCTTTTGGTATCTTTGCCTGATTTTGTTATCACATAGAACTGGCTTAGGAAAGGTTTCTCTCAGTTCTGTGTTGTAGAAGAACTTGAGAGGGGTTAGTGTTAATTCTTCTTTATATATGTGACATGCTGTAACCTGAGTATTTATGTTATCCAGATATTAACATGTTAAATCCTAATCGCCGATGTGATTGTAATATAATGTATTAGAAGGTGCACCAAATCTGTTAGCACTTGATGTTAGATTTTCAAGGTGTTATGGTTTATATCAAGATGTCCCCTCAAAGTCTCACACATTCATGAGTGTAAGGGATTTTTGAAGCTGGTAGGATCATGGGGTGGTGTAGCAGACTTGCTGTTAGGAGGTGGGGAATGGATGATGAAATCAGCTCACTGGAAATATGACCTGTAAAGATGTATCTTCTTCCCCAGCTCCTCACCTCTCTGCTTCGTGGTCTTGATGTGATCAGTGTTTATTTGCCTGCACCCTTCTGCCATGCCATTTCTCTGTTTAAGCCCACCAAACATGTACTCAAACAACTTCTTCTTCTTCTTCTTCTTCTTCTTCTTCTTCTTCTTCTTCTTCTGCTTCTGCTTCTGCTTCTGCTTCTGCTTCTGCTTCTGCTTCTGCTTCTGCTTCTCCTTCTGCTTCTGCTTCTCCTTCTGCTTCTGCTTTTTATTCTGCTTCTCCTCCTCCTCCTCCTTCTCCTCCCCCCCCCCTCTTGCTCCCCCTCCTTCTTCTTCTAGAGACAGGATCTTGCTATGCAGTTCAGGTTGCCTTCAGATTTACTGTGTAGCCCAGGTTGGCCTTAAGCTCATGATGATTCTCCTGCCTCAGTCTCCTGAGTTCTGGGATTACAGGTGTGTTACCACACCCAGCTAGACTTAAACTTCTAAACTGTGAGGCAAGATAATTTATCTTCCTTTAAATTGCAGATGCCAGGTACTGTGTCTCAGCAAAGAAAAAATGACTAACGCACTGACCTCCAGAATTCTGAGAAATGTATGTTGCAATCCAGTGTATGGTTATCATGGGCCAAACATTACTAAGACAGGTACTGTTACTTTTTAAATATTTGACAGAATTAATGAGTAAAGTCATCTTATATTGAGCTTTTATTTGTTGGAAATATTTTGAAGACTGATTTAGTCTGTATGTTATTATAGCTCTATTTGGCCTTCTATTTTTTTCTTCAGCTAGTTTTGGTAGTTAGTGTGCTTGTAGGAATTTGTCTTTTAAACCTAGGTACGTTAATTTATTGTGTAAAGTATTCATAGCATTCCTATAATCCTTTTAATTTCTCTAAGGTCTGTATTAATATTCTAATATTTAGTCTCAATTTTAGTAATTTGAATCTTTTCTTTTTTCCTTATCAACATATTTGAACATTCATTAATTTTATGGATGTCTTCCAAAAGCAAATTTTGTTGATATTTCTAATATGCTTCTTCTCTATTTTATCTCCTCTCCAGTCTTTTATTCTCCTTTTGTTTGCTTTGAGTGTAGTTAGCTCTTCCTTCTTGATTCCTTTAATGTTACTCAAGTCCTCTATTTTTCTCATTGTTCTGCTCATTACTGAGAGAAGAGTGTTAAAGTCTCTAACCATGATTCTCAAATTACTTCTCTCATCAGTTCCGTCAGCTATAACTTCCTCTATTTTCATCCCTTTTATTAGATGCATGATTCAGACTGTTATCATGCTGACTTCACTTCTTCACCATTTTATGTCTTTTTGTTTCTTATAAAATTTTTGTCTTAAAGTCTATTTTTTTCTAATATAGCTACTTGAAAAATCTTTTAGTTGCATTTAGCATGGAATACCTCTTTCCATCTTTCTCCACTAAACTTATTTCTGTCTCTGAATCAAATTGAGTCCTTTATAGACAGCATTTAACTGAATAAAGTATTTTATCCATTTTGTCCATCTCTATTAATTAGTGAGTTTAATATATATGTAAAGATCTGGGAAGGTAGAATCTATTTCTGATACTTTGCTGATTATTTTCTCTGTATCATATGGGTTATAGCCCTTAATTCATGTAACTGGCTTTCCTTTCATTTAATTCACTTTTATAGTGTGTCATTTTAATTACTTTATCATTTTCTTTATAGATTTCTTTTATAAATATATTTACATTTTTGAGTACCTGATTGGTGGCTGTCTGTATCAGTCAGTGCTTACTAAATAGATTTAATGCAAGATGCACAAACATGTAAGAATTTATAAGACTGGCTTAAATGGCTGCCCACAAGGTCTAGTGTGGAAGAGTGCCAAAGGTCTGCCCATGCACTGGAGATCTATAGAATCCAGTCAAATCCTTGGGGCTCACTTTGTAGTATGCCATGTAAGTCTGCATCAGGAAGCCAAAGGGTCTGTGCAGGAAAGCTCAGGTGTCTGCACTGGAAGGTGAAGGCAAAGACTGCCTCCAAGATTAAGGTGACTGGAGCTCATCAGAAGAAACAAAAGCAAGCATTCCTTGTCTCCCTTTTATACCATCAAAGCAGCAAGCCCATTGGCTGCTGTCACCCAAACCCAGTAAATCCCAGAAAATCTTCAATAAATCCCCTCAGACAAACCCTAAACTGTGTGAATCCAATTTAAGTGGGTGTTTCTTACTCAAATTGACACAATCAGTTAACTATTACAGTGTTTTAATCACTGACCTTGTCACTGGGACAAAATACCCAACACAATAGAAAAGAGGAGAGGTTTATTTTTGTTCGCAGTCCAGAAGTTTTGGTTTGTGTTCAGCAGGCTTACACAGAGAAATTACATGGCAGAAGGGTCTGGGAAGAAGAAAGCTGTTGGTATCATGGTAGTCAGGAAACAGAGAGTACCTGAGCAGAGAGATACACCCTCCCATGTCATGCTTCAGCAACATGCTTCCCCTGTCCAGGTCTCACCTAACTGCAAATCAGGTATAGTGTTCCTATGTTTCAACAACCTTCCAATAGCAACTCCTCTGCACCCATGAGCTCTAGGAATACATGTAGATATAAGCTAGAATATGCTGCCCCTGGTTCCCAAGAGATTCATGTACAGCTCTTATGCAAAGTGCATTTACTCTATCTCTAAAAGTTGCCAAATTTTTAACAGTTCTCACATTGTTGAAAAGTCCAAAGTCTCTCCTGACGATTAAGGCAAACTCTTAGCTGTGGGTCCCTGTAAAAATAAAAAGAAAGTTAAACAAATGCCAAATACAATGGCATAGTGTAAATATTTGCATTCAAAAGGGGAGAAATAGGAGTATAGAAATCAAAGTGACTAAAGCCAGACCAAAACTCAGCAGGTCTGATATTAAATCTATAGCTCAGTGTCTAGCATATATGGCAAAAACAGGAACTCCAAATGTATTGGGTAGCCTCACCCATATAACATTGTTAGTTGTAGCTTTCATGAGTTCTCTCCTGTGGTGGCTTTGCTTACTGTTTGCAGCTTTCCTCATACATTCTATGTTCCTGGTATCTCCAATATTCTGGGATGTCCATTGCACTGTTAGCTTAACCTTTACTACTTCACACATTACACTCTCAGAATCTCATTGCCTGGGTTGCAAGGCCCTTCTTCTGAAATCTGAGTGGGAGCTTCTCTGACCCCACCATTAACATTATTCATGCCATCCTGTTGCCATATCAGACAGTCACCAGGCCCCTTGGATCATGGCTCCAGAAAAATCTAATTGACTGGTTAGTTTAACACTGAAATACTGTTTCATATTTGGCCTGAATGAGCTGGGCTCCTTGGGGTTCTCATCTCAAAGCAAAGTCATTCATTTTCATGCCAATTAGCCTTGAAATGGTGGATCTTGCTTTTATCTGTGAACTGAGCAAGACACCTTTTCTATTACCCTGATGCAAAGCACATTTCTTTTTTAATGCTAGTCTTTTCATCAATTAACTTTGCCTCTGTGCTAGTTTTTCAGGCCTTCCTTTTGGGAAAACTTGAAATTTTTCAAATGGGCTTTATGTTCCTGCTTGTAAGTCTCACAAAAGAATGCAGTACTCATGTTATAGCCCAAACATTGGACTGACTTTAAATATTCTCCACCAAGTTAATTAGTCCACTGTCTTTAATTTCAGTTTTTCACAAAGTCTCAGGACATGAGTAAAATATAGGCAAAATTTTTGCAAGATTATAATACACATGGTCTCATATGCAACTGCCAATGAAGTCTTCATCCCCAACTGAAACCTCCTGAGCCTACTCTTTAGCATCTGCATTTCTCTTAGCATTCTGATCTTCTGTGCTCTGATGGGAATCTCCTATAAAGCTGGGTTACAACAGTCTAGGGCTTCTTTAAATGGCATCTCCAAAACTTTCCAAATTCTTTCCACAAACAAGTTTCAAATGCTGCTAAACCTCATGGTCAGGTTCAGTGAGAGTGACAACCCCACTTCTCTGGTACCAAAATATGTTTTAGTTTCCTTGTTGCTTGGACAAAATGTTCAACATCCACAATTTAAAGAAAAAGTTTTATTTTTTGCTTCCAGATTAGAAGTGTCAGTTCATGTTCAGTAGGTTTAAATTCAGGATAGGCATTGTAAAATGACCTAGAAAACCGCTCATGTCATGGTGGCTAAGAAACAGAAAGTGATGGGAGCAGCTAGGGATAGAGATCCATCTTTTCAGGTCATGTACTACTGATTTGCCTCCCCTAACAGACCCAACCTATTAACAGCAAATGAGCTATAAAAGCATCGTGGTGTAGTCCTGTTCCAAAACCTCTGCCTGTGAATACATGAGGTTCTTGGCAGGCATCTACATATAAATCACACTTGTCAACTTGGGAATTAAAACTAACATGCTAAATAATAGCAATCTATTTCAAATTACTACCAACTCCAACTTACTTTCAATGCTGTAGAAAAATCCAATCTTTCATATCTTAAAATTGTTATTCTCACAAATTATATCTTGATACATTGAGTATTCACCAACATAGATTGTAATTTATACTCTAAGGCCTTTATCTTTTAAATGATATGTAAAAGGGGTTTATAAACAAAAACGTATTCATACTGGTTGCCTACATAGTTATATTTAATGGTGCTCTTTATTTCTTTATGTGGGTCTGAATTATTGTCTATGTGTTGTGCTTTGTGTCTACATTTGCCCCCAAAGCTTCATGTAGTCATAGAACTTTTCATAAGTGGCTGAATCTAGAGTGTATGATGTAGGGATCAAGGGTGTGTGATTAGTAAATCAATCCATTCACTGGTTGGCATAGTTCTGGCTACGATTAAGGGTGTAAGTGCCACACCTGCCTTTTGGCAGGTAGGCTGCATTCAATAAAGGTACAGAAAGAGATTTGTCCCCCCATCCTTTTGTTGTTTTTGTTGTCTTCTACAGCTATGAACTGTTGCCCCTCTGCCATATGCCACCCTTCCTTGAAGCCTGCCAATTATAGACTGAAACCTCTACAAACTGAAAGCTAAATAAACCTTTCCTATCTTTAATTTTGGGGATTGGGCATTTTGTCTCAGCAATGAGAAAAATAGCTAAGACACTATGGTAATTATGTATCATCTTGCAGGATATACTTTAGCATTTTTTTATTTGAAGAAAAAAGGAGAGGCCCGGTATTTAGATCATTGGCATAAGTGCCTGCCTGGCAAGTGTGAGGTCATGAGTTTGATCCCTGGTACCAAAAAAATAAACAAGGAAGGATGGAAGGAAGAAAGAAAGGAAGGAAGGAAGGAAGGAAGGAAGGAAGGAAGGAAGGAAGGAAAGAAAGAAGAAAAAATGAAAAAGCAAAACAAAAAAGGATAGAAATGATACATAGTTTCAAAAAATATTAACACTAATCATTAGTTGATAAATTATATATTGTCCTTTTAGAACTAGTTGTTCAAGTCACAAAATCAAAGCATAAAAAGTGGATACACACTCAAACATTGAAAGTGCAAACCATTCCGTTGAATGATCCAATGAAAACTTAGTAATATGGTCATCTATCTTACATACTTAAACATACATACAGTTACATCCTTTAGATCACTTTCTTTCCCTTTCATTTTTATAATATCTATTATACATTTTGGATCTTATTACTCTTTCAGTTTTTATTACTGTTTACACTAGAAAGACAATGTGATACTTACAAATGGGAATCTTATTCATCTCATTTGTGAGGATAGGTCTCAAGTTGCCTTCATTTACCTATAAAAGCTTCAAAATAATCCTTTTTTATAGCTGAGTAATATTCCATTGTATAAAAATACTACATCTTTTTCATCCACTCTGCAGTTGATGGGCATTTTGGTTGTTTCCAAGATTTAGCTATCACAAATTGTGCTGCTATAAACATGGGTGCACACGTATCACTGTGACATTATTTTTTCAATTTTTATGGGAAAATACCCAGGAGGGGAATAGCTAGGTTGAATGAAACTTCTAATCCTAGTTTGTAAAAATCTTCATATTGATTTCCATAGTGGCTGCACCAATCTACACTCCCACCAACAGTGAAGCAGTGTTCCTTTTTCCCTGCAGCCTTGCCAACATTTGTTATCTTGATGGCAGCCAGTTTTTCCATATTGAGATGAAATTTTAATGCTGTTTTAATTTGCATTTCTCGAATGACCCATGATGGTGAACATTTCTTCATGTATTTATTTGCCATTTGTATTTCTTCATGTCAGATGCCCATTTTTGGACATGGTCTTTGAATTTGGGGGCTTGATGTTTTTTAATTCTTTATATATCCTGGATATATGTGTGTGTGTGTATATATATCCCTGAGGGATTGGTGGCTAAAATTGTTTCTCACTCTGTGGGTTTTCTTTTCACTTTGTTGATTTCTTTTGAAGTGCAAAAAAAAAATTTTTTTTGGTCTTTTTCGTTTTTATCGGTACCAGGGATTGAACTCACGACTGCCTGCTTGCAAGGCGCTTACGCTGCTGAGCTAAATCCCCAGCCCCTGAAGTGCAAAAAATTTCAATAATATGAGGTCCTAGTTGTTGAATCTTTGAAATGTTTCCCATGAAGTTTGCGTTTTGTTCATGAACTTTTCTACATAGCCCTATGTCTCCAAGATTTCTACCTACCTTGTCTTCCAGTAGATTTAGTGTTTCTGTTTTAATATTTAGGTCCTTGATCCATTTTGACTTTAGTGCATGGTGATAGGCATGGGTCAAGTTTTAATCGTAAAGCCAACTTTTCCAACATCATTTAGTAAAGAGGTTATCCTTTTTCCAGCAAACATGTTTAGCACTTTTGTCAAATATAAGGTGGCTGATGTCTTTGTAGTTGTGTTTGCATCTTCTAATCTGTTCCATTTATTCTCAGGTCTATTCCTTTGCCAGTACCATGCTGATTTTATTACTGTGACTTTGTAGTATAGCTTCAAGTCAGGAATTGAGATGCCTCCTGTCTTGCCTTTGTTGCCCAGAATTGCCTTTGCTATTCTAGGTTTCTTCTGTTTCCAAATGAATTTTAGGAGGTTTTTTCTCTAGATCTGTAAGATATGTTAATGGTATTTTGATTGGAATTTCATTGAATCTGTGTAACAGTTTTGGGAGTATGGTCATTTTTAAAATTTTGGTTCTCCTTAACCAAGAGCAAGAAATATCCTTCCATTTTCTAATATCCTCTTCAATCTCCTTTTACAGAGTAATATAATTTTCATCATATAGATCTTTTACATTCTTGATTAGGTTGATTCCTTTTTTAGATGCTATTGTGAAAAGCAATATTTCCATAATTCCTCTCTCATGAAGTTTTTTGCTTGTGTACAGAAATGATACATTGACTTTGTATCCAGCTATGCTGCTGAATTTATTACCTCTAGTAGTGTTTTAATGGAGTTTTTTGAATTTTTATAGAGTATCATGTCATCTGCAAATAATGATAATTTAACTTGTTTTTCTTTATTTCTTTTATTTCTCTCTCTTGTCTGATTACTCTGGCTAATATTTCCAGAACTATATTGAAAAGAGGGGTGATAGTGGACATCTTTGTCTTGTTTCTGATTTTAGAATAAAGACTTTCAGGTTTTGTCCATTTAATGTAATGTTGACTGTTGGTGTCTCATAGATGACCTTTATTAGACTGAGGTAGATACCATCTAGCCTGTAGGGTTTTTATCATGAAAAAGTGTTGGACTTTATCAAAAGATTTTTCTGCATCTATTGAGATGATCATATGATTTTTGTTTTGGTTTTGTTGATGTGGTGTATTACATTTATTGATTTACTCATGTTAAACCATTCCTGCATTTCTGGTATAAATCCCACTTGATCATGATGTATAATCTTCTTGATGATTTGCTGCATTCTATTTGCCAGTATTTTATTGAGAATCTTTGCAACAATGTTCATTAGTGAGATTGGACTATAGTTCTCCTTTTTGTAGGGTCTTTCTCTGGTTTTGTTGTCAGAGTAATACTTGCCTCCAGGAATTATTTAGGAAGGATTGCTTCTCTTTCAATTTCATTGAAGTTTTTAAGGAGTATTTGTGTCAAACCTTCTCTAAAGTTTCTTGTAGAATTCAGCTGTGGACCCATCAGACCTGGGCTTTTCTTTGTTGGTAAGATTTAATCACATTTTCAATTTCAGTAGCTGATATCGGGTTATTTAAAATTGTTATATCTTCTTGATTGAGCTTTGGTAGTTCATATTTTTCTGCAAATCTGTCCATTTCCTCTGTGTTTTCTACCTTATGTGAGTAGAGATTTTCAAAATAGGATATGCATGATCTTTTGAATTTCCATAGGATCTTTAGTAATTTCTCACTTTTCAGTCCTTATTGCATGAATTTGAGTTTTTACTTCCTTTTTCTTGATAAGGTTGCCTAGAGGTTTATCAATTTTGTTTATTCTCTCAAAAAACCAGCTCTTTGGTTCATTAATTCTTTGTACTGTTTTTTTTTAGTTTCAATTCCATTAATTTCTGCTCTGATCTTTACAATTTCCTCTCTTCTATGAGCTTTGGGTTTGACTTGCTCTTTCTTTTCTAGAAGCTTGAGATATAGCATTATGTTGTTTATTTTTGCTTGTTCTGTTTCCTTGATGTGACAATTTATTGCTATATATGTCCTTAAGGACCACTTCATTGCATCTCACAGGTTATAGTATGTTGTATCTGCATTTTCATTGAATTGTAGCTATTGCTTTATTTCTTCTTTAATTTCACCTGTAACCTTCAGGTTGCTGAGAAGGTTGTTATTTAATTTCCATGTATTTATGCA
Organism: Cavia porcellus; assembly: GCF_034190915.1. NCBI lineage: Eukaryota > Metazoa > Chordata > Mammalia > Rodentia > Caviidae > Cavia > Cavia porcellus. The sequence continues at coordinate 85,850,649 of NW_026947486.1, read as the reverse complement.
GGTTTTGCAATTTATTTTGCCATTGATTTCCAATTTCAGTGCACTATGGTCAGATATTATGCATGGGATAATTTCAACCTCTTTGCATCTATGTAAGAATGTTTTATGGATTAATATATGGTCTGTTTTGGAGAATGTCCCATGTGCAGCTGAGAAGAATGTATATTCTGATGTGGTTGGGTGGAACACTGTAAACATCCACTAAGGCCATTTGCTCACAGGTATGATTCAGTTCTATTATTTCTTTGCTGACTTTTTGTCTAGTTGATCCATCTCTTTGTGACAGTGGGATAATAAGGTCCCCTATTACAAATGTGTACTTTTGCATTTAATTTTACATGCCCATGAGTACTTGTCTTATAGTTGGGTGCTGCTGTATTTGGTGCATATATATTTATAATTATTTGTTCTTCCTCTTGAAGTTTTCCACTAACAAGTATGTAGTGACCTTCTTTATCCCTTTTAATCATTTTAGGCTTGAACTTAAAATTGTCCGCAAAAAATAGCTACCTCTGCCTTTTCTGGGTTCCTGTTACATAGAATACATTTTTTCCATCCTTTGACTTTTAATCTATGAATTTTACCTTTGAGGTCAGCTGTGTTTCTTGTATACAGCACATTGTGGGATCCTGTTTCTGGATCCATTCTGTCAATCTGTTTCTTTTGATAGATGAACTGGGGCCATTTACATTTATGGATATCACTGATATGCACTGGCTCAACTTTGTCATGTTATGTTCCTGCTGTTTGTTTTCTGCTTTTCCCCATTGTTTAATTGCTTGCTTTGCTGGTGGTTTCTTTCTGTTTTTGTTCAGGAAGTTGTGGTCATTTTTATCTCTATCTAGTATGACTTCCAATACTCTTTCTAGGGTTGGTCTGGTGGGCATGAATTTCTTCAGTTGTTCTTTGTCATGAAAGTATCTTGTTTCTCCATTAAATTTGAAAGAGCTTTTCTGGGTACATCAGTCTGGGTTGAAAGTTGTTTTCTTTCAGGGCTTGAAATATTTCATCCCAAGCTCATCTTAATTTAAAGGTTTGCACTGAAAAGTCTGTTGTGATTCTGATGAACTTTCCTATAGATGACTTGTGTCTTTTCTCTAATAGCTACTAGTATTCTGTTTTTATGTTGTATGTCTGGGATCCTAATTATTATATGTCTGGGTGTAGATTTATGTTGGTTATGACTGTTTCATATTCTATATGCCTCACTTATCTGTATATCAGACATTTTCCCCATGTGTGGGAAATGTTCTGCTCTTACTTATGTGAATAGTTTACTGATCTCATTTGTGTTGACTCCTGCATCTTCATTGATGCCTATTAGTATTATGTTGTTTCTCTTGGCATCATCGTGAAGCTGCTAGATTGTCATTTCATGCTGCTTTGTTGTTTTTATAAGTTCTACCCTTTCATGACCGCTAACAGTGATCCTGTCCTCAAGGCCTGAAATTGTATCCTCAGCTTCATTTTAATACTTTTGCCAGCTTTCAATAGAATTTTTGGTTTCTTGGCTATCTCTTTGAATTTCTTTCATGGATTCTGCTTATTTTCTATATTGTTCATTCAAGTTTTCAATCAATTTCCCATGTTTTTTTTTAATCTATTTGTTTTCTGGCTATGTTAAGTAACTCCTTTACTAAGGTTATTTCTGTCTTTATTTAGGAAACTATTTCTAATTTGATTTCCTCTATAGCCTCATGGATTTGTTTCTTTATTTCATTTGCTATCTTTTCAGAGATTTCTGGTGTATGAATTTTTAAGTCCTTTATTTCAATGTTGCCTGTACTTGCTCCTGATGGACTAGATATTTGAGATTGTATTTTGTTTCTTCATTTTTTTCATGTAATTTTTTTTATTTTGAAAAGAATAAAACCAAATGAGAAAACAAAACAAAAGTATGGACAAAAGTGATCTACCATGGTTACCATGATGTCCCTTGTTATCTTCATTTTATCATTTTTACCTTTTGGGATAATATTTGGTCTTCCAATCCCCATGGTCTCAACTGTCAGTGGTGTGTACCTTAGGGTCCTAATGTGTGGTTGATGTTTGTCTGATTGTTGAGGGCCACAATGTACAGAAGGGCCAGTCACCTGTATTTCTCCTGTAGGGCCTATTGGGTGAGTCCTATACTGTTCCTGCACTGACTAGCCTAAGAATATTGATGTACATCAACCCTTAGTTCCTGCTATTACTATGTCTTCAGGTTATTCCAGATCACCAGGTCTCCCTGTCTATAGTGTTTGTCTCAGCTGGACAATACTATGTCACTGGGTGTCTCATAAGCCCTTTACATTTTTTCCAAGTTGGGGAAGCCCTTATTGGCACACTCCTCAGCCTGCATGGTGTTCTCTGTGTGGAGGAGGGAATCACTCACACTCTTGCCAAGCTCGCCAAGGTCTTACAGTTAGAGGGAGCTTCACTACTGCTCCTATTTACCCACTGAACACCCCTGTTTTAGGAGCAAATTCACCACACTTACTGGAGCCTATCAAGGTCTTCTGTTTGGGTGAGGAGTTACTGAATCTCCCATCAACCCAGCATAGTTAATCCACTACAGTCCAAGGTTCTGGGATAAGGGGTGAGAGCCAAAGATCAACAGCAGTACTAGGTCCAGGAGCTGGGGGGGAGTCATTGAGGGCAGTGGGCCAGCAGCAAGCTGTGCAATGGGGTGTGTGGAGAGTGATGGCATAGGTGGGCTGGGCTGAAAAGAGGTCCATCTGAGGGTGGTGGGCTGTGCAGCAGGACGTGGGAGAAGCCCGGTGACATAGGCAGGCTACAAACCCTTTAGGATTTTTTTAAAGGAAGGCCAGATAGCAGTAAATTCTAGTTTTTGTTTATCTATCTAAGAATGTCTTAATTTCTCTTTTTTGAAATTTTGTTTTGCTGGATATAGAATTGTTGGTTGGTAAAGGGTTTTCCTCTTTCTATACTTTGAATATATCATTCCATTTATAAATTCTTATTCTAATATATCTCAGTATATGTGTCTTTGTCTTTGTTCTACCTGGAGTTCATCAAGTTCTTTGGATATGAATATTAAAGTTTTTCACCAGATTTAGAAAGTTTTTGGCCATTGTGTCTTCAAAAATTCTCTCTGTCCCTTTTTCTCACTCTTTCCTTCTAGTACTAAAATTGTGCTTGTGTTATATAATCAGTTTTTTAAAATACTTATTTATTGTACTGGGATTTGACTCAACATTTTCACCTGCGGTATGTCCCCAGCTATCCCCTTTTTTTACTTTGTATTTTGAGACAGTGTTTCTAAGTCACTATGCTGCCCAGGATGGGCTTGAATTTGTGATCCTCTTACCTTGGCTTCTCTCCGTGTTGAGATTATAGGCATGTGCCACCATGTTCAGTGGTATAGCTTATATCTCAATGTCCTTATAAGCCTCATACACTCATACTTGGGGCTTTGGATTAAAACACTGATGAGTTTAGAGCTGTGTGATGTTGGGAATGAAAACTGATGAGAAAATGTGGGTCCCTAGGGACATAGCCCATAAGTATCCTTCTTATTCCTTTAATCCCTCTCTTCTTCCTGCCTGCCATGCCATTAACTGTTTCTCCTCTGCCATGCTACCCTACATTAGACAATGCTGACTATAGGACTGAAACATCTACAAGCCATGAACCAAAATAAACCTGTCCTCCTTTAAAATTGTGGGTGTTGAGTATTGTGCCTTAGGGATGAGAAAGTAACTAAGACACCCAGTTTGTTGGATATACCATCAGTATGGCAAACCTTTTAGAGATTTTAATGATAACAAAGAGCTTATTGTGTGGCACTCGTGCTATAGGTTTGCCAACACTGTTCTAGATGGTGGTACAAAAGGTTTCTTAGGAACTGCTGAATTTTCTTCATGTATTTTTCTTTCTGGTTCTTCAACTGGATTGTCTTAAATGAACTATTTTGAAATTTGCTGTTTCTTTCTTCTGCCCACTCAGATAAGTTACAAAATCTCTATAATAATGAAATTTTGTTTCATTTGTACTTTTCACTTGCAGAATTTCTATTCATTTTCTTTCTCCTCTTTTCTTTAGCAGTGATAGGAATTTACCTGCCACTCTTATGCATGCTAAGCAAGCACTCTATCACTGACCTATACCCATGGTGACCCTATCTAATGGTTTTATTTTTGCCATTTTATTGTTCTTTATATTTTTCTTTTGTTGAAATATTATTCTCCTAGATCTATTTATTTGTTTATTGGCAGGCCCTTGTTAGACATCTCAGGCTGGCCTTAAGCTCATCATCTAGCTCAGGCTGGCTTTATACACACAGTGATCCTCCTGTCTCAGTCTCTTGAGTTCTGACATTATAGGTGTGTGCCACCATGTCGGCTCTCCTAGTTACTTTTAAATCTTCACTGTTTATTCATTTAGATCTTTTAATATATTTAAAATAATTAGTTTAAATGTTTGTGGATATTTCCAATGTCTACATTTCCTCATGCAGTTTCTATAATTTATCTTTTTTTTTTTGCACATGGGCCATACTTCCTTGTTTGTTTGCATGTCTTATATTTTTGTTGAAAACTGGACATTTTGTATATTATACTGTGGCAACTCTGGAAATCAAATACATTTTGCTCATGGATTTTTTTTGTCTTCTTTTTTTATCAGTACTGGGTTTTTGTTTAGTGACTTTTCTTAACTAATTCTTAAAGACTGGATCTTTTTTTAGGTGTGGTTACTCAGTTCCTTTTTCCACACTTGAGAGTCAGCTAATGATACAACAGAATTCCAAAACTATCTGGCATTAAAAAAATCAATAACATTCTAGTCTTGACTAAGGAATTCTGTATGTTTGAGATACATTTTTAGCACACAGATAGTTTACAAATCTGCCTCAGCTTTTACTACCTCATTATACAAAGCCTGGAGGTAAGCTATTGCCTTATGACCTTCTCAGATCTTTCCTGAATGTGTGCACATCCCTGGACATATATGTAGTGTCTTAGTTACTTTTTACTTGTTGCTGAGACAAAATACCTGAAGCCCAAGTTGGGAAAGGAAAGGTTTATTTCTTACAGTTTTTGGAGGTTTCAGTCCACACTCAGTTGGCTCCAAGGCAGGCGGGCATGGCTGGACCGCAGTTCATGGCAGCTGCAAACAGCAAGCAGGAACCAGCAAAGAGCAAGACACACCTTTTTCCTGCCATTACATTACATCCTGGCTCCACCCCTTTGTGGGTGTAGCACTGACACCATCAATCCAAGCACTAGACAATGAACCATCACAAATGCACAATGCAAACTCATGAAGCCTGGGGGCCACAGACATAAACCATGACATGTAGCCATACAGATTCCCAGGAACATATAGATTTTCAAAGTCTTTAATTCCCCCAAAGAGTGTCACTTGCCAGCCTCATCCCAAATTTTTCAATTTTCTATTGTCTGCCCCAACTGTTACCCTTAGTCTTGTAAAGGATAATCTAAAATGCTTACATATTTTTATTTAAATATTTTTTGTAAATATGAATCAGACTAGTCACTTTAGCTTTGGGAGAGTTTCAAGTTCAGTAAAATAAAGTCAGTTTGTTTATTTAATCTTCAAGAGAGTCACCAGTCTGATCAGTGCACTCAACAAGCGTGGTATGGTGGCATACTCCTATAATCCTATAACTCTGAGACAGAAGTACTACAATTTCAAACCCAGTCTGAGCAATTTAGCAATTTAGCGAGACCCTGTCTCAAAATGAAAAGTGAAAAGAATGGGAATGTAGGTCAATGTGCAGGCCTTGGGTTCAATCTGCAGGATACTGCAAAAATAGTTGATTAAGAATAAGGTTCATTCCACTCTCTCTAGTACTTGATATTTATACCTGAGGGACGAGAGCTATTACCTTTAAAGTCATTGTTAATCATGAGGGTAGGTAATGGTATGAAGTTAAGTTTAAATGCCACAAAGCTCTCTTACTAAGATTGAGGTATATATTCTTGACTAAGCATTCCCCCTGTTTTTTTTTTAAACTTTTTAGTATTTTTCAAGAGTTCTGAAAACAATTGATTCTGACAGTTTTTGTCAATTTATTTATTGCTTTTGTGGAGAGATGAATTTTTAGAGCTCCATATTGTGCCATTTCACTGATAATTCAAGCAATACTTAAGATGAAAAAGGTAATCGATTATAATAAATACTTCTTGAACCCACTAGCTTTTGGAGAAATTCTGTTGAAAATATTAATTTGTGTACCTCAGATTAATAAAAATTTAAAAATTGAGTGTATCTATTTTCAAAAATACATGTGTAAATGGATACTATTCATATACTATTGTTAGTAGATAAATTAAGAACTTTGAGCATGCAATTGTGGATTTGGCAGCATCCTGCAAATTTTTCAAAGTGCAATCCTTTTGACTCATTAATTCTATAGCAAAGAATTTAACTTATTAACATCTTCATACATGCATAAAAGTATACTTACAAGGATGTATTTTGCAAGATTGTATAGTGAAAATTTGAAAACAAGCAGGAGTGCTCAATAGGAGAGTAATTAAATTACGGTATTATAATGTACAGTCTATGACAGAAATTCTCTCCTTAAATTATTGATAATTCACTTTTTCTTCACCCAAATCTCAGATGAGAAAGGTTAATGTTCTTATAGTACTGGAAGGTGAGGGAATTTCAGACTTGTAGGGAGGGAAATAATCAGACAGAAATACTTCAGGCAATCACATAGAGGGAAGTAGGGAACTAGAGATGGATCCCCCAATATCCAGTGCTCTGGCTCAATCTCAGATTAAATCCATGAGAGGAAGTCATAATGTAGGTGTATAGTATGATGCCATTTTTTATACCTGTATGTGTATATATGTGAACTATATTCATGTATATGTGAACTATATTCATATCAATGTACTTTAAAAGAATCCGAAGAAACACCCAAACTAGTTACCAGAGCTACCACAGGAAGAAAAATAGGAATGGAGAAGGAACGAAAGTTTCTCCCACTGTGTTATTTGAACCTTTGGAATAAGAATGAGTTCATCTGACAAAAAAATCATCTAATTAAAAACCTTATTTAAGAAAAGTTTTAAAAGGATAATAAAGAAAATTGGGATAGGAGGATTAGTAATAGTCCCCCTTCAGTCTAGTAACAATAATAACCAGCAGAGTTAGAGAATGCCAGAGCCTGAGTAACTTTATGGATCACAACTTTTTTTGTTGTTGTTGGTACCAGGGATCGAACTCACAACTGCCTGCTTGCAAGGCAGACGCTTATGCCACTGAGCTAAATCCCCAGCCCCTATGGATCACAACTTTAAGAGACAAGACTTGCCCAAGTTGACATAGTGAGTTGGTGACAGAGTTAAAGATAAAATCTAGGTCCCCTTAATGTTACAGAAAAAAAACTATATTTGAAAACCAGAGGGAAAATGTGACATGTCAATAGAAATAAAAAAACTAACAATTGTGAGAAATCTTCCAGAAGTCAGTTGTGGCTTATCCAGCCCTCCATCTCAGTAAAAACAGAAGGCCAGTGTCTTGTTATGAGATACTGACACACATCAGGCTGTACACAACTGTGGCAGCTTTTGCCCTTCTCTAAAACAACCAGTGCTGATAGAATTCCCCCAAAAGCAGTTTAACAATTAGAAAACAAATTAAACACTTTATCAGTATCTGTGGAGTCACTGACTTTTTAAAGAGTCCCATACCTTGTTTAGCATTTAGAAACAGAAGCAGTTACCTTTCTCTGCACAGTAAACTTGTTACTGATTATTTTACATGAAAAATCTGGAAGAGGGGGAATGAAATCCAAAACTAGTTAATTTGAGTAAAAAGGAAATTTATCAAAATGATATTGCCAGTGATAATCTGGTAATAAATTTTTTAGTAACAAACTATTCAGCACAAAAAATTCTGATTTTTAGCATTTGTCAGTTTCTGTCACATGAATATTCTCCTCATAGCTGATTATAAGTTCCCAGTGATTGTGATAGTCAGCTTTCCATTATTGTGACAAACTATTGAAGATAATCAACTTAAAATGAGGAAAGGTTTATTTTGGTTCATGGTTCCAGAAGTTTTCAGTTCATGCAGTGCTTGGCCCTGTTGTGTTAGGCCTGTGGTGGGACAGTGCACCGCTGTGGCAGCACGTAGTGGAGGAGGCCTGTTTTTAGAGGAATAATGGGTGAGTGCCTGGACACCTGTGTGTGAGTGAGGAGGGTTGATGATCTGAATGGAAGCTGAATCTGTCTCTGTACTACAAGGATTCACAGAAGGCACCATGGCCAACAAGATGCGCCGTTGCATGTGGGAGGCTCAGAAGAGATGCTATGGAAAGACAGTAGGTACTCAGACATAAAGGCAACAAACCAAAGCCAGATATTGAAAGTCAAACTAAAGGAAAAATACCCCAGATGTTTAGAGAGTGGGTTAAAAAAGGAAGCCAGCTGCCCTTGGCAAACTGCCAGGCCCTATATACTTGCCATATTGGAAGAGAACTTAATGCCCTGAGGGAGGTAGCCTGCACTCCAGCAGAAGCCAGCCTGCTCAAATAGACTCCTAACCTTCGAAGCCCGCCCAGCAGGGAAAAACAACACAAAAACAACACAAAAATGTGATATTCATACAACAGAGAGAGAAACTCAAAGCTGGTAAACAGTGTCTAAGAAAGCGCCAAAAGACCCTTGAGAAAGTTGAAGACAAGCAAATGATTCTGATTAGGGCCTGGATTTGAACACAGAGTAAGCGGTTGCTTCAGTGGTTACATAAGCAGGCAGGGACTATGAACAGTGAGACACCCTGGGGAGATAAACAATCAGCCTCACGGACTGTCCATTATAGGCCTTCCCAGGATAATGGGTGATGCATGGTCATGTTGTGCACTTGAAGTCTTGGTAGAGGATTTGATGTGCTATAGGTGTGGGTTGGACTCTCTTCATGGCACTGTCTTAACAGGCGATGGCGAGTCTTCCTCTTCCTCCTCTGTCAAGTGAGAGGGGAACTCTTGATGTTTAGACACTGAAAGGCTCAAATTAGAGTGTTGGAAACTCTCTGTGACCTGGAGTGGTGCTGAGGGTTTTTTGTGGAGGTGGTCGGTCCATGGACATATGCATCAGGATGGAATCCATATGGTGTTTTTATTTTCTATGAAAATAGAAGCATGCCCTCTTCTCCAAGTTAAGAGTGATGCCATTTTAAACACCTGTCTGGAGGTTATGCCATGCGATAGGGGGCAGGGATTTAGGGGAATGGTCTGATTCTTCTCCTCAGTGTAACATGGCCGGTGGTAAATCAGAATCAGGTACTGGGTTTTGAAAATTTAGAACATAGGTAGCAAAATTTAAATACATGTAAGGTAAATTTTGACTCTGTATTTTGTTTTGTTTTTGTCTGAGCAGTTGATTTTTTAGACTAAGATGAGTGCGCTCAGTTATTGTTTGACCTTGTGGATTATAGAGTATCCCAGTATTATATTGTATATTCCAACATTTAAGAAAGCTTTTAAAGAATTTGCTAGTATAAGCAGGGCCATTATCAGTTTTTATCTTTTGTGGTACTCCTATGTAGCAAAGGCCAATATACAATATTGCATGACATGTCGACTCTATTCACCTGAATGGCCAAATGGCATGGATCATGTGTGAGAAAGTATCTATGGAGACATGAATATACTTAAGTCTACTAAAGGAGGCCATATGGGTAATACCCATCTGCCATATTTGACTAGTTTTAAGACCTCTGGGATTATAACCCTGTTGAGGCATGGGTCTAGGAATGAGCTGGCAAGAAGGACATGATAACACTATTTGCCTAGCTTGTGCTCTGGAAATGTTTAATTCCCTTTTTAAAGATTTAGAATTTTGATGAAAGAATTCATGGGATTGTCTTGCCTTATCGAAAATGGAAATTACACTGCCTAGAGGATCTGCGTTAGAATTTCCTAATGATAATGGACCTTGGGAGATGGGAGTGGGCTCTGATATGATAAGAATGGAGCAGTTCTGCTTGTAGTAGCTTTTTGTAGTTTTACAAATACCTACAATAAAGTGGGTTTAACGTGGAGCGAATAGAGGCAGTCTTAATCTTTTGAGTAAGATAAACTGCATAAGAAGAGTCACTCAGTATATTAAGGGGTTGATCTGTAAACTGTTTTAAGACATATAGGGTAGCCTTAATTTCTGAGCATTGTGTTGAATCTCCCTGTGTGGAGAAGGAATGTTGGAAGGAGCAGCTCTAGATCACTGCTTTTCCTTATGAAGAGCCAACCAAAAGTAAGTAGGAGCTCAAGCTAAAGGTTTTACTTGAGTAACCTTTGGGAGTATAACGGAAGTGTGTAGGAAGAATTGTAAGAGAGGGTCACTCGGGAAATGATTATGTGTTACCTCTTGGAACTGAGCAAATGTTACCTACCAGAATAAGGCTGTTCGAATTAAGGCCTGTCTTTGTTGAATATCTAAAGGAACCACAATAATATCTGTCCAAGGAGCTGGCATGCTCTGTTTCTCCCTTTAGTCACAATTCTAGCTATTTATTTTACATACACCTGGAGAGATTTTATTAGGTGATTGGATAAAAACACCCACTCCGTGGGTGAAAGATTTTTATTATCCCACTGACCTAGCATTCCTGTGGGAGAATGAGGAGTTTGTAGTACAAACAGATAAAGAGCCAAGTTGGTGTCAATTTTAAAACACTGCCTAGAATGAAAAAAATTTTTAAACTAACTTTAATTCCTGTTTACCTCTGTGAGTAGTTGGGGAGAATTTAAATCTGTATAACCTTGAAGAACACTATACAAATTTTGTAACTGATAAGTTGCAATGCCTAACTTAGGTCTGAGCCAATTAATATCTCCTAGCAGTTTTTGAAAGTCATTTAAAGTTTGTAGTTTGTCCGATCTTATTTGAATCTTTTGTGGTTTAATTGCTGTTTTAGAAATAATAGTGTCCAAACAATTGTAAGGACTTATCATTTATACTTTGTCAGGAGCTAGCTGGAGGCCAAAAACAGTTAAATCTTTTTTGACTTCCTTAAAGATGTAAGCAGGTTAGACTTAAAAGACATAGAAATTAAAATCTTGTCCATGTATTTGGCTATATATGCTTGAGGAAAGTGAGTCCTATATCTTTTGAAGTCTTGTGCTACAATAACTGGCATAGGGTAGCACTATTTGCCATTCTTTGAGGAAGTCCTGTCCACTGAAAACATCTCTCTGGCTCTCGAAAATTAATATTAGGTACTGAAAACATGAAAAAGGGTCTATCCTGAGGGGAGAGAGGAATATTAAATAAACAGTCTTTCAGATCAATAATGATCATGGGCCAATCTTGTGCGATAGCAGTATCACTAGGTAGACTGGTTGTAGTGCCCCCATTGGCAGCATGCAAGCATTTACAGTTCTTAAGTCCAATATTAGTCTCCATTTGCCTGATTGTTTTGGAATGAAAAACATTGGGGTATTCCATGGGCTAACAGAGGGTATGAGGTGTCCTAGTAGTATCTATTCTTCTAACGCTGTTAAGATTTTTAACTTCTCCTGTATCAGGGGCCATTAAGAAACCCATTTTGGCTCTGTTGTTTTCCATTGAATTGGGAGAGCTAAAATAGTTGGAGAACAATTAATGGCCCCTACTATAAATTTGAATCATATCTAATCCCTGATTTATCTAGTTTTACTAAGGGCGCCATTGGAAGAATGTGGCCTTGTAGGTTTTTACCAAGCCTTTTGTCTTTTTGGTACCTCATTTTAGCCATTATTTTGTTGGCGGATGACATATACTCCTGAGAAGTAGAAGTAATTAAAACAGTATCCCACCTTATAGGTCTCTCCCCCATAAATTGACTGGAACGGGTCCAATAAAAGGTATTATGATGCCGGTCTGTCTATCAGGGCCAACATATGGAAGTGGCAGTACACTCTGTGAGACAGATTGAGGAGAGCCTAGGCCTCTTAGGGCTGTGGAGGGCAGGCTTAGTTGGCCAAGAAGATGGCCAGAATTGGCTACTGACTATTGTGACATCATAGTCTGTGTCCAACAAACTGGCAAAAGGTATTCCTTTCAATTTAACAGTATAGGTAGGTCTACCAGCTGAGATATTTTGAGAAAAGTAAATTCCCTTACTCAGTGGCTTTTCTAAATCAGGCTTAGGCAAAGGGTAGAGAGCATATGACAGCTGGCTAGCTGGGAAGAGTTGGAATTAAGGTAAGACTTTCAGGAATTAAGCTTTATTTTCCTGTAATAAGCCCCACAAATCCTTCTGGTAGAGGACTATATATGCCTGGGGGAATTAAGGTAGGTTTTTTGCTCCCTAATAAATGAATCTGAGAGGCTGCTGGTAAATCTAATCCTGCACTCTGGTTGGTTTTTCATATGAGGGATGTAATGTTTCGCTGTGCACCCATCCTGGTGATGGGGGAGTTGTCATCTGTCTGGACTGGATACAGTTGGTTTAACTGTGTCTGGGACAGTAGGACACTGCTTGATTCTTTCCCCTGTGTTTGTGCCTGGCCCCAAGGACGGGCCGATTCCATTTCTCTGAAATAAGGGTGTTCCATGTTTATGAAATTTAGACTTACAATCTTTTGCCCAATGAAGTCCTTTCATAAAATGTGGACATGGGGTATGTGGTAGATTAGGGTTTGGTTTATGACTGGCCTGTGTATCTGTGGGTGCTACTGTCTTTAGCATCTCAAGGCAATGCCTGTGGGTATGACCCTGTTTGCCACAATTAAAACATATAATAACATTTAATCTATCAGGGAGATGTTGGGATATAGCCTGTGCTATAAGCACTGAAGTATGAGTGGAAGATCCAACATTTTGGCATGTTTGAATATAAGTGGGCAAGTCTTTAGTGTGTAGGACTGATGCCAATGCTCTCTTACAGTCTTCATTAGCATTGTCATATGCTAATTGATGAAAAATAATTTTAGCAGCCTGTCTTCGTTACTTTTTACTTGTTGCTGAGACAAAATACCTGAAGCCCAAGTTGGGAAAGGAAAGGTTTTTTTCTTACAGTTTTTGGAGGTTTCAGTCCACACTCAGTTGGCTCCAAGGCAGGCGGGCATGGTTGGTCTGCAGTTCATTGGCAGCTGCAAACAGCAAACAGGAACCAGCAAAGAGCAAGACACACCTTCTTGCTGCCATTACATCACATCCTGGCTCCACCCCTTTGTGGGTGGAGCACTGACACCATCAATACAAGCACTAGACAATGAATGAATAACAAAGGCACAATTCAAAGGCCTGGAGGACACAGACATAAACCATGACAAGGCCTCTTCATGAGAGACTTGTCTATGTATTGCTTCTTGAGGTCTAGCTACAAGCTGTGTGTAAGTTTCTGTAGGGCCTTGCAAAATCTGGGTAAATGATTTATTAGGCATACCATTCTCTGGGATGGAAATCCATGTGTGATATAGCAGTTCTTTATACTGCATGAAAAGAAGAGCTGGGGCACGCGCTTGAGCCTTTACATCAGTATATTTGCCTATACCAGACAGCATTTCTAGTGTTATAGCCTGAAGTTTTTCATCTTCACTATTTTGGTTACTTTCTACTTGTTCTGAAATCAGTGTCCTTAATTGTAATTTGAAATGTAGAAATTGTGCGGGTGAAAGACATGTGCAAGCTAGGTGGGTCATGTCACCTGGCACCATTTGAAAACCTTGTATTTTGTTAACTAAACAACCTAAAGTATAAGGACCTTGAACCCCATTATTGAAGATACTCTGTCTGAGTTCTTTGAGGAGTAGGAAATTAAAAGCAGTGTGTGTCCCACATTTTCTTGTGGGATTATCTGGACCAGTCTGATTGTTTATCTCCCCAGGGTGTCTCACTGTTCATAGTCCCTGCCTGCTTATGTAACCACTGAAGCAACCGCTTACTCTGTGTTCAAATCCAGGCCCTAATCAGAATCATTTGCTTGTCTTCAACTTTCTCAAGGGTCTTTTGGCGCTTTCTTAGACACTGTTTACCAGCTTTGAGTTTCTCTCTCTGTTGTATGAATATCACATTTTTGTGTTGTTTTTGTGTTGTTTTTCCCTGCTGGGCGGGCTTCGAAGGTTAGGAGTCTATTTGAGCAGGCTGGCTTCTGCTGGAGTGCAGGCTACCTCCCTCAGGGCATTAAGTTCTCTTCCAATATGGCAAGTATATAGGGCCTGGCAGTTTGCCAAGGGCAGCTGGCTTCCTTTTTTAACCCACTCTCTAAACATCTGGGGTATTTTTCCTTTAGTTTGACTTTCAATATCTGGCTTTGGTTTGTTGCCTTTATGTCTGAGTACCTACTGTCTTTCCATAGCATCTCTTCTGAGCCTCCCACATGCAACGGCGCATCTTGTTGGCCATGGTGCCTTCTGTGAATCCTTGTAGTACAGAGACAGATTCAGCTTCCATTCAGATCATCAACCCTCCTCACTCACACACAGGTGATTAAACAAATCATTAGAAGGACCAGCTATGAGACTTGCAGAAGTGGGCTATAGGCTGAGAAGGGTGGGGACAAACATCATGTATTCACAGTGACACCCAGAGAAGAGTGGAGTGTGGGAAAAAACCAGACCTAAAAATCCATCCAGATACCTACTATTGGCCAAAGCTTCCACACCTGAGAATGTGGAGGGCAATAGTTTTATTGGTTGAATCAAGATGTCAATATAAACAGGACTGTGATCATGTCAATTTTTCAAATGTATGTGGGTGTTTTTGGTGGGGTTTTTTTTTTTTTTTTGGTTGTTGCTTTTTTCCCCTCTCTCTTTTCTTCTCTTTCTGATTATTTTATATCCCTCCATTTTCTTTCCTCCTTTCATCTCACATATATAAGTGAGGCCTCTCTATCTGTGTGAAGGAAAATAAGAATTAACCAGTGATCTGACCTAAATAGTACCTTTCTTGGGAAAGTAAGGGTAACCTTCACCAAAATTATGTTTAGATGATTCAAACACAAGCTACCGGCATGTTAGCAGGTCCCAGCTTTCTCACAGCCTCCCTCAATCTCTAATTATCCTTTCCCCTTCTGCATCCCTTCTCTCACTCTCACAAATATTCTTTTAAACCTGCAGTCCTACAGCCCTCTTCTCTAGCTATGAAAATAATATCGAGTTCGATCTCTGTTTCTCTCATTTACTGCTATGTCTCTTTTTGTTCTTTCTGATTAACCCCATTCCCATTTCTCTTCATTTCTCCTTTTCCCACTCACCATCTCTCAGCCTGTCAGTAGTATATTACCATTTTATTGGTCACTGATAAAAGGTTGAAATTGTTAAAACAAGTTTTAATTACATGAGTTAATGTGATCTGCTGAGATTGATACAATGAGTAGGATTGTCTCCTTCAACACAGTAACTAGGTCTGATCATATTAAATTGAGTAGGTTGAGAAGGTAAATACCAAAAGACAGCCAAAGCTAAGATCGTATCACTGGGAAGCATAAACTAACTAAAGAATTCTTTCTTGAAACTGAGCCTGATCTGATTCTCAGATCTCACCATGTGCACACACACACACACACACACACACACACCCCCCAATGGAAACATGAAAAAGCAGTACAACAAAATGGTTCCAAAAACTCCTACTTCCTCCAAAGTTGATCCAGTGGCCATCAATGAACAAAAAATTTAAAAACACCACCAATAACCAAATGGTTGAAATGTATGAAGGAGTAAAGGGAAAAACAAAACAAAACCAAAGGTGCTCAGCAAGATCAAAGATGATACAAATAAGCAGACAATGAACTTTATTGATGAAATGATCAGTGGGTTTAGAGAATACACAAAAATCTATCTGAGATAACCAAAAATGTTATAAAATGTGAATAAACAATTTATCAAAGAATTATAGTCCATGAAAAGGTATTAAGCAGAAATTCAGATGAAAAATTTACTAAGAGTATGGGTGGATGTAACTGATTTAGGGCACAAGCACTTGCCTATCAAATGTGAGGTCATGAGTTAAATCCCTGGTACCAAAAAAGTAGTTACTGATGTGAGGAGAGAGTATCAGTAAAGAAAGATAGGGATGAAGCAGAAGACTATGGTACTTAGAGATAACTTCAGAATATAAGAGATCATTTGAAATGAATCTAACGCTGCTAGATGACTCAAAAGCTAAGCTTACAATAATAGGATTTATAGAAAAATTAGAAGCTTGCACAAATAGTATAAAATCTCTGTTCACAAAAATCATACCATGAAATCTGCCAAGTATGGAGAAAGATTTCAACATACAGGCAAATGAGACATATGAAACCAAAAGCATCCACAATCAGAAAAGAACCTCTCCATGACATATCATAGCTAAACTTCTAGAAGTCTAAAACAAGTACAAATTTTTAAAAGCTGTTAGGCACAAGTAACAAATCATTTAAAAGGTCAACCTATTAGAATTACAGCAGATTTCTTAACACAAAACTTAAAGGCTAAGAGATCTTAGCATTTTCTCAAGTCCTATAAAAAAAACAACTTTTAACCTAGAGTGATACATCCTACAAAACTATCTTTCAAAATTGTAGAAGAATAGAGACCTTGAATGACAAACAGTATGCTGAAGGAAAGTAGCACTACAAACAATGTTCATGAATATCCCAGACAGAGATAATGAGGTAATAACATAAAAGGACCTAATGAAACCATCAAGCAGGCTGAGTAGTTAAGTAAAAGGGTAAAAAAAGGAACCAATAACAGAAAAATAATGCAATCACAAGAATCATTCAATGACATTCAGTAATAATTCTCAATGTAAACAGTATAAACTTTCCAGTGAAGAGAAACAGATTGGTAGATTGGATCAAAAAATAAATTTATGGCATTCAGAATACAAGAGGCATACATAAATTTTACAGATAAGAATAAAATATTAAAAGCTGTAAGAGAAAAATAAACAAATCAATTATAAAGGAAAGCCCATCAGAATTGCAGCAGACTTCTCAACACAAACCCTCAATCAAGGAGAGCTTGGAATGAAGCACTCCATGCCCTAAGAGAACACAACCTCCAACACAGATTGACGTATGTCACAAAACTATTTTACCAAATTGATGGACAAATAACATACCTTCATGACACAGAACATTTGAGGAAATTCACGAACACCAAACCAGTATTACAAAATGTTCTGAAGGATATTCTAGAAAGATATGACAAGGATTACAACTCCATAAACCCTAAAATAGTGAATCCACTAGGCAAGGTAAGCAATTAAACACAGGGAAATAAAAGGGAACCAACAACAGGAAAATAACATGACAAGGACAACTCAATACATGTAAGTTTTAAACCTAAATTTTAGTGGTCTCAATTCCCCAGACTGATCAAGAGAGACAAAAAAGGGCACTACATCCCTGAAAAGGAAACAGTCCAAGGGGAAGAGATAAAAATCATCAAATACAATGCACCCAATTACATAAAACAAACAATACAATTGTACTGGGGAACCTCAATACTCAACTAGCACAAATAAATCAACTAGATAAAAATCAACAATGAAATGTTAGAAATTAATCCAAGCTTTGAACAAGTGGACTTTAGTAGATATCTACAGAGTGTTTCACCTCACATCAGAATACATGTTCTTTTCAGCTGCACATGAGATATTCTCTAAAATAGTTCACATACTAGCTCATAGGACATGCTTAGGTAAATGCAAAGGAACTGAAATTATGCCATACATATTATCAGACCATAGTGCAATGAAACTGGAAATCAATGGCAAAAGAAATCATGAGAGCTTCATAAACATGTAAATTAAATAACACTCTCCTGAACAACCAATAGATCACAGATGAAATTAAAAAGAAGAAGTTAGATAGTTTCTATAAATAAATAATAATGTCAATAAGACATACTGGAACTCATAGAACACAATGAAAGGAATCCTATGAGGGAAACTCATACTCATGCCAGGAAAACAGAGGAACATCAAATAAACTACCTAATGTTGAACCTCATGCTTCTAGAAAAAGACAGGCAAGTCAAGCCAAGGCTTGTATGCAGGAAGAAATTATAATTATCATGAAAGAAATTAAAGCAATGCAAATAAAAAAGTACAATCAATGAATCAAAGAGTTGGCTCTTCATAAACACATGAAAATTAAACAACACACTTCTGAACAAACAATGAGTGACAGATGAAATTAAAGCAAAAAATTAGTCAGTTTTTACAATTAAATAATAATGCCAATATAACCTACCAGAATTTATGGTACACAATTGAAAACAGTCCGGCAAGGAAAATTTATAGTGGTAGATACTCATATCAGCAAAACACAAAAAGGTCAAATAAACAACTTATTGTTGAACCTCAAGATTGTAGCAAAAGAAGGACAAGTCAAGCCCAAAAGTCATACAAGAGAGGAAATTATAAAGATCACAGAAGAAATAAAAGCAATGAAAGTAAGAAAACAATACCAAAAAATCAATGAATTGAAGAATTGATTCTTTGAAAGATTAAATAAAAGTGACAAACACTTAGTCAAACTTATGGGGAAATAATGGAAAGAAAAGGCTCAAATTCATGTTACTAGAAAAAAAAGTTTTGATTGACAACAGATCCTGCAGAAATCCAGAAGGCCAACACTATCTTGTTTGACAATATGTTTTCTAGTAAGATGAAAAACACAGAATAAATGACAGATTCACATATATATATCAATTACCAATTCTTAATCAAATGTATATATATATATATATATATATATTCAAAATAAATGAGTGTTGGCCAATGAAACTTAAGATGTAATTTAAAATGTAACAACAAAGAAAGGACCTGGATGATTCACTGCTGAATTCTACAAGAAATTTAGAGAATACCTAATGTCCCTATTTCGCAAAATCTTTAATGAAATTGAGAGTTATAAAATACTCCCATATTGTCTGGTTTTGAAGAACTAAAACGCCTTCCTCATTTTGTTCTGTCTTATGTCCTATTTTGGTCTGTTTTGTTGTGTTTAATTTTTACTCCTTTAAAATTAATTTTTTTTAAAAAAACTCAGCAAAAAATTACTCCTAAATGCATTCCTTGCCAAAACCAAAATAGGATCCAACCAAAAAAGAGAACTACAAGTCAATCTCCTTAATGAGCATAGACACAAAAAAAAAGAATCCTCAATAAGGTACTGGCAAACAGAATGCATGAAATCATTGAGCAGATTATACACCATAAACAAGTAGGATTCATTCCAGGGATGCAAGAATGGTTCAACATACACAAATCAATAAACGTAATATACCAAGTGAACAGAGCCAAGGACAAAAATCATATGATGATCTCAATAGATGCAGAGAAAGCATTTGACAAAGTCAGAAGCCCATTCATGATTTTAAATCCCTACATAAAATTGGAATAGATGGTCTTTATCTCAATCTGTTAAAAAGCAATCTGTGATAACACAACAGTCAACATCACATTAAATGGACAAGAACTAAAAGCTTACAGAATAAAATCAAGAACAAGAGAAGGATATTCACTGTCACCACTCCTATTCAACATAATTCGGTAAACATTAGACAGAGCAATTAGAAAAGAGAAAAGGAATGAAGAAAGGAAAAGAAGTTAAATTATCATTATTTGCAGTGACATGATATGCTACTAAAAGACCCCAAAAACTCCAGCAAAAGACTTCTAGCTCAGCGGCATAAGTACCTGCCTTGCAAGCAGGCAGTCGTGAGTTAGATCCCGGTTACCGATAAAAAGAAAAAGACAAAAAAAAAAAAAAAAGACTTCTATATTTAATAACCGAATATGGTCATGGAATTGCATACAAAGTCAATACAAAAATCAATACCCCTCCTGTACATGAGTAACAAACACATTGAGAGAGAAGTTAAGAAAACGATACCTTTCATAATAACATCCAAATAAATGAAATATCTAGGACTAAATCTAACAAAGGAAGTAGAAAACTACGGTGCTCTTTTAAGGAGATTAAAGAAGATATCAGAAAATGGAAAGATATCCTTTACTCTTGGATAGGAAGAACCAATGTATTGGAATTATTCATGCTTCCAAAATTGTTATACAGACTTAGTGCAATTCTGATCAAAATTCCAACAGCATATACCACAGAATTAGATAAAACACCCTAAAACTCATTTGGAATGAGAAGACTAGAAGAACAGAGGCAATTCTGGGCAACAGAGGCACGGCAAGGAGCAACACAATCCTTGACTCAAAATTATACTTTAAAAATACTGTGATAAAACCAGAATGATACTGGCAAAAAGACAGACATGTACAGGTACAAATTCCCTATGATGAGTGTGATCATTATGTATATCTAAACTACACCAGTAAACTTAATTATAAGAAATAGACAAGAACCCTATTAAAACAGAGAACTACAGACCAACTTCTTTAACGAATGCAGATACTAAATTACTAAAGCAGATACTGATACCAGCATAGAACAAATCATTAGACAGATCACACATCCTGACCCAATAGACTCTATTCTAGTGATGCATGGATGGTCAACACATGTAAATAAATAAATATAATAACACATAAGAAGAAGTAAAGGTAAAAGTTATATGATCATCTCAATAGATGCATAGAAATCCTTTAACAAAGTCCAACATCCAAATATAATAAAAACTGAAACAATATGAATAGAAAGATGTTATCTCAATCTGATAAAAGCTCTTTATGACAAACACACTGCTAAAATTATATCAAATGGGGAAAAACAGAAACCTTTCCCTCTAAAATTAAGAACAAGTTAAAAGTGTCCATTATCACCACTCTTGTTCAATATAGCACTTAAAACATGAGCCAAAGCAATCAGAGAACAAAATAATACTAGGCATATGTTAGGAAAGAAAAGAAATAAACTATTCTTATTCACAAATGACATGATCCTTTATATAGAAGACCAATAGTCTCCAGCAAAATACTTCTATTACTAATAATCAAATTCGGCAAATTGTAGGATACAAAATCAACACACAAAAATTAATACTGCTCCTGTCTACCAACATCAAACTCATCAAGAAAGAAATCAGGTAAATAATACCATTCACAATGACTTCAAAGGATTAAATACTGAGGAATTAGCCTAGCTAAGAAGTAAAACACTTCCATAATAAAAATGCTGAGTACTCTGATAAAAGGAGATGAAAAAGGATAATCAGAAAATGGAAAGACAGCAATTGTTCCTGGATAGGCAGAATGAATATAATCAAAATAGCCATATTACCAAAACTTATATACTGACAGTGAAATCTCAATCAAAATATCAACAGCATTTAACACAAGAGTAGAAAAAAAATTCTAAAATTCACATGAATTCAAAAAAGACTCAAAACAACAAAATCAATCCTAGGGAACAAGACCAAAGCTGGAGACATCATTATTTTATATTTCAAGTTTTATTACAAATGTACAGTGATAACAAAAACAGCATGAGGGCCAAGGATTTAACTCAGCAGCACAACTGCCTGCCTGGTCATGAGTTTGATCCCCGATACCAAAGAAAAAAATAACACATGGTACTGGCAGAAAAACAGACATGTAGATAAGTGGAACACAACGGAGGATGCAGAAAAAACTCCATCTATATTCAGCTATTGCTTTTTGATAACGGGCC
This sequence comes from Cavia porcellus, assembly GCF_034190915.1. Taxonomy (NCBI): domain Eukaryota; kingdom Metazoa; phylum Chordata; class Mammalia; order Rodentia; family Caviidae; genus Cavia; species Cavia porcellus. The sequence goes on along the minus strand of NW_026947486.1, from coordinate 85,829,103 downwards.
GAAAAACATCTGCTGGATGAAAGATATTTAAAGGATGGTGAAGGAAAACTGGCTCCCCACTTGCATAAATTGAATCTAGATCCATGAGTCTCACCATGTACCAAAATGAAACAATAAATAAGTCAATGACCTAGATATTAAAACAAACAAAATGCTCAAATATGAAACAGGTAAAAATCCTGAAGACCTAAGGATAAGCAAGAACTTTCTGAGCAGAATCATAATTGCACAAGAAATAGCACCAAGAATCAATAAATGGGATTGTATCAAATGAAAAAGTTTCTGCACAGCAAAGAAAACAGAGTGAAATGAAAACCTACAAAATGAGAAAATTATCCAGCTACTTTTCAGATAAAACATATGTCTTTAAAATATAAAAGGATATAACTCTATATGTAAGTATGTAAGATAGATGACCACATTACTAAATTTCTGTTGGATAATTGAACAGAATGGTTTGCACTGTCAATGTTTGAGTGTCTATCCACTTTTTATGCTTTGATTTTATAACTTGAACAACTATTTGTTCAAGTGTGTAATGACAATGTGTAATGTATCAACTAGCAATTTCTCATTGTTAATTTTTTTGAATTCTGTACTGTTCTACCTTTTTTCCTATTTTTTCTTTCTTTAAATAAAAAATAAAAGAAATGAAACACAAAGATATACATTTTGCAGATACATTCATAACCTTAATACAATAAATTAATTTTAACTAATACATAAAATATACATAGTAATGTGGCCACATAATATTTTAATACATATATAGATTGCATGTTTAAATCAGATTGCATATCCATTGTCTCAAACATTTATCATTCCTTTATTGTAAAAACTTTCAAAATTCTTCTTTCTAACTCTTTAATACTTATTGTTGCCTATGGCCACTGTGCAATAGCACATCACAACTTCTTAGTCCCTATTAATTTTAACCTGGAACATTTTGTCAGCATTTTTCCATTCCTCCCTACTCTCCTAGCCTTTGGTTACCAACATTGTACTGTCTACTGAGATCAAGTTTTTTTTGTTTTTTTTTTTTTTTTTTTTTTAGATTCCAGATATGAGTGAAAATAAGTTGCACTTGGGCCAGGGATTTAGCTCAGTGGCACAAGTGCCTGCCTGGCAAGTGCAAAGCCGTGAGTTTTGATCCTCGGTATCAGAGAGAGAGAGAGAGAGAGAGAGAGAGAGAGAGAATATGTATTCACTTGTCTTTGTATGTATGCTTGGCTCAACTTATCTAATATAATGATCTCCATCCATCCAAGTTGTCCCAAATAATGGGATTATAGTATTTTTATGCCTAAATAATATCCCATCATTGTGTATATGTGCAACAGTTTTATATATCCATAAGTATTTTTTATTTTAAAATGAAAAAAAAAACAAAGTAATGATATAGAATTTGAAAACAACTTACCAATGGTTAATATATTGCATGTTATTATCATCAAAATAGTTGCTCAAATTACAAGATTTAGGCCTGAAAAAATAATCAAAGAATAAAGCACCAACCATGCCTTTTGATGAGCTAATAGAGAATAGTAATGTAACGATCTATCTTGTACATATGTGTATATTTATTATATATATAATCTATATTGTATATTATATATATAATCTTTTCCCAACTTTCTTTTCTCCTTTCTCTCACAATTTTCCAGTTATTTCTTTTTCAGCAGTTTCTTCCAGTTTTTTCCCCTTTCACATTCATAATCTCTTTTGGAATTGTTGGTTCCTATTTACTCTTTCAGTTTTTTACACTAGGGAGACAATACAATGTTACACATGTGCATCTGATTTATTTCACTTATGAGTATGGTCTGTAGTTGCATCCAATTACTTATAAAAGGCCTTGAATTCATCCTTCTTTATTGCTGAGTAGTACTCCATTGTATAAAATACCACATCTTAAGAAATAACCAAGAAGCAATCCCTCCCTGCAAACTGGCGTCATGTGTGGGCTGCTGGGGGGACAGCTAGATGCCAGCCTTTTCCTATGAAACAGCATCATTCATGGACTTTGGGGGAAAAGAAAAAGAAGTCACCAAAGATCAAGCCTTCCCTATGAATCAGAACCATGCACAGACCACTGCGGGGGATAGCCAGACACCAGCCTTTTCCTGTGAGTCAGCACCATTTGCAGACTGCAGGGGAAGAGAACAAGAAGTCACCAAGAAGCAAGCCCTCTCTATAAATTGGGGCCATGCTCGGTCCACTATGGGGACAGGCAGATGCCGGCCTTTTCTCATGAGTCAGCATCATTCACAGACTGTGGAGAAAGAGAACAAGAAGACAATAAGAAATAAACCCTCCCTTTGAATCAGTGCCATGTGTGGGTCACGGCGGGGAGAGCCAGATGCTAGCCCCTGCTAGTGTGTGGGCTGGGAAATAAGAAGAGCCAACCATCCCCCTGCCATAAGTGACCAGCTGACCTGGAGACCAGCTGTGATAATAGCTATTGAGGTAAAATGCAGTTTAATGCTTGTAGTGTTTAGTGTTTCACTGACTTTGCAGATCTAAAACTGGTAATCTGATCATCTATTGAGAGGATAACATTACGCAGTATAGCATCTTATAGGGGATTTCCTTCTGAAGGTGGTAGTCATTGTTACTCCAATGGCACGGGAAGTATTTCAAAGATAACCAGATATATTATGGTAACCATTTTGGATTTACTATTATCTTGTTTCAAAGTCCTTTACTGCAGTCATTGTTTTGTTTTTATTTTATTCTGCTTTGTTGGATTTTTACTATATCTAAAGTTATCTGCAGCTATTTTGAAGACAAGAGGTATTATGGTAACTTTTGTTAATGTCATATTGTTTCGAAGTCCTGTGTCACTTACACTGGTTAGTTTTGATTGGCTTTATTCTGATTTATTTTGCTTGGCTTTGTGCTCTTTAATAAATAAATACATCTTTTTAAAATAAATAAATACATCTCTAAATAAATACATATTTTATATCCATTCTGTCTTTGATAGCAATTTGTGTTGTACCCAAGATTTAGCTATTACAAATTCTCCTGCTATAACCATGGATGCACATATATCACTGTAGTATGATTTCTTCTGGGAAAATATCCAGAGGGGGAATAACTGAATCAAATGGAACCTCTAAATCCTAGCTTTTTGAGGAAATTTCATTCTGATTTACATACTGGTTGCACCAGTCTATGCTCCCACTAACAGTGAATAAGGGTTCCTTCCCCCTCACAACACCTTCAGCGTTTGTGATTGGTTGATTTCTTGATAATAACCATTCTTTCTGGAGTAAAATGGAATCTCAGCAATTTTAATTTGCGTCTATCAAATGAACAATAATGTTGAACATTTTTTCATATATTTATTTGCCATTTGTATTTCTTTATCTGAGAAGAGTGTATTCATTTCAGATGCCCATTTTTGGATCGGGTCTTTGTATTTGGGGTGTCTGAGCTTTTCAATTCTCTATACGTTCTAGATAGAAGCCCTTTGTCTGGGGCACAATTGGGTAAAATTTTTCCCACTCTGTGGGTTTTCTTTTCACTCTGTTGGTGATTTCTTTTGATGTACAAAGCTTTTTTATAAGATGATATCTCAGTTGTTGATTCCACGAAGTATTTCCCATGCAGTTTGAATTTTGTTCATGAACTCTCTGCCTATACTTGTCTTCAAGATTTTTACCTACTTTCTCTTCCACTACATTTAATGTGTCTGTTTTAATATTTAGATCTTGGATCCATTTTGAATTGTTTTTTTTTTTTTTTTTTTGGATGGTGACAAACATGGGTCTAGCTCTAGTCTTCAGCATGTAGAGAGGCACTTTTTCCAGCAGTGTTTGTTAAAGAGGCTATTTTCCTTCTAGTGAACATATTTGGCCCCTTTGTCAGACATAATGTAGCTGAGTGTATTTGAAGTTGTGTCTACATTGTCTAATCAATTCCACTGACTTATGGGTCTGTTTTGTTTGTTTGTTTGTTTGTTTTGCCAATATCATGCTGATTTTATCACATTAACTTTGTAGTATAATTTCAAGTCAGGGATTGTAATGCCTCCTGCCTTGTCTTTATTGCCCAGCATTGCCATTGATATTCTAGGTCACTTATGTTTCCAAATGAATTTAAGAAATGTTTTCTATAGATCTCTGAGGTACTAGTGGTATTGTATTTGGGACTTCATTAAATCTGTGTAACCATTTTTGAGAGTATGGCCATTTTCACAATGTTTGTTCTTCACACCCATAAGCAAGTGCTATCTTTCCAACTTCTGATATCCTCCTTAATCTCCTTTCTCAGAGTACTATATTATTTAATATATTGATCTTTTGCATCCTTTGTTAGATTGGCTCCTAAGTATTTCATTTCTGTTATTTTTTGGATGTTATTGTAGAAGATATTGTTTTCCTAATTTTTCTCTCAATGAGTTTGTTATTCCTGTAAAGAAAAGCAATTGATTTTTGAGTGTTGAATTCGTATCCAGCTATCCTGCTGAATTTGCTTTTTAACTCTAGTAGTCTTTGGGTAGAAGTTTTGAGATCTTCTATATATATAGAGTATCGTGTCATCTGCAAATAATGGTAATTTGATTTCTTACTTTCTTATCCTTATTCCTTTTATTTCTCTTTTCTGATTGCTCTAGCTAACATTTACAAAACTATATTGAATAGAAGTAGTGATAGTGTACATCATTGTCTTATTCCTGATTTTAGAGTAAAAGTTTTCAGTTTTTGTTCATTTAGTATGATGTTGGCTTTTGGCTTGTCATAGATTTCTATTGCATCAGATTGATGTAGTGATCATATATTCTTATTTTCTCTATGGCTTTTATCATGAATGAGTGTTGGGCCTTATCAAAAGCCTATTTTGCATCTATTGAAATGGTCATATGATTTTCATCTTGACTCTGTTGACATAGTGTATTTTCTTTATTGATTCCTGTCTGTTGAATCATCTCTGTATTCCTGGGATGAATCCCTCTTCATTATGGTATATAATCTTCTTGATGACTTGCCTCATTTTGTTTGCTAGTATTTTATTGAGGAGTTTTGCATCAATGTTTATTAGGGAGATTGGCCTATAGTTCTCTTTTATGATTCTGTCTTTTCCTGGTTTTAGTATCAGGAATATTTAGTATCAGTAATACTTTCCTCCAGGAATGAGTTAGGGGATATTGTTTCTCTATCAATTTCATTAAAGAGTTTGAGGAGTATTGGTGTTAATTCTTATGGAAATTTCTTGTAGATTCCAGCTGTGAATCCATCAGGACCTGGGCTTTTCTCTATTGGTAAATCTTGAAGTACACTTTGAACTTTACTGATATTGAGGTTTGGTTCAGTTATTTTATTTATTTGCTGATTTTTTTGTCTAGTTGATCTATCTCTCTGGGACAATGAGTTATTAAGGTCCCTCATTTCAATTGTGTTATTGCTTATTTGGTTTTTCACATCTATTAATATTTGTCTAATACAGTTGAGTGCTCCCATAGTTGGTGCATATATATTTATGATTGTTATTTCTTCCCCTTGATTTTTTCCCCTAACAAGTATGTAGTAACCTTCATTACCTCTTTTAATCATTTTAAGTCTGAACTTCAAATTGTCTGCAAACAAAATAGCTACCTCTGCTTTTTTCTGAGTTACAGTTGCATGGAGTATATTTTTCAATCCTTTGATTTTCAATCCACAAGATTCTTGCTGAGTTAAACGTGCTTCTTATATACAGTTTGGGTGTTTCTTGTATATATTGTTGGCTCTTGTTTGTTTCTTGATCCATTCTGTCAACTTGTTTCTTTTATTGGTGAATGCAAACCACTTACATTCATGGTTTTGACTGATATGTGTTGATTTATCTTTGTCATGTTGTTTTCCTGCTTTTCTTCTCTGTTTTATTACTTGCCCTGCCTGGTGATTTCTGTCTGTTATTGTCCTTGGAATTGTGGTCATTTTTATCTCTGCCTAGAATATTTTTCAATACTCTTTCTACATTTGGTTTAGGTGACATGAATTTCTTCAGTTATTCTTTATCATAGAAGTATCATATTTCTTCTTGAAAGATAGCTTTCCAGGCTACATCAATCTGAGTTGTTTTCTTTCAGAAGATGAAATACTTCAAGATCTCCTTGACTTGACAGTTTGCGTTGAGACGTTATCTGTGATTCTAACGGACTTTGCTTTATGGGTTTTTTTTTTCACTAATGGATTTTAATATTCTGTTTTAGTGCTGCATTTCTGGAATCTTGACTATTATATATCTGGGTATAAATTTATTTTGGTTATGGATGCTTGGAGCTCTATATTCCCCACTTATCTGTATGTCAGATTCTGTTCCTATGCTTAGGAAATTTTCTATTATTTCTGCAAATCATTTTTGTGTCATTTGTGTTGACTCCTGCCTTTTTTATTGATGCCATCAGTATTGTATTATTTTTCTTTGCATTGTTTTGGAGGTGTTGAGTTGTTATTTCATGGTCCCTTGTTATTTTTAAGTTTGTGATCAAAGTTTGTGATCAAAAGGAAAATCATGAAATCCTGTCTCAAAGGTCTGGAAAATCTATCTTCAGTTTCATTCAAGCAATTTTGCCAATTTTCAATGGAATTTTTACCTTCCTTGATATCTTTTTGAATCTATTTCATGCATTCTATTTCTTTCCTATGTTGTTGCTCAAGGTTTCCATCATTTTCCTATGCTCCTGTATTTTTTAAATCTGTCTTTTCTTGCTATGCTGAGCAACTCTTTCATTAAAATAGTCATTTATTTTTTACCTGAGAGATCATTTCTGATCTAATTTCCCTTATAGCCTCCTAAATTTGTTTCTTTACTTTACTTCTATACTTTCAGCAATTTCAAGTATGTGTCTTCCAGTATCTTCTATGTCAATGTCTCCTATACTTGTTCCAGATATTCTGGAGGTCTAAGATTGCATTTTGCTTTTCATCTTGTCATTTTTACCTCTTGGTTCATATTTCACTCTTTTCAATCTTGATAATGTCACCTGTCTGTCTTGTGCATCTTAGTCAGTGCACTACTGTATGGCTGGCATTCACGCAGCTGCCATGTTCCACAGTGTAGAGAAGGAGTCAGTCACCTGATTTCCTCCTGTATCGCAAGTTGGGTGAGACTTGTGTTCTGCTTGAGTTGACTAGCCTATGAGTATTTCTGTGAACCAAATATTATGTTATTACTGCTGTTTCAGATTTTTTAGGCCACCTGACCTGTCCATGGTGTGCACCCCAGCTAGGGCCCTACTGTGTCACTAACAATCTTACATGGCCACCTGGGTTCCTCCAGGTTGGGGGAGTCCTCACTAGCACTCTCACAGGTCTGGACAGGGTCCTCTGGTTGGAGGGAGGGCTCATCCATGCTCTAGCCAGCCCACCAAGATCCTCTGGGAGGGGAAGGTTCACTTGCACTCTTGCCCGCCTTCCAAGGTCCTCCAGATAGAAAGCACTTTTTCTTCATCCATTCATCATCTGAGAAACAGGTTGTTTCCATTTCTTGCCTACTGTTGATCATACTGCAAGTACACAGGAGTGCAGATGGCCCTTCAACCTACTGTTTTTATTTCCCTTTGACTTATATACAAGTGTGGGGTTGTTGAGTCATATGGTAATTCTATGTTTTGTTTTTTGAGCCTCCATACTGATTTCCATAATGGCCTTTTAATTTACATTCCCATAACCATGTGTTATGGTCTGTTTTTCTCATTCTCATTAGGACTTTTTGTCTTTAATCTTTTTGATATTGTTCATTCTTCCTGGAGTGAGGTAATATCTGATGTTCACTTTAGTACAGGAATTGGAGAGATTGATAACAGGGAAACTGTCTAGGAAACTATTTTAGTACTTCTGAGTAAAAGTAATGAGACCCTGAGTTAGAACAGTTATGGATGCTAAGGGGAGAATGGATTTGAAAGTCCTGATAGAGGCAGACTTGAAGGAACATAAGAGCTGATATGATGTAGGAGACTGTATTAGTTTCCTATTATGTAGTACCAGTTTTTCACAAATTCCATGACTTAAAGCAATAGAAATGTATTCTCTCACAATTCTGGAAGCCAGATTTGAAAAATGAATCTTCCCTATGCTAAAATCATAGTGTTATGAGGACTAGTCCCTTCTGCAAGTTGCAGGGGAAATGTTGTTCCTTGTTTTTAATGACTTTTACTGGTGACTGGTGGCATTCCTAGGCTCAAGAACACATCACCTCAATCTTGGCCTCTGTGTCCTACTGCCTTCTGTTGGTGTTAAATCTCCTTAGCCTCTTTTTTTAAGGGCACTTTTGATTACATCAGGTCCACAGGATAATGTTTCTTTTCCACACAGGTTTCATCAATTAGGATGTAGATACCTTTTGAGGAACCTTTATTTAGTTTACTATAGACAGTAAAAAGAATGGCAACTAAGGGCTTAAATTTGGATGGCTGAAGTCATAATAGAAGCATTTACCAAAGTGAAAGCATCAATAAGGAAAGAGTTTGGAGGAAAAGTTTAGTCTGGAGCATATTACAAATATCTGAGAAATTTATGATATATCTATACAGAAATGCCCAGAAGAAAATTGGAATGTTAGCATTTGAAAGCATTTAAAGCTTTGGAAAGATATCCAGGATGCTGATAAAAATTTGAGAAATTTGTAGACAGAGTAGAAGGAAAATACCATTTTCTAATTTAGGTATCAGACATGCTAAAATATCTGTCCTAGGTGCACAGTATAACATTTAGCATATAGTAGGTGTTCAGTGAATGTTTTAAAAATGAATGGATCAAAGTAAGATTCCAAAAGAGAAAAGAAGAAAAGGATAGGGTGAGCTTTGAAAGGAAAGTCTTTATTTTTTAAAAAAATATGTAATGTAAGGAAGAAGAGGTATCTATGTAAAATAATTTAGAAATGGAAAAGATATCATTAAGATCTCATTTTGGGCAGTTTTGGGATCATCAAAGTAAAAGGTGAAATCACTACTGAAAAATGTTACTGAGAGGGGATTGAAGTTTGAGGAAATTAAACCATAACTTGTCAAAACTGAAAGGACCATAAAAAGTGATTGTAGTTAATAACATTGCAGTGTATATTTCAAAATAAGTAGGAGAGGGTTTTCTATGTTCTTACTACAGAAAAATGATAAACTTTTAGATGATGAGTAAGATACATATTCTTATTTGACTTTTACACAATGTATATATGTATTGAAACATCATACTGTGTCTCATAAATATGTGCCATTATGAATTAAAATATTCTTTAAAAAATAAAAGGTCCCTGGGAAGGATCTACTTAACTCTCATTTTGTGGATAGGAAAACTGACACTTAGCGAAAGAAAAAGTTGTACAAGCTTTAAAGTCAAATAGAATATGGATCATCCAAATGACAAATATTTATTAACTGCTGACTCTATGCCAGACAAAACCTCTGCAAGGTGTTTGAGATACAGTGGAGAACAATGCTGCCATAGGCCCTATCTTCCTGGATCTTTAGTATAATAAGAAAGACATAGAAGTAGTCAGAGTGCTAAGTTCTAGATTAAGAAAATTTATAGCTCTTAGGGAAGCACAAAGGAGGAAACATGGGAGTAAGAAAAAGCAAGATTGAGCAGCTGAAACGCCAGCACAGGTGAGGGTAGACAGCAGCTTGGCTCTTTATACAGGCAACAACAATTCCATGACCTAACTATTTATAATTTTAGAAAGAAGAAAAGAAGGTAAATCTAAGGGTTCTTACCTTAGATCCAACATTCCTTTATATTTGATGCTTTTCTTTATGTTCCCCATGAACAGCTACATGAGGAAGAATACTTCTAACTTCACTCATTACTGGTACACTAAACCTATAACTCTGAACTAACAAATCTAACAAAAACTAAAGAGTATACCTCCACTTTGCAAATGGCATCTAGGGTCATAGAAACTGCCAGAATAGGGATTAGTAAAGAAATTCCAGAGGAAAGTAAGGTTTGCAATGAGATTAAAAGTCCATAGCAGACAAGATTAAAAGAGTGAGCAGCCCATTTTGGTTCACTATTTTAGTGTATCACTTCTAACTTAAGGTCAATTGTGCTAGAAGCCCATAATAACTTGAGGCTATTATATTTTGTAAAAGAACATATTTGAAAGGATAAAAGGTTTTCTGGCTTCTGATATCTTAAGGAAAGAAAATTGGAAGCCTGCTCAGTCCACACAGGAACTATATTTTCCTCAGCTGCTATTGCAGTTGTTACAATGCAGCATTGATTGGAGTCCATCAGTTTAGCTCCAACTTGCACGGGAGTTTCTTGAGTTGTCAATGGCAACCACAGAAGAAACAGCAGGCCACCCTGACCATAAACCCAAGCTCTATATTCTCCCAGGCCTGCAAGCTTGGGAGGTGGCAAGCTTCTACCTGCATTCAGTGAAAGAATACAAAACACTGTAGTCCTCTCTGTTCCCTCTTGGAAATTATATATATATAATTTCACAAAGAGTATAATTCCCCTAGGAGGAGGACAAAAATGCTGGGAGACTGCAAAACCAGTTGTGGAAGGACTTTAGAGAAAGAGATTGAGAGAATGTTAGTATAAAAAGGATGCCCCCCTAGTTAAGGCCAAGAAAGATGAGACTTTTTCCTTTCTCCTTGTGTAGTTTTAGGGAGAGATTTAATAGCTAAACCAATGTTTATAAGTAGGTCAAGAATTACAGATCTCTCATGATGTGGAGCAGTCAGGCAGAGCAACAGAGTCTCCATACAATCTGCTATAAACATAGTTGGGCCATTATTCAAAGGGAAAATCTTGTAAGAGAATATGGAATTCTGCATTCTGGTCTTCAAAGATAGCTAGCTGGATGCTGAGTGCAGTGGTGTATGCCTGTAATCCCAGTCACTGGGAAGGATGAGACAAAAGCATTGCAAGTTTGAGGCCAGCCGGGGTAACTTAGATGTGCCTGAGACTCAATTGCTAGAACTAGAGGAAGAAGAAGAAAACTGAGGAGGAAGTGGAAAAGGAGGAGGAGGAGGAGGAGGAGGGACGTGAGAGATGATGGGAGGAAGAGGGGGAGGTGGAGAATGGTAAGAAAAAAGAGGGAGGAGAGGAAGGGTGTCAGTAGAAAAAAGAGGAGGGGGAGGGTAAATGAGAAGGGAAAGGAAAGAAAGGAAGAAGAGCAAAGGAACAAGAAGGAGAAGAAGAAAAGTGAGAATAAGAGAAAGAGGGAGACAGAAGAGGAGAACAAAAAAGAAAAGGAGAATGGCCCTTATTGCCCCACTGTTTCATGCTGAATATTCATAAAGCATCATCCAACCAGCAAGAATCAAGGAAAGGCACATGGGTGGAGGTCTGGGTACTAGTATCAAATACATGTCTTCACATATGCATGCGTTTGCATCTAATTGCTACTAATATAGCTTTTTAGGAGTATTCAAGCTACTCATATACTGACTAAATGGGTGTTTTGAAAATTATACCATCATGATTAATTTCAAATACTGTACTTGTGGCTTGGGGATTTAGCTTAGCGGCATGAACGCCTGGCTGGCAAGTGCGAGGTCATGAGTTTGATCCCCAGTACCACACACAAAAATACCATACTTGCAATGATTATCTTGAAATACTGTGCTTGAGACTTCCGGGAGAACATGGCGGAGAGATAGCAGCAGCTACGGAGGCTCTCTGAAAGACCCAGCTTAGAATTCAGGAATGGTGCGGAGTAAGGAATCATAAGCAAGTGGAGATATGCCCTGCTGACCCAAGAACTGAGAATGAGCTGGGAGAAACCAACTGGGAATGCAATCCTGGTGCTATAACAGGAACAGAAAAGCCTCAGTGTGGAAGCTGGAGCCCGTGCCATTGGAAGACGCGATTTGGGTTTCCTGCCACCACTGCTGCATCTACATCAGCTCGGAAGGGAGAGAGACGCACGGAAGCTCTGAGAATGGGAATCGGTGAACGGAGTTGAAAGCAGGATGGGTGGGGAGCTGTGCATTGACTTGCAGTGAGTGAGAGAACCTGGGAGTCTTCCACGGTTTAGGAGACTCCAACAGAGGACATTCTGGGACCGGGCAGACTTGTGGGAACAGGGCCCTGCAGTGACTTCAGCCACATATCCCCCTCTCAAGCGGGATTGGTGAGCAGTGCCTAGCCTATGTGACACTGCTGGCTGAGACCCAGTAGGCTAGCACAACCCAGATCCCAGCACCTGAAGGTGACCTGGAGGGGCGGGCCCCGCATAGGCTGCCTGGTCTGCAACTTCCTGGTGTGCTGCAGTGGGCGGGAACACCTAGTCAGCTCAATTCAATCACACTGTGGCTGACAGGGAAGGAAGCTGGGCCTCCTATATACGCTTGCATATATAAGGAACAAAGAATATGGGAAGAGGCAGCAACAAGAAAGGGCCCTTGGACCCCAATTCTGAGAAAGAGGCAACAGCAGACACAGCACCAATAGATATAAAGCACTATCTCCAGAGCCACACAGACAAGTTCAGGAATGAAGTTATTAATGACCTGAAGCTAGACATAAGCACAATAGTTAGAGAAATGCTAAGCACCACCCAAGAAAAAACAGATGGTGGAATGGAAGAACACAAAAAGAGGGGAGAATTGTTTGATGGAGAAAATAGAGAAAGCATAGAATACATGAAGCAGGTTAAAAGAGATTACCAGGAAACTAAAAACTCTATCGAAAACTGGCATAACAGCTTGAAAGAAACTAAGGACAGATTATCTGAACTGGAGGGCAGATTTGTAATATGGGAGAATGAAATGAAAAAATTAAGAATAACAAAGAAACAAACAGCAATAATACAAAGACTAGAAGATGATAAGAGGATCCATAACTTAAGAATTAAGAACATAAAAGAAGTAGGGACACAAACAAATGACCTACAAAAGCTACTCACAGAAATAATCCAGGAGAATTTTCCTAATTTAGCAAAAGGTAAAGATACTCAGTTGTATGAAGCATACAGGACCCCAGCCACCTACAACCCAAACATAGCAACACCCAGGCATATAATAATTAAAATTCCAGAAATCCAATACAAGAACAGAATATTAAAAGCCGTCAGAGACAAGAAACAGACCACTTACAAGGGAACACCCATCAGAATTACAGCAGATTTCTCAGCACAAACCATCAAATCATGAAGAGCGTGGGGGGAAATAATTCAAGCTTTGAAAGATAATAATCTCCAGCCAAGATTGATATATCCTGCACAACTATCCCTGGAAATTGATGGAAAAACAAGGTGCTTCCAGGATAAAGAGGAACTAGGGGAATATGCAACCACCAGTTCAACTCTACAGAGAATACTGCAGGATATACTAAAAAAGAAAAATACGAAGAATCCAGAAATAGCGGCAGAGAGACCACAATGAATGGAGCAGAAAACAAAATGAAGAAGACAAACTGATGGCTAATGACAGAAAAAGAGCTCAACAGAAATGAGGCAGAGAAGATTGGATGATAGGAACAGCTATTTTGGAGAAAATGACATCTTAATAGGTAATACTGATTTAGTATCATCTTGTTTTGAAGTCTCATCAAGCTTTTGTTCTGTCTCCATTGGTCTAAACAGGTTGTATCTTATAGGATTTTATTATGTATGATAGTATAAGCAAAAACTTTTATAGACAAGGAGATTATACAGAAACCATTGTTCATTTTCTGTTAGTTGATTCTAAATACCCTGTAATACTGTCATTCTCTTAAATGGTTTTACATTGTTTTGATATATTTGATGCTACAGTACATGAAGTTATACTCAAAGATTTCAAGGAAAGAGACAATATGGTAACTACTTTTATGTCAGGATTATCTTGTGGTGAAACACTATTTTGCTTAAATGGTTATGTTTTGATCTGCGCTGTTTTGCTGTTATGCCCTCTTTTATCTCAATCTCCACTTTATTATTTACTTTATTATTTTTATCTTTTTAATTAAGGGAAAAATAAATAAAAAATAGCAGGATATATTATAGTAACCCACTTTGACTTTCCATTATCTTGATTTAAAGCCCCGTATTGCTCTCACCATCTTGTTTTGACTGATGTTCCTCTATTCTGTTTTGCTTGATAGTACCGGTTCGAAAGTTTAGGCAACAGCTGTGAAGATAGTGGGATTCATTATGATGCCCATTCTGGTTGACTATTATCTACTTTTGAAGACCTATAATGTCTCCAATGTTTTGCTTCTTTCGGTTTTGTTCTTTACTGTTTTGTTCAATTTTATTATAACTGATGATATAGGCAATTGTATTAGAGATAGCGGGAAGCATTATGGTAACCATTGTTGATCACCTTGAATTATGCTTTTACATTATCTATTATGTCCACCCTTTTGATTTGACTGACTCTGTTCTGTTATGTCAAATTTGGTTCTACTCTCTTCCAAAAAAGTAATAATAACTGTGGGAGCAATAAAACCCAAAATGTGTAATTGTCATTGTACAAAAGAGAGGAAAAGAAAGTGCTCTAAACGATATAACTGCATGTATATTTAAGTGTATAAGATAGATAATGATATCACTGAGTTTTGTTGGATTATTGAACAGAACTGTTTGCAGTCTCACTGTAGGAATGTCCACTTTATAAGTTTTAATTTTGTAACTTGAACAATTATTTCTAAGATGACAATATGTAATCCATTAACTAGTGATTTCCTACGGTTTATTTTTTTCTGTAAATCTGTATAACTTACCCTTTCTCTGCTTTTTTTCTTTTTCTCCTTAAATAAAATTTAAAAACAAAAAAAGAAATACTGTGCTTGAGATAAAAAAAAGTGATTAGATTTGAAATCAAATTTTGTAATCACAACATATGACATTGTAGTATTTATTAATAAAACACAAGAAAGAGCTGTTAAACTCTTATTTATTTTGTTTATTTCTTCATTCATTCACCCATTCTTTCGTTTAGGAGTGCTGAGAATCAAACTCAAGGCCTTGTGAGTGCCAGACAAGTGTTCAACTACTAAGCTATCCTTCTAACACTAGAACTTTGAGTATAATTTCTGGCTGATGGCATAACTCAATGGTAGGGTATTTGCCTCTCATATGTGAGATTCGCGGTTCCATTATTGGAACTGCAAAATAAGTAAGTAAATAAATAAAATCTCAGCTACTGAAAAATTTGAAACAATTGTAAGACATAAATGATTTCATCTCCTACTTTTGGGAACCAACCTTCTTGTCCATGATCTTTTTATAAAAATTTTTTGATTGTCCATTTTTATGCTTTGATTTTGTAACTTGAACAACTACTTCTAAGATAACAATATGTAATTTATCAAGTATTGATTTCTTACTCTTATTTTTTTGACTAGTAATTTCTTACTGTTAGTTCCTTTTAAAATTCTGTATTATTTCTACCCTTTTTTTGTTTTGCTTTTTTCCTCTAAATAAAAAAATACTATTAGCACATGCTTATAGTACATAATAATTATATTATCATGGGGATCTGGGACTAAAATAACATCTAGAATCCATGGATCAAAATCACATTGCTCAGAAGGCTGAGGCAGGAGGATCATTATGAGTTTGAGGCCAGCCTTGGCTACAAAGTGAGTTCAAGGCAAGCCTGAACTGCATAGTGAAACCATTTCTCCAAAAAAAGACCAAAAAAGTCAGTGAATCAGAGGTCATTTTTGAAAGGATAAACTAATAGACAAAACCTTAGCCAAACTTAAGGAAAAAACAAATGAAAATATCATACCAATGGAACAAAAGGCAAAATCAAAAAAGACATCCTGAAATCCAGAAGATTGTGAGTAACTGGTTTTGAAATCCTATAATCCAATAAACTGGAGAATCTAGAAAAAATGGATAGATGTCTAGACACATATGATTTACTAAACTGAAACAAGGAGATATTTTAAAAATCTGAACAGTCTCATGACTGACAATGAAATTCAGGCAGTAATAAAAAACCTGCCAACAAAAAAAGCACAGAGCCTGATAGATTCTTCACTGAATTCTACAAAAATATGTATGAAGAGTTCTCAATCTCCACAATGAAATTGAAGGGAAAGAAGTACTACCAAACTCATTCCTGGAAGCTAATATTACCCTGACACCAACACCAGAGAAGGACTCAACTGAAAAAGAGCCAGTATCTTTAGTGAACATAGACACAAAACTCCTAAACAAAATATTGACAAACAGAATGCAACAAAACTTCAAAAATAGCATTCATCTTCATTAAGCAGCCTAATCGCAAGGATCTAAGAACTGTTCAACATATACTAATAAATTAATATAGTAACATATAAAATAATTAAGTGCAAAAATTACATAATCATCTTAATATAGAGAGAAAAATCTTTTCACAAAATGCAACTTCCATTCTTGATTTTAAAAAACCTGGAGAAAATAGGCAGAGAAGGATGTATTAAGATTTATCTTAATCTGATAAAAGTTATTTATGATATTCACACTGCCAATATCACATTGTATTAGTCAGGGTTTTACTAGAGAAAACAGATCTAACATGAGATATACAAATGTAAGAAATGACAAAATTGGCTTACGATGGTTAGCCAAAGTATAATGAGGAAGCATGCAGAGTGTCTGCATGCTGGAGGCTGAAGGATTGAATCCGAGGTTTGGAGTTCACCCTAGTTTCTCATGCAAGTCCACACCAGCAAGCTGATGGGTCTGTGACAGAAGGCCAAAAGATCTATGATGGAAGGCTGAAGAGTCTATAGTGGAAGCCAGGAGACGAGGTCCAAACCAAAGGTGAAGACTGGAGCTTCTCCAAAGAATAGAATGCATTCATCTTTCCTCCTTCCCTCTAATACTTCCAGGTGATGAGCCACTCACCCTAGGGTGGGTCTTCTGCACCCTAGGATGTAGAGTTGCTAAACCTAGTTAGTCAAGCTTCTGTTGTAGTTAGGGGTTGTACACAGAACAATTAGAATCAGGACATGGATTTTATAATATTATTTTTATGATGGTCACCCAGAGTTAACACAAAAAGAGGCAGGAAATCTATCCACAACACTAAAGACATAGAATATTTAGCCAAGGGCATGAATCCCACAACTATGTCCCACATGAGTCCAGATGAAGACCCAGAGCCATGACAATTCCTCCCACAAGTCCAAATGGAGGTCAAGAGCCCACAAGAAGGACTCACACCAGTCACTTTTATGGATTCGTGCCAGGAAGGCCCAAAGATCAGCAGTGGAAGCCAGAAACCCTGTGCTAGTAGGGTGAAGAAGCTGTGCTAGTAGGTTCAGGGTTCTACACTAGAGCCAAGAAGTCACACTCACAACAAAGACCAGGGCTGTCCTGAAAAGCATCACAGCCATCCTCAGCAACATGGAGGCCCCGAGCTCCTCCTACCATAAACACAGTTGAGTACATGCCAGGAAGCCAGCATGACAAGTTCGTTCTGGAGACTAAGCGCCACACATCTTCCTCTCCAGAGCCAGGGAAACAATGCTAGATGTGAGGACCAGAACTTCTCCAGGAGAACCGATGGCTCAAATAGCAACATGTAGGAGGGCCCACAATGCCTCAGTGCAATAATGCCTCCTTCTCCACATCTCTATTTATGCTAGCAACTTTCCTCAGGTGGAACATATACACTCAGCTCCATGCTGATGTAATCCAGCTGGCACTAATTTGCCCACTAGATCTTAATCCCTAACAGCTTCTAAATATCTCAAGTTGACACAATCAACCAACTACTACACATATTAAATGGGAATGGGTAAAAGCTTTCTCTCTGAAAATCAGAAACAAAGCCCCTGACTGCCAGGCATTGCCACCAGAAGGTCCTTTCATCCACGAGCCCAGTGTAGGCAAAGAGAGCCAGAAGACCCTCCTGTGCCTGCAGGGCACTGCCACCAGATGGCCCTTTCCTCTGCATACCCAGTGTGGGAAGAGAGAGTCAGACATATCTGTTTCTGCACACTGGGAGCTGCCACCAGAACGTCCTTTCCTCTGTGTGCCCAGCACAGGCAGAAATAACCAGTAGATCTGCATCTGCCTGCCAGGCACCATCACCAGAAGGCCCATTCCTCTGCATGCCCAGTGTGGTCAGAGAGAGCCAGACAGTTCTGCCTCTGCCTGCTGGGCACTACCATCAGAAGGTCATGTCCTGCAGAAAGCCAGTGTGGGAGAACCAGCAGATCTGCTTTCACATTCAGGGAGCTGCCTCCAGAAGGCCCCTTCCTGCAGGCAGCCAGCAGGAGCAGGGACACAAAGCCAGGTAAGCCCTGTGCATCTATCTGTAGGCCACCATTGGAGGCCCCTTGATTCCCACAGGCAGCCATCACCCACTAGCAGAATCAAACACAACCATGTGTGTCTGAATCAGACAAACACAACCATGTGTGTCTGCCACCATTATGGGAGTCCCAGTGTAGACACACAGGCTGAGAGAAGCAGCCCCACCTCCATGCACCCCTGATCATCAGGGAAGCCCTAGTGTAGCTGCACAGATCTGAAGAAGCTCACTCCATGCCCTGCTGACTTCTTGTAAATCTAGAGTTAGAGGAACTCAGGTGCCTGTCCCATCCCCCTACACTGCATAGGGGCAGCCAATATGGGAAGTACCTGGGGCCTCACAAACAGCTTCTTGAGAAGAACCCAGGAAAATGTCAAGACGAATGAGCAAAAGGCAAACTCAGACCTCTAGCCTACACAGAACAAGTCTGAAAGATACAGTCATGGAAGAAAATGGAAGTCACACACCTGAAATTTCTGAAAGGATAGCAACTAAAATAAAGAAACAACTTTATGAGATTATAAAAGCAGTCAAATCAGAAATAATGTCTCAGGTAAAAGAAGAAATCACAAACATACTAAAAGAATTGTTCAGCAGGTCTAAAGAAGACATAGACAAAAAAGAGGAGCATAGGAAAATTATGGAAACCTTGACTGAATATATAAAGAATTACAATGCATGAAACAGATTCAGAGATCCAGGAAATTAAAAATTCAATCAAAAGCTGGCAAAACCACTTGAAAGACACTGAAGGTAGACTTTCAAACCTTGAAGATAGGATTGCAGCTAGTGATCATGAAAGGAAAGATCTCTCAAAAATAACATGGAATCAGGAAATAACAACTCAATAGCTGCAAATGACACAAATAAGCATAATTTAAGAGTGATAGATGTCAGTGAAGAAGCAGGGGTCAACACAAACAAAATTAAAAGGATAGTCACAGAAATAATAGAAGAAAATTCCCAAACATGGAAATGAACCTGGCATGCAGATAAGTGAGGCATATAGGACTCCAACTAGCTATAACCAAAGTAAATCTACACCCAGACATATAATAATGAAGATCCTAGAAATTCAGCACAAGAACAGAATATTAAAAGTTGTTAGAGAAAAGAGACACATCACCTATAAAGGAAAACCAATCAGAATCACAATAGACTTATCAACACAAACCATCAAGTCAAGGAGAGTTTGAAGTGAAGTACTTCAAATCCATAAAAAGAACAACTTCCAATCCAGATTGATCCACCCTGAAAAACTATCTTTCAAAATTGATGGAAAAATAAGATACTTCCATGATAAAGAACAACTGAAGGAATACATGTCTATGAAACCCACGCTACAGAGAGTGCTAAAGGATATTATAGAGGGAGATAAAGATGACTGTAGTTCCAGGAACAGCAGCAGAGGAGGCACACCAAACAAGAAAGACAACTGAACGAAGGGGAAAAGTGGAGGGCCAATAGCAGCAGGATAGCATGGCAGAGACAAACCAGTATATGCTGGTTTTAGCCATTAATGTAGATGGCCTCAGATCAGCAATAAAAAGAAACACGGGGATATACTGTATACAAAAAGCACATTTAACTGGAAAGGAAATTCATTGACTGAAAATCAAAGCAGAGAAAGCAATTGTTCCATGTGACAGGAGACCAAAAAAATCAAGAGTAACTTGCCTATAAACCACAGAATGGATAAGAAAGATGTGGTATTTTCATGCAGTGGAAAGCTACCCAGCTATAAAGTAGAATAATCTCAAGGCTCCTCTAGTAAATGGATGCAACTGGAAATCATGTTCATGGGTGAAACAGTTCAAACTGATATGTGTGAACCCTAGCATAAGAATCAGAAGGAGTTAATGGGATCTGAAAGCAAAATAATTAATGTAAGAATGATAGGGAGGAAACACCTGTTAATTTCTTATTGTCTTGTCTCGAACTCTTGCATTGTTTTCACAATTTTGTTAGGTTTGGCTTTGTTCTGTCTTGTTTTGTTAGATTTTATGCTGTCAGATGCTAGGGGCAGCTATTTTGAATATAATGGGATGTATTATGGTAATCATGGTTTCCTATTATATTGTTTTGAAGTCTTATAATGTTTTCATTCGTTTGGTTTTATTTTGTTTTGCTTGATTTTATTATGTGTGATGGTGTGAACAGCTATTTTGAAGAAAATAAAACATTATAGTAGCAATTGCTGATTTATTATCATCTTGTTTTGAAGTCCTATCATGCTTTTGTTCTTCTTTTTTGATTGGTTCTATGCTGTTGTGTTTATTTGCTTTTATTATGTGTGACTGTATAGACAAATTTTTTGAGGAAAATGAGATATTAGAGTAGCCATTATTCATTTCCTGTTATTTGGTTTTAAACTCCTGTAGTGCTTTCATTCTTTTGAATGGTTTTATACTATTTTGTTATGTTTAATATTATTATGTGTGAAGGTATGCTCAACTATTTCAAGAAAAAAAGACATGGTAGGTACTGTTGATGTCCTGTTGTCTTGTTGTGAAGTGCTGTGTTGCCTGCATTGTTCTGTTCTTATTTGCTTTGTTCTGTTCTATTTTGGTTTATTCTCTTTAAAATAAATTTTTTTAAAATAAAATTTAAAAAATCAGAAACAAGACAAGTATGTCCACTGCCACTACTCCTGTTCAATATAGTACCCAAACCATTAGAATAATCAGGCAAGAGAAATAAAAAAGGGGATACATATAGGCAAAGAAGAAGCCAAATTATTTGCTGATGACATGATGCTCTGCATAGAAGATTTAAATTTTTTCACCACAAAAGCGGCCGGGGGGGGGGGGGGCTGTGGTTTAGCTTAGCTGCATAAGCACCTGCCTGGCAAGCATGAGGTTGTGAGCTCTATCCCTGGTACCAAAAAAATAAAAAAAGAAGAGAAAGAAAAGAAAAGAAAAAACTTCACCAAAAGATCCCTAGAATTAGTAACCAAATTCAATAACAAAGCAGGACACAAAACCTATACACAAAAAATAACATCACTTACACAAACAATTCACTGAGAGAAAAATTAGGAAAACAATATTTCTCACAGTAGCTTGAGGGGGAGTGGTGAACAGTAGAGAAACAGCCGCTCTGAGATTCAGTGTGATGGATGGAATATAGCAATATGAGGAAAAGAAAACAAAGGGGAGTGGATCCCTGGGACCCAGGAGGATCTGAAGTGAATATTGAAGTCCATGGAGGTTGCAAAGAGAAACCTCAGTAAAAAAGAAAGATGAGGCAGGTGGTGTTTTTACCTTACACCCTGATTCATTGCATGAAAAGGGTAGCCCAAACCTGTAGACACATGATGATTGCTGTCAATCCCAGAGGCCTCCACAGAGAAATACACTAGTGAAACAGAGCAGTGGACACAGTGGGCTGCAGTGGCTGGTGAGTTATTCAGAGCCACCCCCCACCCAGGAGAGGGCAATAGGAAGGTAGCCATCTTGGAGAAGGGCCAACTGAGCTTGGAACTCAGAGCAACTGCTAGCTCCATCTAGGGGCTCCCAATGTCAATGCAAGGTGGAACCAAATTCAAATTGGCAGGAGGTCGAAGAGCCAGCTTCAAAGTGGAAGGGATGTGAGTTGAAGCTGGCAAGAGGCACATGGAATGTGGAAGGCAGAACAAATCAGGTTCCAGACTCACAGCCAGAAAGCAGCCTGAACTTCAGTAAAACTAAAGGTGGAGGCTTTCTGGGAATATCTACTACTCTACCATGGATTTATGACAGGCTTGCTGGAATCAATCAACATAAATTTGAGCTCAGTCTGCCCAATTTGTCTACCAGTGACAGCAGAGATACAACTTGGAGTGGACATTTTTTTCTTTTCTTCTCTTTTCTTTTCTCATTTTTGTTTTTGTTTTACCTTTGGGGTTTTTCACTGTTATTTGGTTATTTGGGTGTGATACTTTCTAATATTGTTTTTGTTATATTCTGTTCTTATTTATATTTCTTCCCTCTCTTTCCCACCTGTCTTCTTCGCCATTTTCCCAAAGTTTTCATAATCTTCCTTTGTCCTGTAGCCTTGTTTCTAATCTCTTCCTCTTCTTTTTTCTCTATTTCTTACCCAACTCATTTTAAATTTTTCCCATGAGGGAAAAATTCCCATATTGAGGGCATATTTATTGTATATAATTTTCTAGTTCATTTTAGATTTGGCTATATAACAACAAATATAATTCATGTGGTTAAAGGTAGAAAATCAGTAGTTAGCAAAATGTATCGTTTTCTAGGCTGTGTTTGATGCTATTGTTATTGCCAATCATACTACTTTATTCAAGGTAATAATATGTTCTCATCAGTTGTTCTTCCTGCTTTGCCAAGACTGAGATTGCCTGTAGGTCATAAACAATAACATAAGCCAGTACCAAAGAAACAGGGCTAAACCAAATAGGCAGAAACTCCCCATCCTCACTAAAGTGAAGGGATACAATCTAGCAACAGACTTAAATTCCAAAAATCAAGCTATTCCTGGAACACAATTTGTGAGAAATATTCTCTTTTAAAAGGTTCTAAACACTAGCAATAAAGCTACTTCTTATAAGTGATTTACTAGCATCAATTCAGGAACTAAACTAAACAAAACAGAAAGTGAGAAGACACATAAGCAAGAAGAAACCCCAGATTTCCAGCTCACCAAAGGCAAACCCAAGGGACAATGAGGTGGAACAAACTGAAAGCCAGCTACCTAGATTCTCTGAAATGGTAACAGCAGGAGTGAAAAAAGACATTGAATGAGACACTAGAAAAAATCAAATCAGAAATAATTTCCTAGATAACTTCAAAGATGGTGACCTTAACAATCGCTTCAAAAAATAGTTAGGAGTTAACCTATCCAAGGAAGTTTTAAAAAATTACAGTACTCTGACAAAAAAAAATGGAAGCTGAGATCAGAAAATGGAAAGATATCCTTTGTACTAGGATAGGAAAAACCAATATTGTCAAAATAACCATAATTCCAAAATTTATATACAGACATAATTCAAACCCAATAAAAATATCACCTGTATTACTCACATAACTAGAGAAAACAATCCTAAAATTCATATAGAACCAGCTTGTTTGTAAATTGGGGACTCAGAAGATAAAAACTTTAAGAATGAGCTTCAGGTAAGCAGGAACAAATCAACACCTCCAAGATCTGGACTTAAGACTGTGGAATATAACAGTTTGGTGGAGGAAAAAGAGGGACATGGACCACCATGACCCAAGAAGCATCTGAGGAGAAAATATGAGCCCACAGAGAAAGTCTGAAGACAGACTTCAACACAGAATAAGGCAAGGCAATCCACACTACTCCCCAGATCCTAGGCTTGTGGCATGAGACACTGAATGTGTGTGAGAGAAAGATCAAATCTACAAAAACACAGGGAGTAGGGGTGACTCCAGAGGTCTCCAAGGAGAAGCACATCAGTGGAATGGAGCAGTGAATGCTGGGTACTTCTTCAGCTGGTGACACCATTCTAAGCAACTGCTACATTCACTGGAGTGTGTGCTTGGTCAGGCGCCACTTAAGGCAGGGTCAATTGAATCCAAGACTTGGAACATGCATGAGTTGGCTTTATCTCATGGTTCCCAGTGTTGAAATCTAACAATGACTGCATGAGGGACAACCACGAGACACATTCAGTGTCAGGACCCATGGTCCTATAGGCAATAGAAACAGACAGTGATGTAGGCTGAAAAATTCAGGCCCCAATTCCACAGTCAAAAGCTAGGATTAGCCTGAAATTCTGTGGAATTGAACCCACCAGAAACAGCACCTCACCCTAATTCTATTTCAGGCTTGTGGGGAACATCCTGCATGGATCTGAGCTCTGTCTGTTTCCTTTGTCTACCAATGACAGTGGAGACACAACATGAATTGGACATTACCACAAAACTGTAGAAAAGAGAAGATAATTAGAAGCTTGAAATCACAGAGAAATCTTTTGTTTTTCTTTGCTTCTGGATTTTGTTGTTGTTATCACTCATTTGATTTTTTTCTTAATTGTTTTTGTTTTTTCACAAGTGTGAACATTGTTGTTAGATTTTGTTTGTTGTGTTCTTGCTTTTGTTTTTTCTTTCTTTCTCCCTACCCCTGTCCTCTTCAACAGTTTCTCAATGCTTTGGTAATCTCCCTTTGTCTTTCAGCCTTGCTTTTAATATTTGTTTCTTTTACTTCTCTATTTTTTGCTCATCTCTTAAATTTTTTCTCCTGCAGCTAAAAATATTCTACTAAATAAATATGTACTGCATATAAGGTTCTGTTTTGTTTTAGATTTTGTTACATAACAATAAATTGTATACTTATGATTAAAGTTGGCAAATTAACAGTTTGTGATTTTCTAGACTGTGCTTAATGGTATTGTTATTGCTGATTGTAGTACTTTAGTCCAGGTGACATAGTTGTTATGATCAGTTATTATTCACTTTTGGCCAATAATGAGATTTTCTGGTGGCCATAAACAATGCCACACTCCAGTACCAAAGAACTGGGTGCTAGGTCAAACAGACAGCAACCTCTTATCTCTAATAAATTAAAGATTCAAGATCTTGGAACAGGCTCAAAATCCAAAAGCAAGGTATACCTTGAAGATAACTCTAAAAAGTAGTCATTTTCTAAAGAGGTCTTGATACTAATAATATAGCTACATACCATAAGGAATTTATAAGCATCAATGCAGATAACAAATTTTAAAAATAGAAAATAAAAAAATGGAAGAAATATGCAACTCTAACCTCCAGCTTACCAAAGATAAATCCAGGGGACACTGAGGTAAAAGAAATCAAAAGCCACCCAGCTAATCTTTCTAATATTAGCTGCAGAAGTAGCAAAGTAAAGAGATAAGACTCTCAGAAAAAAGCAGATATAATTAGATGGATAATTAAAGAGATGATGGCCATAATAAAAGACACAGTTAGTGAATTTAAAGCAGATAAAGAACTTAGGAAAGTCATGGAAATCATAAATGCACAACATAGGAAAGACCTGGATTCCATAAAACAGATTCTAACTAAATCCATGAGATTAAAAATTCTATTGAAATATACACAGTAGGATTGTTATTATTTATGTCTAGATGTCCCCCTCAAAGATACAGTCATAGAAGATAGGATTTTCATAGGTGACTAAATCTAGAGTTTGGGATTGATTCATGATCCAAAGATGGGATTATGGGTGTGAGTGCTATACCTGCCTTATGGTGGGTAGACTGTATACAATATAAGGGACAGAAAGAAACGTATCTGTCCTTCCTCTATCTTATTGTTGCTTTTGCTATCTTCCACCATCAAGAACTCTTGTCCCTCTGTCTTGTGCCACCCTTCTTTGGACCTAGCCAATTATGGACTGAAACCTCTGTAAACTATGGGCTAATAAAACTTTGCTTCTTTAACTTTGAGTGTCAGGTATTTTGGCTCAGAAACAAGAAAAGTAACTAAAACAATGATCAACAAATGTGAAGATAGAATATCAGGTCTAGAAGGCAGATTTGTGGTTAATGATCATCAAATGAACGTCTTCTTAAAAATAGCAAGGGCCCATAAAAAATCAATGCAATATTTGTTATATAATGCAAAGAAAAATTATATAGGATTAATCACAATCAATAATAAATCAGACGAAAGTAAAAATTGCATTAAAAACTTCTTCATAGAAGTAATAGCTGGAAACTTCACAAGTATGAAAAAAGAAATAGAAATAAAGTGAGGCATACAGAATTCAAATTAGCCATGATCAGAGATAACATTATACCAAGGCACATAATACTCAAGATTACAAAAATTTAACAGAAGAACAGAATACCAAAAGTTGTTAGAGAAAAAAATAATTCAGCTATAAATTCACAAAAATTTAACAGAAGAACAGAATACCAAAAGTTGTTAGAGAAAAAAATAATTCAGCTCAACTCCAACTTTTAAGTGAAGAAAAGCCAGGAGTGAGATATTGTATGCCCTAAAAGAAAGTAACTTTCAAGTAAGATTGATGTACCCTGCAAAATTATCTTTCAAAACTGATGGAGAAATAAGATACTTACATGATAAACAGCTGAAGAAACACATGATCACCAAGTCAGCACTCTGAAAAGTTCTGAAGGATATTCTACAAAAATAAAATAAAGACAACAACTCCAAGAATCCCAATAGAATGAATTCATCAAGCAAGACAAGTAATTAAACAGAGGAAAAAGAAAGGGAACCAACAACAGCAAAATAATCTGACAAGAGTAAGTCAATACATATGAGTTAAACCATCAATGTAAATGGTCTCAATTCACCAATCTAAAGAAACAAATTGGCATCATGGATCAAGAAACAAGATGCAACAATATGATGCATAACTTTACCTCAAAAGTTAATTTATAGACTGAAAGTGAAAGGATGGAAAAAAAAACATTCCATGTGACAAGAACTCAAAAAAATTAGTGATAGCTATCCTATTTGCAAAGTGGAATTCAAGTCGAGTGTTCAAAAAAAAATGAAGTAAGTCACTACATACTTGTTAAGAGAACAATCCAAGAAGAGATAACAATCATAAATATATATGCACCAAATATCAGCACACCAACTATATAAAATGAATATTAATGGACATCAAAAAGTAACTCCTAAGATCCAGCCTTCCTGGTAAGCAGCGCAAGCTGCCTGTGTACCAGAAAGAGAAATGCCAGCGTCTCCCAAGAATCCACCGCCAGTACTAGGGGGACCAACCAAGGAAGCAATGATCCAGCTTTCTTGGTAAAAATCACAAGCTGTGCATGCACCAGGAAGAGAAAAGCTAGCATCTCCCAAAAATACACCATGTCGGGACTTGTGGGACCAACCAAAAACTCAGGGATCCAGGTTTCCTGGTAAGCAGTCCAAGCTGGGTGTGCGATAGGAAGAGAAAAGCCAGCATCTCTGGAGAATCCACCGTGCTGGGGACTTGGGGGACCAACCAAGAAAGCAATGATCCAGCCTTTCTGGCAAGCAGCACAAGTCTACAGGCTTGCAGGCTGAGAATCAACAACACCCTAAACCCAGCCGCCGCTGCCCGGTTAGCAACTGGATGGTTCTGAGGATAGCCTGAGTTGGTAGCAAATAAGGTACATAAAGTGACTAAACACTAAAGGTGTGTATTGGTTGGTTGATTATGCAGGCCTGGGGCCAGCGGTTTGAGTATCTTTTGGGAGGATGATGGTATGTAGTATAGGAAATATGGGGGATTGCCTTCTATCTTATCTTTACAGTCCAATATTGTTTTCACTGTTTTGCTTTGTTCTGATTGTTTTGCTTTATCAATATTTTGTTTCAATTGGTTTTATAGTGTTTTGGTTTTGGTTTGATTTTGCTGTACCTGATGGAATGGACAACTATTGTGAAAATAACAATGGTTACTATGGTAACCATTATTGTTTTCCCAGTATCTTGCTCTGAATTTCTGTACCAACTTTGCTGCATTGTTTTGATTGGCTTTGTTCTGTCTTGCTTTGTTGTATTTTACTTTCTTTAAAATAAAGAAAAAAATTTAAATTAACTTCTAATTCAATTGTAATGGGGGATGTTAATACTCCACTGTCACAAACAGACACATCAAAAAGTCAAAACATCAACAAAGAAATATCAAAGCTGAAACAAACTTTGAATGAATGGACTTAGATAAATACAGACTTTTTCACCCTACAATAACAAAATATACATTCATCTCAGTAGCACATGGGACTTTCTATGAAGTAGACCACATACTAACTCATAGAACATGGGTAATTAAATAGAAAGTAAATGAAAGCATCCCATGCATATTATCAGGCCACCATGAAATAAAATGGGAAATCAATGGCAAAAGAAACCACAAAAACTGCATAAACACATGGAAAATAAATAACTCCCTCCTGAACAACCAGTGGGTAAAAGATGAAATTAAAGAAGAAATTAGAGTCTCTTCGATTAAATGATAATGCCAATATGACACACCACAATTTATAGGACACAATGAAATCAGCCCATAAGAAATTTATAGGAGAAAATTCACACTTCACAAAAACAGAGCAAGCTCAAATAAATAACCTAATTTAATCTTCATACTCTTATGGTCAAAAACAGTAAGTCAAGCCAAAAGCTCATATGAGGGAGGAAATTATAAAGATCACAGAAGAAATTAATGCAATTGAAACTAATGAAACATTAAAAGAATCAATGAATCAAAGACTTGGTTCTTCAAAAGTTTGAATAAAATTGACAAACATATAACTAACCTTATGAAGTAAAGGAAATAATACACCCAAATCCATGAAATTAGGAATGAAAAGAGCAAAATCACAACAGATCCCACAGAAATTAAAAAACATCAGTATGTACTATGAAAATGTATATTCTAATAAGATGGTATGTTCATGCGAAATGGACAGTGTTATGGATTAAGAACTGGTGGTCCATTTAACACCAGCTATATTTTATCAGCATGGCACTGAGCATAGATGTTTCACCTGAGGAAAGTTACCAGCATAAATAGAGAGGTGGAGAAGAAGGAAGGTGTTAATGCGTTATTGCATTGAGGCTTTGAGGCATTGTGGGTTCTCCTACATATTGCTGTTTGAGCCATTTGGTTCTCCTGGAGAAGCTCTGGTCCTCACATCGAGCATTGCTTCCTGGCTCTGGAGGGGAAGATGTGTACCACTTAGTCTCCAGGATGAACTCGTCATGCTGGCTTCCTAGCATGTACTCAACTGTGCTTATCATCGGAGGAGCTCGGGGCCTCTGTGTTGCTGAGGATGGCTGTAGTGCTTTTCAGGACAGCTCTGGTCTTTGTTACGTGTGTGGCTTCTTGGCTCTAGCATAGAACCCTCATCCCACCAGCACAGCTCCATTACCCCACTGGCATAGACCTTCTGGCTTCCACAACTGACCTTTGGGCCTTCCCGGCACGGATCCATAAAAGAGACTGGTGTGAGTCCTTCTTGTGGGCTCTTGACCTCCAGTTGGACTTGTGGGAGGCACTGTCATGAGCTCTGGGTTTTCATCTGGACTAATGTGGGACATTGCTGTGGGATTCAGGCCCTTGGCTAAATATTCTATGTCTTTGGTGTTGCGGATACATTTCCTGTAGTTTCTTGTGTTAATTCTGGATGAACATCATAAAACAATATTATAAACTCCATGTCCTGATTCTAATTGTTCTCTGTGTACAACCCCTAACTACAACAGAAATATTCCTAGAAATATATAAATTATCAAAGCTAAAATCAAGAATATATAAAAATTCTAAATAAGCTAGTATCAGTCAATGAAATTGAAGTAGAAATTTAAAAACAATTAATAAAGAAAAGTTCAGGTCTTGATTGATTCACAGCTGAATTCTACAAGAAATTTAAAGATTTATTTTTACTACTCCTCAAAGTATTTATTGAAATTGAAAGACAAACAACATTCCCAATATCATTACTACTGTAGAGAACTACAGCCCAATCTCCTTACTGGACAGAGATGCAAAAATCCTCAATAAGGTACTAGCAAACAGAAAGCAGCAAATCTTCAAGAAAGTTATACATCATGACCAAGTAGGATTCATACCAAAGATGCAGGAATGGTTCAATATGTACAAATCAATAAATGTCATACATTATCTTAACAGAGCCAAGGATAAAACCACATGATCACCCTAGAGATGCAGAAAAAGCATTTGACAAAGTCCAACACTCATTCATGATAAAAAAAATACAGAATGTTGACATAAACCTCATCTCAGGCTGATAAAATCAATCTATGACTATACATACAACACCATACTAATGGTTAAAAACGATAGTAGCAAGTCTGAGGGTATAGGCAACTAATTTGAAGGCAATAAGATTCGCAAAGATGCCCATTCTGGTTTGACTATTGTCTCCTTTGGAAGTCTTGTAATGTTCACAATGCCTAAGTTTTATTGGTCTTGTTCTCCACTGTTTTGTCCAACTTTATAGTATCTAATGAGATAGACAATTCCTTTTAAGGAAACAAGAGACAATGTTGATAACCATTGTTAATAACCTTGTACTCTGTTCTACATCATGTGCTATGTCTATCCTTGGTTTTGACTGACAGCTTTGTTTTGCCATATTTGACTTTATTCTCTCCCCCCCCAAAAAAGTAATAAGAACTAAGGAGTAATAAAATCCAAAATGTGTAAATTTTGTTGTAAAAAAGAGAGGGAGGGAAAAAAAAAAGAGCTCTAACGGATATAACAGCAAGTGTGTATAGGGGTGTTAAATAGCTGACTATATTAATGTTTTTGGATCATTGAACACAGCTGTTTGCAGTCTCTCTGTTTGAATGTCTACTTTGTATTCTTTGATACTGTGATTTGAGCAACTATTTCCAAGATGATAATATGTAATCTATTAACAGGTGATTTCTTACTGTTATGTTTTTTTTGTAGTTCTGTATTATGTGTAACCTTACACTGCTTTGTTATGTTTTGTGTTTTTCTCTTTTTCCTCTTAAATAAAAAAAGAAAGAAAAAAAAAAGAAAACAATGATGTAGGCAAAGACTTTATAAACAGACCCTGATCTGGTATGACATATTACTGGGGTCTTATCTTATTAAGAAATTTTTGCATAGCAAGAGAAACTATCAACAGAGTGAAGAGACAACCACAGTGTGGGAAAAATTTTCTGCCAGCTCTTCATCAGACAAAGGAATACTATCTAGAATATATAAAGAGGCAAACATGGTAAGACCTACATATATCAATAAATGTAATAAACCATGTTAACAAAGCCAAGAACAAAAACAACTAATCTTAATAGATGCAGAAAAAGTATTTAACAAAGTCAAACATCCATAACAATAAAAACCCTACAGAAAATTGAAATAGTTGGCCTTATCTCAATCTGTTAAAGCAATCAAACCAACAACCAATATCATACTAAGTAGTCAAAAATTAAAATCTTTCACTCTAAAATCCAGAATAAGATAAGGATGTCCACTGTCACAACTCTTTTTTGTTTCTTTTTTTTTATTTTATGGGGAAGAAACAAAATAATAGAAGAAGAATAATAGTTAATTCATTGCATATTGTTACCTTCAAAGTAGTTAACCAGAGTACAGGATATGGGCACAATATTTACACAAACCTTTGTTTTCAACAAAATAAGAGAAACTAGTAGCATAGAAACAACTCACATGCCCATGATCTGAGAAATGCATAAAAAAGATGTGGCCTTTTTATACAATGGAGTACTATTCAGGCATGAAGAAGGAAAATTTGAGGCAGTTATAGGTAAATGGATGCAACTTGAGACCATACTCATAAGTGAAATAAAACAGACTCACATATAAATATTGTATTGTCTCCCAAATGTGAGATCCTGAAAGAATAAATAAGGTCTAAAATGTAGAATAGATATTGTGAAATGGGAAGAAATTGTTCAAAAGGAAAGAGGAATTAGAGTAGGGGAAAGTGAAAGGGAAAAAGAAAAAAGCAACAATGTTACCACTCTTATTCAACACACTTCGGGAAACATTAGCCAGAGCAATAAAACAAGAGAAAGAAATAAAAGGAATAATTATAGGAAAGGAAGAAGTTAAATTATTATTTGAAGATGACATGATAGTCTACACAGAAGACCCCAAAACTTGTAGCAAACACTTCTAGATTTAATAATCAAATTCAGTAGCTTAGCTGAATACAAATTCAGCACTCAAAAATCAGAAGCATTCCTGTACACAAATATCAAACTCACTAAGCGAGAAATTAAGGTAGCAACACATTTCACAAAAGCATTAAAAAATGAAATACTTAGGAATCAGTCTGACAAAGGAAGTAAAATGTCTGTATGTTGAAAACTACAGTAATTTGAAAAAGGAGATCAAAGAGAATATCAGAAAATGGAAAGTTATCCCCTTTTCCTAGAAAGATAGAACTAGTATAATGAAAATGGCCATTTCCAAAACCAAAAGATTTAATGCGATCTCAATCAAAATATCAATAGCATTCCTCACAAAACTAGATAAAACTATTCTAAATTTCATTTGGAACCAGAAGAAGACTAGCAAAAGCAATTCTGGGCCAATAAGGGCAAGGTAGGCACATCACAATTTCCACTTTGAAGCTATAGTACCATGATAAAAACATCATGGTAATGGCAAAAAGAAAACAAACAAATGAAAGCTGAGTATCAATGAAACAGGATAACAGATACAGGAAAAATTCCAGATACACTTGGCTGCCTTATTTTTGACAAAGGGGCCAAAACCTTCACTGAAAGAAAAATAGCCCCTTTAAAATATTGTGCAGAAAAAAAATTGGGGAGAGAAAACTGTCTTTTCACATGCTAAAAATTGAACCTTGACCAATGTCTCTCATCATGCAGTAAAGTAAAACTGAAGTGGATTAAAGGTCTAAATATTAAAACAGAAACATAATCTGGTGGAAGACAGAATAGATAAACCTCTAGAAGACATAAGTGCAGACAAAGACTTTATGAGCAAAATCTTGATTGTACGGAAATATTACAAAGACTCAAATTGAAAAGCTTCTGCAAAGCAAAATAGACCACCAAGAGTATAGAGACAATCCACAGATTGGAAAAAAGTTTACCAGTTACTCTTCAAAGGATTATATTTAGAATATAGAAAGATTGCAAAAAAAATCAAAAACCCAATTTTAAAAATCCAATCAAAAAATGGCCTTCTGAAATAAACAGACATTTTTCAGATGAAGATATGCAAACAGCAACTAAATATATGAAAAAATTTTCAAAACCATTGGTCTTTCTTAAAATGCAAATTAAAACAACACAGATTCCATCTCACCCAAGAAAGAATGGCTATCATCAGGAAATCAACAAACAAATGCTGGTGAGTCTGTAGGGGAAAAGGAACTGTTTTCCATTGCTGGGGATATATACTGATACAACCATCATGGAAGCCAGTATAGAATTCCTCAAAAAACTAAAACTAGAGGTTCCATTTGACCCAAATATTCCCTTTCTAGGCATCTTCCTGAAAGAGTTAAAAGCTTCATATCATAGTGATATATGGATACTTATGCTTATAGCAGCACAATTTATAATTGCTAAATCTTGCAAGCTGCCCCTGTGCCCACTAAAAGGTAAATGGATAAACACAATGTGGTATTTATATACAACAGGGTACTACTCTGCCATAAAGAAAGACAAATTTGAATAATTTGTAGGAAAATGGATGTACCTTGAGACTACAATCTTAAGTGAAATAAATTGGACAGACAAATTTAAATATCTTATGATTTCTCTTGTGTTAGAAACCTAAAGTATAAATAAGGAGCAGAATGGATGATGGGTATTAGGAAGTAAGAAGAACTTGTTCAAGGAAGAAGGGAGGGGGGAAGGGAAGGAAAGGAAAAGGAAAAAAGAGAACAGAAGGAAAATGTCAGCAAATATAGAAAGCCCTTCTAGAATTCATCATGGTGCAGCAAATCCACATTGGTAATCCCATGGAAAAATTACTGAAATTCTAGTAAGTTAATTCCAGTGTACCACTTCCAGCACGACACATGGCAAGAATAAAGACACTAGGGCATATTTTGTAGTTGTGGGGAGTCAAGGAAGTCCTCAGTCCAACTACTACAATGGCTAACCAAAGCAAAGGCCTCAATCCATGGTTGAATTCAGATTTTATTAATTCATGAATAGGGGAGTGGCTTGGGGATGAGTGACTATAACAGTAGGGGAAGCATGTGAGCATGTGGGCAAGGTAGGAACCCTAAAATCACCTCTGCAATATGCAGTTAGAAAGAGATACGGAGAGACTAATCTGCAGATAATGTGACTCTGGCTCTCCATGCCTGGCTCACATATTTCTTGGGAGCTACAGGCAGGGCAACACTGATCTGTCCCATTGCTTCAAAGACTATATACTTCAGTACCTGGCTAGTCCATTTTTTAAAGCCAATTGAGGGGATAAGGAAATGTCCTAGCCAGCTCTGTATGTGTCAATACATGAAAATTTTAGATAAAATGAAGACAACTGTTCTTTCAAGGAGCATCATCCAAGTGGTCCTCCACAAACAAAGCTTCTGTAAATGGGAAGAGGAAGAAGGGCTGGAAGGAGGAGAGAGGAATGGGAACAAAGAACTGAGATGACTTATGTACAGGTACAGATTCCCTATGATGAATGCAATCAACATTTATGACAAATATGTACTAATAAGAAGAATAACAGTTCAAAAATAATATTCATATGGAACCACAAGAGCCCCAGAATAGCAAATCTAACCCTGGGCAACAAGAGTAAACTAGGAAGCATCATAATCCAACTTCAAGTTATACTACAAGCTACACTAGAATAAAAATAGCATGGTAATGGCACAAATCCAGATATGTGAATCAATGGAACAAGAGAAAGAATGCAGAAGCAGCTCCAGCCACATTCCACCATCTGAGCTTTCACAAAGGGTCCAAAAATATACTCTGGAGGAAAGACAGGCTTTTTAACAAATGATTCTGGGGAAACTGGCTATCAACCTGCAGAAGACTTACTCTATATGTACTAAAATAAAAATGACTCAAAGATCGAAATGATAAAACCCAAACAATATTCTGGAAGATGAAATATGTAAAATCTTGAAGGCATAGGCACAGGCACAGAATTTCCTGAACAGAGCCGGATTCCACAAGAAATAGCACCAAAAATCAACAAATGGGATCATAGCAAATTAAAACACTTCTGCACAGCAAGAGAAATAACCAAGTGAAGAGATAATTTATAGAATGGGAAAAAATTGCCTGCTATTCCATTGACAGGGGACTAATATCTAGAATATATAACGGACTCAAAAAATTAGACCTCCTCAAAATAAAAGATCCAATCAGAAAATGAGCAAATGAAATGAATAGATAATTCTTAGAAGAAGTGCAAACAGCCAACAAATACATCAAAAAGTGATCAACATCTTAAGTCATTGGAGAGATGAAATATTTAAAAGCACTCAAATTTTATCTTACTCTAGAAAGAATGACTATCATCAAGAATAGCCATTTGTTCTAATAGTAACAAATGCTTGGTGAGGCTTCAGGAGAAATAGAACCCTTCTTTGTTGGTGGTGGGAATGCAAACTAGTTCAAATGCTATGGAGTGTTGAGATTTCTCAAAAACTACAAAGCATAACAAAACTAGAAATTCTATTTCACCTAGATATTTCCCTTTTAGGTATCTTTCTGAAACAGTTAAAGCCATCATATTACAGTGATACATACATTACCCGTGTTTACAGCAGCACAACTCACAAAAACTAAATCTTAGAAGCAGCCCATCTGTTCATGAACAAGAGACTGAATAAAGAAAATGTGTACGTATACACAATGGAGTATTACTCTGCCATTAAGTAAGACGAATTTGAGTCATTTATAGGAAAATGGATTCATCTTGAAACCATAATGTTAAATGAAATAAATGACACACAAGCTTAAATATCACATGGTTTGTCTTATACGAGGAATCCAAAATATAAATTAAGAACAAAATAAAAGACCAATAATAGGAGATAGAGAGATAGATCATTTGAAAAGGGAAGGGGTTGAGGAGACCAAGGGCAGAGGGAAAAGGGAAAGAAAGAGAAATGAACAAAGAAGAGATGCATTACGCATCTGTACCAACTCCCCACGATGAATATAATCATTATGTACAATAAACATGTACCTGTTTAAAAAAAAAACCCAAAGATAACATCTGTACAGAAGAGGAAAATCACATCTGTATTTCTTGTAACTTTTACCAAAGATGGGATATGCTAATTCCATGTAAATTGAACATTCCTAAAGACTAAAGAATAACCTGTTTGAGAATGTGTTTATATCAATGCTGTTTTATTGTAGTACACATTTTATTGTTTTTGAGATAATTTTCTCAAAATTTACAATAATTATCCTGAAGCGATTCTTTTTACTTTTTTTCCTTTAACTGTGTTCCATTATCTAACTTTCCATTCCATGTTTGGCATGATCATTATATCATTCATGTCTGACCGCTGTTGATTCTGTCTTGTCCTGAGGGCAATATCCCCCTACATAAACCCGCCAGCCTGCTATATTTCTTTTCTTCCTTCCTTCCTTCCTTCCTTCCTTCCTTCCTTCCTTTCTTCCTTCCTTCCTTCCTTCCCTTCTTCCTTCCTTCCTTCCCTTCTTTCTTTCTTTCCTTCTTTTTCTTTCTTTCTTTCTTTCTTTCTTTCTTTCTTTCTTTCTTTCTTCCTTCCTTCCTTCCTTCCTTCCTTCCTTCCTTTCTTTCTTTCTTTCTTCCTTCCTTCCTTCCTTTCTTTTCTTTCTTTCTACAAAATCTTGCCATTGCAGCTCAGGTTGACATTTTGCTCACTTTGTAACGCAGGCTGGTCTCAAACTTGCAATGAACCTCCTG
The DNA here is from genome assembly GCF_034190915.1 of Cavia porcellus. Classification (NCBI taxonomy): domain Eukaryota; kingdom Metazoa; phylum Chordata; class Mammalia; order Rodentia; family Caviidae; genus Cavia; species Cavia porcellus. The sequence goes on along the minus strand of NW_026947486.1, from coordinate 85,792,586 downwards.
TCTCAGTCTCCGGGATTATAGGCATGCTCCACCAAGCCCAGCTCACCCGCCTGCTTTCATTTATTATTTTCTCTTAGTTTTGGATATTTTTAATTTTTTTCAAAATTTTGGAATAAATTTAGATTCCTAGATAACTACAGAGACAGTGCAGACAAGTCTTATATGTTCTCACCCAGTTTTTCCAAAGTTTAACACCTTATATGGCCATAGTACATTTGTCAAAACCAAGAAACCAACTTTGATACCTTAACATTAAGTAAAATGGGGATTTAGGTTTGACCAGTTTTTCTACTTTTTATCTTTTTTCTCTTCTAAAATGCAATCCATAATATGTATCGGATGCAGCTGACCTTCCTTTTAATCAGAAATAGACAATTAGAAGTTTGAGGGCAACCTATCTGCTGTTCAAGATATCCCTTGTAGTGGAATAATCTGTTCTCAATTTTTCCAAAACCATAAAATGCAGTTAAATGGAAAAGTTTCCCCAGGAAGTTTTTAGATTTTCTGTGTGTTTTTGGTTTCAGAGGACATCATTGGTCTAGCAGTTCTTTTCCACTCTTGATATCCTGCCTCAGCAACTGTTTCCAACATTTTCCATCACACACTGTTTTTCTTAAAACTTCATATCCATAACTTAGATAAATTAGAAATAATGAGTAATATCCAACAATCATTCAATGACTCCAATGACGCTTCACCTATGGAACTTTCTCTTCTGTAAACAGAATCACAGTCCTCTGTCATTTCTCTTATATTGTCTTAGTTATTTTCAGTCTGTAGTCCACTGGCTTCAAGGCAGGACAGCATGGCAGAGAGGCCTAGGAATAAGAAAGTAGTTACCTTATGGTAGGCAGGAAGCAGAAAGAGTCAAGGGGGAAGTTGGGGAGGGAGATAAACCTTTCCAGGTCATGTCCCCAGTGACCCACCTTTTCTGACCAGATCCACTTCCTAACAGCAAGTCAGCTATAAGACCCCATAATCCTAGGAGGAAAGGAAAGAAGGAAAAAGTTTTTTTAAAAAAAAGTGAAAAAGAAGGAAAAATGAAAAAAAAGTTTGTGTAAATGAGGAGGGGAGGAAGGGTTGAAGAGAAAGTGGGAAATTGGAAAAAAAAGAATCATGTTATATCATGAACAGGTACAAATTCTCTGTGATGAATATGATCATTATGTGTATCTAGAATGTACCAATAAAATCTGATTTTAAAAAGACTCCACAATCTTCTAAAAGCCCCACCTATGAGCACACAAGGCTGTTGAAGGACATCTACATATAAATCATAATACATATCCTATCTCCTAGTCAAGTTCTTTTATCTTTCTCACTGGTACCTCTTTTCTTAGTATAGGTATATTCACCACGTCCTTAACCACCCTATTAATCTTAACAAGCTTAAGGCTGCAGGTCTTATAATGCTCACTTAGCATGCACAAAGCACTGGGTGCTGTCCCCAGCACTATAAAAACGTACAAACACACCACAGTTTTGTTTAAACCCATTATAGTGGAATATACCTATAATCAGAGCTACTTGGGAGGCTGAGGCAGGAAAATAGAAAGGGCCTAGGTGTTCAAGACCAGCCTGGGCAAGATAGTAAGACCCCTTCTCAAAATGAAATAAAATAGTTTAAGAAGCATGGGACTATAGCTCCGTGGGAGAGCATTTACCTAGCATGTATATGGACTTTCAATTTTATTTTGAGACAGGGTCTTGTTAAGTTGTCCAGGCTGGCCTCAAACTTGATATTCTCCTGCCTCAGCTTCTCAGTTAGCTGAGATTACAAGCATGTGCCCACACACCGACCACTGGATATCATGATCCTTATTTTTGTGGAATTTTCATGTATATTAATATTCAATAAAAATAGCATAATCTTTAAAAACTATTATAGGACAAGTCCTACTTGAAAATCCTTATAATTTATGAAGATGAAATATTGTTGTAGAATTTTACTTCAGAATTTTATGAGGAGAAATGACTAAAATCACATGCAAGAGCCATGGTAAATCATATTCCATCTGCTATAGTTTAAATCTAAAATGTTGCCCCAAAGTCTCATGTGTTTAGGGGTAGGACTGGGTGAGAATAGGTGGGTCACTTGTGGTGTGACATAAAAAATTATATTCTTATCCCTGGCTCCTCACTTCTCTGTTTGCTTCCTGGGTTGCCATACGGTGAGTAGTTTTCTCCACCATACCGTTACACTATGCCCTTTCTGCCTTGGAGCAAGCTAACTATGAACTAATCATGAGTCAAAATTAACCTCTCCTCCTTTAAGTTGAAAGTATTTAGTATTTTGTCCCAGTGGCAGAAAAGTAAGTAATATAGGAAATCAGCACAAGAAGTGACTACACCTGCCCATATGGTTTAAAAGTCTTTGAAATGGGTTTTTAGGGGGAGTTTGGAATGGTTAGGACATGTACCTTGAGAAGACTTGGAATGTTGTAAGAAAGCCCAGTGGATGGTTCTGGGTAGACCTTGAAAGACCAGTATGCTGCTAAGAATATGGATATTAAGGGCCACGTTTATGAGATTTTAAATGGGAACGAGGACTTCACTGGAAATTATACTAAAGGCCATGCATATTACAATCTGGCAAACGATTTGTTTACATTTTGTTTATATTCTAAAACTGTGTGAAGCTGAATTTGAAGATGGTAGTCTAATCTACTTGGCAGAGAAAATGTCAAGTCAACCCAATATTTATACTGTGCACTAGGTACTGCTGGATAATTTTATCAAGATTTATAGTGAGAATCAGAAGCAAAAAGTAGAGATGAAAAAATGGAAGTTTGTGGTTTCACCAGAAAAGAAGTCCCTGCAAAGTTAGGGAAAAGAAAAGAATGGCTACTGAAAAGAATAGCACTGGGAAGTTTAGAATTTTGAATCAGGACAGTAGGAAAAATGACTTTTGGGTGTCACAGGAAATGTCCAGACACCATGCATTTTTAAACTCTTTTGTAAGGCTTTGCTTGAACAAGAGAGAGCTCCAGGGTACCTTGCTCATTCAGGGTCACTTAAGGAAATTTTCAATCTGTGAGGCACTCAGATGTCACTGTATCCATGGTTCAAGTGGGCTTGGCTGTTGCTTAAGCTGGTGGTAGACCTTGGCATCATCCACATTTTGTTGGTTTGTCATACATGCAAAATGCAAGAGTTATGAGATTATTGAGGCTTCTACTAGATTTCAAAAGAAGGCCTAGGAGAACAGGCAAGGAGCCCCTGGGAGTGCAATGCATTAAGCTGTGGAAGTGAAACTAAAGTTATAGTGGAGGCTCAAAAAAGTAGATGCCAAGAACATGGAATATCTGCTGAGGAAGTCCACAGGCAGTAAGCAGAGTCATCCCAAGACAGGCCATGTGACTACAGTCAACAAGCCTTAAGGGAGGAGTTTCCCAAACCTTTTAGAGTTCACAACTTACCACAACTTGCTTGCTGAGTTTTAGTCTTGCTTTACTAATTCCTGTCCATCACCCATCCTTCCTTTTTGGATGGAAATATTTAACCTGTGCTATTATATGTTGGAAGTATTTAACTCTTTTTTGACTTTTGTAGAAGCTCACAGCTCAGTGAGTCTTGAGTCTCAGGCAAATTTAGACTGACACTTGTCAGCAATGCTGAAACTGTTGAGAACTGGTGACTATTATAGAGATAGACTAAATGCATTTTGTAAAATAAAATGGACATGAGTCTTTTGGGAGCCAAGGGTAGAATGTCATGGTTTAAATCTTAAATGTCCCCTCAAAGTCTTGTGAGTTCAGAGGTGGTACCTGGTTAGAAAAGGCAGGTCACTGGATGCGTGACTTGGAAGGGTGTATTGTCCCTGACACCTTCCTTCTCTACTTCCTGGATGACATAAGGTGAGCAAATTTCCACTGCCATGCCCTTTCATCACGACATTTCTGTCTTGAAATTAGTGTGCCATGGACTGAAAACTCTGAAATTATGAGCCAAATACACCCTTCCTACTTAAATTGTGGGTGTCAGGTATTGTGTCCCTTGATGGGAAAACTGGCTAACACAGTATCCAAACTTAGTAACAAAGAATGTAATGACTATAAAAAGAGGGCATTAGAGATAAGTGCAGAAGCTAAAATTTGATTGTCCCTAAGAAAACTTAAAAACAACATACTTTAAAGAATTTCCTTATTGTTACCTGGAAATGTAAAAACAACCAGAAGTTTTTATATTATCATAATGGATTAATGTTTTTTGCTTGCTTACAGAATTAATTAGCTACTGCTATGTTTAAAAGTTAGCAGTTTAAAGGAACAATCATTTATTTGCCTCACAATTCTGCATGTTGGAAGTTTATCCTGAGCTCAACTTGGTCCTTCTCATATTTATGGTTAACAAAGGGTCAGTGTTTATGGTCAACCATGGGCCAACTAATCAAGTATGCTTTTAGATTATGACTGGATGTGTAAAGCCAATAAATGCTGAGATGAAGGGGTAAATTCATAGATGATTTTCTTTCTTTGTTTTATGGTTTTGTTTTGTTTTTGTACTGGGGATCAAACTTATGACTTGATGCTTGCTGGGAAGGTGCTTGTGCCGCTGAGCTATATCCCAGACCTATAGATGATTTTCATATCTTAAAATTCCAATACATTTTGGGAAAAGACCTTTAAATTGCTCCACTGTTACATTTCTATATATAAAGTTTAAAGATAATTTTTTCTCTAAAGATTACATAAAAGAGCAAGGGCTAGCTTCTGATCAGTTACACTATAAAACCACACTCTTCCTTTTCTCAGATTGAAGGAAGCTGTAAGACACTGACAGAATGCACAGAGCAGATATTTGAGAACTCTGAAAAGAATGTAGTAGCAGACACCTTTGAAAAGTAAATAAGAATTCAAAGAACCACTGAACTGGCTTCTATAAACAACCATATAAAGGCATCAGCAGTATCAGGAGCTCAGAGGAGCCTACAATTCTGAGTGAGAAGATCCTTCCTTTTTACCAAAAACACATGGTACCAAGAGGGTGCAATGAATCCTCACTGCTTTTTTAAACTGCTCTTTCCTGTCATACATGGGTTCTGTCACAAGAAGTACATAGCAGAATTGGATAACCAAACTCCCCATTTTCTGGCTCGGAGTGAATATGGAATTCCTAGAGAATTTCAAGTACCAGGGAGATGGCAGAGAGGGAAGGGCTCAATAAAATGATCCCATATATTGTTTATGAACCCCTTAGAGAACTGTAAAACAAAAACTTTCAAGTTTACTGCATATTAGAAATATACGACATATTAGAAATAAAGAAATGCAGTGTAAAATTAAAATCAACACAGTGGAGTCCTACTGTGCCTTAAATATAAACTTGAGTCATTGTGGGAAAACATATGCACCTTGAAACCATAATGTTAAAGTTAAATAATCCGACACAAAGATTAAATATCCATGGTTTCTCTTATATGAGAAACCAAAAATATGAATAAGTAGCACAATAAAAGATAAATAATAGAAAGCAGTGAGATAGATCTTTATCAAATGGGAAGAGGATCAACAGATGGAGGGAAGGGAAGGAAAGGGGATAAAAGAGGAATTAAGATGTATTGTGTACATATACCAACCACACAAGGATGCAAACTATGTACTGCAAACGTGCTAATAAAAAGAAAAATAAACAGCAAGAACACCAAATAGCAATAGAAAAGTAAAAGACAGTAACAATCTTAAAACTGTTTCTGAAAATATTTAGAAAGCATTTTCTTCAAGCAGTGCCCAGAACTCTTAGTTTTAAGAAATCAGTTCCAGTACTGTAATTGTCTTTGTTGACTGGGAATTTAGCTCAGCGTCCTAAGTGCCTGCCTGGCAAGCGTGAGGTCATGAGTTCAATTCCTGGTGCCAAAAATAAATAAATAAGTAATCATCTTTACATAATTCTACATTGTAGATAATTAGTAAAACATCACATTGAATCTAAAATTTATATATAATTTATTTTCAACTTAAAATAATATTAATAAAATGATAAGTCTGAAAGCCTCGAGGAAAAAATACATAATTTTTAACACAATTTTGGATTTAATCTTATATTCCAGAAATTTAAAAAAATTTTTTGAGATAGTGTTTCACTGTGTACTACAGGCTGGCACTGAATTCACTATGTAGCCCAGGCTGGCCTCAAACTCGTAGTGATCCTTGTGCCTCAGCCTCCAGAGTGCTGTGATTACAGGTGTGTACTACCATGCCAGGTCAGAAAATTTTCTATGAAAGAATTATTTCACATTTGCATTGGCTTCTGGTAAATATTGTCTATAACACTTGACTACTGAGTATTTTGCCTAAATGTGCTTTCAGTCATGTCTAGTCACCTATTAAACAAGAACAACAGATTTACAGGAGTACTGCATTTAACCTGCTATAAACTTTCTGATTCATCCAAAGGGCATGTGTTTTGGCTCCTCTTAAATGTCAACAGAATCTTCAAAGCTTAGCATCACTTTGAAGTAAGAAGATACTTTTTTCTATCCCCATACATAGATTTTATTGCCAGCAACCTGGGATGACAGCTATAAAAAGGGGCTTCAAAACAACATTTAAAAATTCAAAGTCACTATTCTGGGAAGAGATTTCCCAATATGAGTCATGTTCAACACTAATAATCATCCTATCATGAAAGTTAATTCATTAGTAAACATAAGCACACCGTTTTAACTAGTTTCTGTTTGGCATCTGGCCCAGTAGGAATTTATTGATCACAGCTAATTTTTCCTGACCTTTTGTATGACTCAAATTTGGGTATTGCTTTAAATTTTTGCAGCCAAAAATTGCTGTGAGAATGCTCTGTAGTTTACAATGTTGGGGTCTGGCTCATCTCTGTATTAAATTAGACCATAACTAGCTTCCCAAGAGTTATGAGATATGATCCTAATATATGGTGAATGATTCATTTTTTAAAATTTACTACAGTGGAACAACCATTGCTATGATCCCTCTCAAAATACTCCCTCTTGCTTCAAAGACACTTATCCCATTATTTTTGCGTATTGCAGAAGCAGATCTGGAAGTTCTCTTTAGTAAGACCTCTGGTCAAAAAGGGGGTGAAAGTCATTGTGGAGTGCCATTCCATGGAAAGACAGGCTCATAAAATATTTTTGTATGTTGTCATCCATCTTATTCAACAGATCTGGCACCATGCAACTTCTAGCTCATTTCCAAACTCCAAATGAACATAAAAGGTAAACATTTGGAATCAGTGCAGGACATTGAGGCAGCCACAATAGTACAACTAAAGATGCTCACAAAAGTGGACTTCCACAATTGCTTCAGAAAATGGCAAGATAAGTGTGTTCAAACTGAGGTGCAGTATTTTAAGGAGGATTAATAACATGTCTTTTACTGTAATTTTTTTTAATTTAAACATTCACCATAGTTTTTTTTCATACAAAATATCTTGGTAATGTAGTATATGAATTATTCAGAATTGTATATATTCCTTGTTTTCCTTGTTTTTATTACCAAATCCTCAATGACCTTGAGACAATCTGACAAAATAAAAACACCCAAGAAGAGTTATATTGGTCCTGACAGTGATTGACTTTTTAAAAGAGTGACCTGTCTCCACACAAAGGAGGAGCGGCTTTCTACTTAAGGATGAATTCTTGTTTGGCTCATCTTTCACCTGGGATGACTTTTAAAACACATGGCTCTGTAATTTGGCAAACAGAATATTTGTGCTCTAAGGACCTGTCAGAGAGCATACCCTCAAACTCAGTTGCTCACTATTTATCAAAATCTCAGCTGTAGGGCTGAGGATATAGCTCAACAGTAAAGTGCCTGCCTGGCAAGTGCAAAAAGTCCCGAGTTTGATTCCTGGCACAAGGGAAAAAAAACCTCAGCTGTGAAAAATAATATGGATAAAGATAAACAAGTCTGTTTATTTCTCTGTCCTAAAATTTAGACCTGATAAGAACAGATACTACGCTTGATCCTAGCTATAAGGCGGAGAAGCATTATAGCTCTGTGGCATAAGCACCTGTCTGGCATGCTCAAGATTCTGAGTTTGATTCCTGGTACCCTCCCCATGCCAAAAAAAGTAAAAATGCTGTAAAATACAATTTAGACCTGAATTTAAAGCCTATCAAGAAAACTATCTGTTGACTAACTTGATTTGACCCACACACACAAAGGAACTGCCTTTTTATTTTTAAAGGACTATATTTTTCAGGGAAGTTTTAGAGTGATAGTAAAACTGAGAGGAAGATAAAGATGTTCCATGTACCACTTCCTCTACACATGCTGTCTCTCACATGTCAACATCACTTACCACAGTGGTGTGTTTGTTACAATCATGAACCTACACTGATACATTGTTATCATCCAAAATCCACAGATTACATGAGTGTTCTCTTGTAACCTTGTACATTCTATGGGTTGGGACAAATGTATAATAACATGTATGTACTACTATAGTACGATACGGAGTAATTTCACTGCTTTAAAAATTTTGTACTTTGCCTATTTATCTACTACTCCCAAATCCATGAAAAGCACTAATCTTTTTTACCATCCCTAGTTTTGCCCTTTCCAGAATGTCATAAAATTGGAATCATATGGTAGTCTTTCAGATTGTCTTCATTCACTTAGTAATATGCATTTAAATTTCTTCTGTGTCTTTTCTTTTTTTCTTTTTTCTTTTTTTTTTTCTTTTTGTCTTTTTCCTTTTTATCGGTACCAGGGATCAAACTCACGACTGCCTGCTTGCAAGGCAGGCGCTTATGCCGCTGAGCTAAATCCCCAGCCCCTGTGTCTTTTCATAAACACTAAATAATATGTCATTGTCTGGATGCACCCTGCTTCTTCTATTCATCCACAGAACATCTTAGTTTCTCCAAAGTTTTTGGCAATTATTAATGATGTTGCTATAAACACACAAGTGAATGTTTTTGTGTGGACATACATTGTCACCTCCTGTGATCAGTCACCAGGGAAAACAATTGCTAGATCATAGTAAGACAAGAATATCAAACTATGTTCCAAAGTAGCTGTTTTTCTTTGCATTTTCATGAGCAATTTATGATTTCTACATCTTTATCAGTATTTGGTGGTCTATTTTGAATTTCAGCCAGTCTAACAGATATTTAATGGTATAATACTACTGTTTTAATTTGCATTTACCTAATGACATATGGTGTGGAAAATTTTTCCATGTGCTTATTTGCCAACTTGATAATACATAATTTTTAATGAGATGTTTGTTAATATCTTGGCTATTTCTACATTGGGTTGTTGAGCTGGGCATGACGGCACATGCCTATGATCCCAGCAGTAGGGAAACCAAGGCAGAAGGATTGCTGTGAGTGTGAGGTCAGTCTGGCTTCTATAGTGAGTTCAAGACCAGTCTAAACTATATAGTGAGACCCTGTCTCAAAAAAACCAAAAAATTAGAAATTAAAAAAAGTTTTTTCTTATTGTTTTTTTAAAATAACTTTTTTTATTTAGAGAAAAAAGCAAAACAGAAAAAAGGATAAAAATAACACAGAATTTCAGAAAGTAAGAAATAACTAGTTGATAAATTACATATTGTCATCTTAGAAGTAGTTGCTCAAGTCACAAAATCAAAGCATAAAAAGTGGACAATCAAACAGTGACAGTACAAACTATTTTGTTTGATGAGCAAAATCTTAATAGTATGGTTATCTATCTTGCACACTTACACATATATTTACATCCTTTAGAGTACTTTCCCTTTCATTATCTCAAAATCTATTATACATTTTGGATCTTATTACTCCTTCATTTTTTATTATTTTTATACTGGAGATAATATTTACAAATGTGAGTCTGATTTATTTCACTTATGAGGATAGTCTCAAGTGGTCTCCATTTACCTATAAAAGCCTCAAGATAATTCTTCTTTATAGCTGAGTAATATTACATTGTATAAAACATCTTTTTCATCCATTCTGCAGTTGATGGGCATTTTGGTTCAGCATCCTTTGAGCACCTTGAGTAACAGTCCTTTATCAGAAATGTCTTTTGGAGATATTTTTTTCCTAGTCTGTGGGAAATAGCCTTTTTTTATTAAGATGTAATCAATATAACATAGAATTCCCCTACTTAAAATGTAGAATTCAATGATTTTTTTTTTGTCTTTTTCCTTTTTTATCGGTACCAGGGATCGAACCCACGACTGCCTGCTTGCAAGGCAGGCGCTTATGCCACTGAGCTAAATCCCCAGCCCCCTAATTCAATGATTTTTAATATATTCATAGAATTGTGCAGTCATCATTCCCTTCTTTCAAAATTCCACACCCATTAGCAGTCATAACCCCTTTCCCCTCACAATCACCCCCATACACAGAAAATGATAATCTCTTTTTGCCTACATTTCTTATAATGGATGCTTCATGTAAGTGAAATCACATTTACATGATCTCTTGTGACTAGATTCTTTCATTAAACATAACTTTTTAAGGTTCATGCATTTTGTTGTGTGGACCCTACTTCATTCTTTTTTATGGAATGAGTAATAGTCCATCGCATGGATATACAACTAATGTATTCATTTATTCATCAGTTGATGGACATCTAAATCGTTACCCCTTTTGGCTGTTTTAATACTATTACGGAGGGCTGGGGATTTAGCTCAGGGACATAAGTGCCTGCCTGGCAGGTGCCAAGTCATAAATTCAATCCCTAGTACCAAAAAAATACTATTATGGAATTGCTTTTAATAAGTTACATTTTGGCATTACACTAAGTCTATCCTGAGTGATATCTTGAAAAAATATATTAGAAACATGAGGCGTTGTCTAGTGTCAGATTCTAATGGTCAAGATGCTTTTGGTGACAATTTTTAAGAGACTGATTTAATTTGAAAACTTCCTGTGTTTTGTATGCCTACAGACATTGTAAATTCTGTAATCACTTCTACTCTTGGTGTTCATCTTTAGAATGCTTAGAAACAAATTCATTGCATACTTCCAGCAGATTTGTAGGACTTCACTCCTGACTTTGATTGTTAATCATCTTTTAGCCAGGCAGATGGTTTATGCCTGTAATCCCAGAACTTGGGGAGCTGCAGCAGGAGGTTTGCAAGTTTGAGTCCTGCCTGAACAACTTAGGGAGATCTTGTTTCAAGACAGAAAGCCTGGGATGTAGCTCAGCAACAGAGCACCCATGGCTCAATCCTCAGTATAAAAATATCACCTTTTAAACCTAATATTTGCTTTCTTGTTATTGTTGCTGTCTTAGGGATGGAACTCAGGACCTTAGCATTGCTAAGCAAGCACACAATTACTGAGCTACATTTCCAATCATTTTAACAATTTTTTAAAAAAAATTTGGGACAGGATCCCGGAAAGTTGCACAGGGTAGCCTTGAATTTGCAATTGTGCGTCAGTCTCTCAAGTATCTGGGATTATAATTTTGTGCTACCCCTAGGATTTGCTTGTATTTATATATTAGTAGTATTTGCCTGTGTTTTAAAAAAACAAAATGGGGGCATAAAAATTTGTGGCCCAATCTACAGGACATGGGAAATAGGGCCTCCAGAATTGACAAAAAGCAACCAAAAGTCAGTTGGGCAGAAGAACACACATCCTCCTTCTTTCATTTCAGTAACTGCATTCAGAGCAGAGCAGTAAAACTGTAAGCTACCAAGAAAAAAATTATCCTTTGCCTTTAACTACATTTTCTAAAGTGGAGTCTTACGCATATTAAGAGGTTCTATTTCTACCAGACGTAGAGACTTAAGTAACCTCCAGAATCCATATATTTTTGTTTTGCACATAGCAGTTCTGTGCAATATTTCACTTCAAAGATTTCAAGAGCCTTGGCAGTAAAGAAAAGAGACAAGTCAGGAAAACCTAGGTTCACATTTTTGCCTAGCTATAGCCAACTATGTAAAGTCCCTCATCATGCTTCCTTCTGTGTAAAAGATGGATTATAAATTCTGAAGTTACTCACAATTCTACCATTCTATAAACCAGAAAAATCAAACAAGATTTTGAATGCACCCAACCTACCAGTTAGTTAACAAGGCAAAACCTTGTTTAAATAGAGTTGGTTAAAATGTGAGTTCTGCCACAAGGGTAGCAAATAAGCCACCATTAGTGTTTTTGCTTTATTCTGTTTCCAGCTTTCTTGATGTATGATTGACAAATAAAAAATTGTATATATTTAATGTGTAAAACATATTGTTTTGATATACATATATATTTTGAAGTGATTATTACAATTAAGCTAATTAACATAACCATAGTTACAATTTTTAATAGTGCAAATGTGTAAAATCTGGTATCTTAGCAAATTTCAAGCATATATAATGTATACTCACCAGACTGTATACTTGATATTCAGCATGTATTTAATAACTGAAAGTTTATACCATTTGACCCCAAATCCCACCATTTCCCCAAAACCCTGTTCCTGGAAATCACCTTTCTACACTTTTCTGCTATGAGTTTGACTTTATTACATTCCACATCTCATTTAAAGTTAAATCATTCAGCATTGTCTTTCTGTGTCTAGCTTATTTCACTCAATATATGGTTTTCTGAATTCATTCTTGTTACAATGGAAGGATTTCCTTCTTTTTAAAGATTTTTACTCTTGGGCTGAAGATGTACTAGAGTGGTAGTGCACTTGCCTAGCATTTGTGGGGCCCAGTACTGAAAAAAAATATTGTTGCTGTTGTCACTGAAGTACTAATTACAATTATACATATTTTAAAAATAACAATAAATTAAGTGGTCTTCCAAAGCCACCATATACTGCCTATGTATAATCACCTCAGAGTTTGTCCGTTTGATACCAGGAACAGGTTGCTGCCTGCTTTAGGTCTGTTTCCACAGAACAAATTGTTTTAACTTAATACTTCTCTTTCCTTCCTTCTCTTGCTCTTTATCCCTTTCTCTTTCCTCCCTTTTTTTTTAATTTCAGCATTTTGCTATGGAAAATTTCAAACAGAGGCAAAAAGTATTTTACAATGAACAATCCATGTATTCCTCACTGGGATCCTGTATACAACTAAAATTTTCACTGTCTCTATTCATCTCATCCATAAATTAGTCCTATTTAATACATTTGAAGTTAAAGATATCAGTATCTTTTGCACCTAAAGACTCTAGTACACTGTTTAACTGTAGTTTTTGTTGTTTTCTGTGTTGCTAAGACTGAAGCAAAGGTCTCACAAATTCAAGACTTTTGAGCTACACCCCCACACCTAGAGTTAATTTTTTATTATTTTTGTTGTCAGATAAACTGTGTGAAGTGAACAAATCTCAAGTACAGGGGGCTTAAATTACACAGGTCAAAACTTATGTGGTAGAGCATTATCATCATCACAGAAAGTTCTTCCAACTCTCTCCAGCCAAATGGCCTCTATATGCCAGAGTCAACCATTGTAATGACTTTTTCCCATCACAGAAGATGCATTTTTCTTAGAACTTTATATAAAATGGAATTATACAGTATGTACTCCTCTGCATGAGTTTTTTTATTCAGTATAATGTCGTTGAAATTTGACCTCTTGTGTTGTACAGATAGTAGTTCATTTTTATTGCTAAAAAATTCTACTGTATAAATTTACCTCAACACATCTATCAATTTTTATGGTGATGGAACTTGGGCTATTTCCAGTTTAGGGTCAATATCAATAAAGATGCTCTAAATATTCTCCTACAAATCATTTTGTGAACATGTGCTTTCAGTTGTCGTGGGTAAGCACCTTGCAGTGGATTGCTGGATTACAAGGTATGCATTTATTTAGCTTAATAAGAAACTGCCAGATCAGAATGTTACCCAAAACACAGTAAGAGAATTTCACTTTTCCACAATCATGACAATATTTTGTGGTTTTAGTATTATGTTAGCCATTCTGGTGTGTGCACAGTAGTGTGGCATTAATTTCTACTTTCCCTCAAGACAAATAGTTGAATATGTTTTTCATGTGCTTATCTTTTATCCCCCATTGTGAAATATGTTCAAATCTTTCATCCATTTTTTAAAAACTGCTTTCAGTTTTTATTAGTACATGTTTGCAGCACGTAATGTTTGTATTCCTTGTGAAATGTGGGTACCTGTACGTAACGTTAAAATTGTTATCCATTTCTTGGTCCCTGTCTCCTTCCCATGTGCAAAAGATCTATCTCCTTCTTATTATCTATCTTTTTGTTCTTTATTAATATTTTGTGTTTCTCATATAAGAGATACCATGCAGTATTTAAGCTCATGTGTCTGATTCATTTCCCTTTATTGGGTATTTATTTCACAGAGTTGTTACTTCTTTACACATTTTGAATGCCAAACATTTTTTATACATGTTTTGTACCATTTCTTCCCAGTCTGGAGCTAACCTATATATTTTCTTAATGATGTCATTTCAATAGCAGAAATTTTAAATTTTCATGAAGTCTAGTTTATTAGCTTTCTCTCTGACATTTATCTGAATCCTAAAAAATCTTTACCTATTTCCGAATCAAAAAGATTGTCCCATGTGTGCTTGTAAAAACTTTTGAATTTTAGTTTTCATATTTTAATATATAATTCACATCAAATTGTTTTTTGAGCACAGTGAAATATAGGTTGAGCTTAAAATTTTCTATAAAATTATCCAACACTATTTTATTCAGTAAGTGGAAATGAACATTAAGTAAGTTTAACGTAAAATATGCAAAGCCTATGTGAGAAAATGTTACTCCGGGAAGACACAAAAAAGGTGAACACATGGGAAGATATCTGCTATTCTTAAATAGAATAGCCAAGCATCATCAGTCCTTTATTTTTCCTATATGAAAAAATAAGCATGCTATCATACCTTGCAATAAACTGAAAAGAAAATTCTATTTGGAGTGTTAAAGCAGATTTAAAAACATTTATAACTAACATAATGTGATGGTACCTGTATGAAGAGACAGGCAGACTAGTGAAACAGAAAATAAAGTCTGGAAATGTATACTAATGATATAGGGAAATTTAGCATATGGTAAAAGTGGATGAAGGTGACATCTCAAATTACTGGAAAGGATTAATTTTTGTAGTTCTAGGGATAGCTCAGAGGTGCTCTATGACTGAGCTTTATCCTAGCCATCCCCCCCTCTTTTTTTATTTTGAGACAGGATCTCACTAAACTTCTCACATTAGCAATGAATTTCCAATGCTCCTTTCTCAGTCTCCTAAAGCAGCTGGGCTTACAGGAATGTGCCAGTACACCTGGCTCAAAGATGATCATTTTAAATAAATAGTGCTCAATATCAATTTGGAAAAAATAAAATTATATTTATATCTCATATCACACAGAAGAATAAATTTTGAATGGAATAGATATCTGAGTCAAGACATTAAAGTTTAAATTATAGAAGAAAATTCAGATGAATTCCTTTATTATCTGGTAGAAAAGGCTCTCTGTCAATTAAAATTCAGATGAAACAACAGATTAACACTATTTGACCACACTGAACTTTCCAAAAATCTTTACAGGGAAAAATAGTATAACAAAAGTCAAAGACATATGACAAACTGGGAGAAAATATTTGCAACATGTATGTCAGATAAAAAGCACTATCAAAAGAACTCTGAAAAACTGAGGCAAAAATGTCCAAAAGCTAAATAAACAGAACATGAAGAAATAACTCACAGAAAAGACATACAAAAATGGTCATAAGACAACATAAATATACAGTAACAAAAATAAAAGTTAAAACCATACTGAGATAAAACTTTGCAGTTTTAAGACTAGCAACATCAAAACGATGACACAGTCAGTGTGGCTTGTATAGAAATAAGCTCTCACATATTAAGTACCATATGCTGAAGAGAATGCAAATTAGGATAACCCTTAGGGAAAATTTTGGAAAATACAACAGAAATACACAGGCACTTGCCATTTGTAAAGAAATTACTTTTCGAGAAATTCATGCTGAAAAGATGTCTTGTAAAATACAAAAACATTCATGGTAGCATTTCTTTTGTACATGAAAAGCAATGAAAGCAACCAAAATGTGTGTACATAGGAAAGTAGTTAAACTATAGTATAATCACTAAGTTTTAACATGCCATTCTAAGTTTCTAACATACCATTGTCTGATAAAAGAACTTATAGTCCACGGGAAAATGGCTCATTCCAGAGCTAGGGCAGGGAAAATAACAAGATGAGCCTGGAATATCTTGAAGTACAAAAAAGTAATGAAACAATGAATCATGGGAGTAGGAGCAGTTTCGATCAGAGACACAGAAACCAGTTTAAAGTATCTGTAAGTCTGTCCCTATTGACACAAATAGTAATAATTTAGGCAAGGAACATCTAAGGTGGAAGTTGGAAGTCACAGGAAATTTGCATAATAAACACAAAGTATCTCATCAAAAGATATCCATTATCAAGAAAAATGTCATAACTTCTCAGTGGAAAAAACCAGCATCACCACTGTCAAGTACAGTAATCAAAATTTAAATCATCAGTTATGGGACAGATCAACATGTTCCTGCTGCTATCACGCACTGAGAAAGGTACAATATCACTTATGTAGTATTCCTGCTAAAAATGCATAGCCTGAATGTCTCATTATGAAGAGATGTTAGGTAAGTGCAATTTGATGGGCATTCTACAAACTGGCCTGTACTCTTCAAAAAGTGTCAATTTCATGAAAGACAGAAACTAAGGAATTTTTGCTCCCGATTGTAAGAGTTGAAAGAGGCATGATAATTAAATACTATACCTCACCATGAATTAGTTTCTAGATTAAAAAAACAAGCACATAAAAGATCTAATGTCCACAGATTAATTAACAGTGTGTATCAATGGTAATTTCTTCATTTTGTTAATTATACTGTGGTTACATAGTGAATACTCTAGTATATTTAGAAAATACATATAAAATATTTAGGATTGATAGGGCATCATGTCAATATCTAAAAAATTTCAGAAAAAAATACTGGTACACATTGAGAAAGAATGATAAATATGATAAAATGCTAACTTGTAAAGGATCTGGGTAAAAGGTATAAAGGGATTATTTAGTAACTCTTGCAACTTTTCTGTTAAGTCTGAAATTATTTCTGAGTAAAACATTTTATACATTTTTAAAAAGAAAAATTGTAAATAAACATTGAACTCTAGTAAATTATATGCCTGCTAAGAAAAAGTTAACAAAAAACACAGAACTTTCCACTGTCAGTCTGTATCTTTAGATGATCACATAGAATAGGGTTGCCCTAACCTAGAATAGCTTCCTGGAGTTTGAGAAAAACAAAAAAGCATCTCATTTGTATGCCATCCTGTATAAACCATTGGTGGATCTTCTATAGGAGCTTATTCTATATCACTTACATTTGTTTACCAAACAGAATCAATGTTGCCAAACAGAATCAATTATTTGGTACGACCTAATTCAGAAGTTACCATGGTGGGTAATGGAAAAGGAAAACCCTCCGGAAGAAAGATAAGGAGAAACAAGATATCTCACACAGAGAGAAGAACCAAATATGACCAAAATAATTCCTTGATTTTCAGGGTATATTTTCCCAATTTTTCTCTAGGAAGATTCATATGAACTAGTGATTACATTGTTTGCCATTCTTTCTTTTTTCCAGAATGTCAGACATTGTAGTTATTTTTCCCATATACTATACCACTAGGGCTGCATGAAGTATACTATGATGTGAATGTTGGTATCCTTCAATACATTATTAAGTGAATCCTTTAAAAGATTAGGTCATGAGGACTCTATCATCTGGGGCAGGAATAGTGCCCATATAAAAAGGCAAGTTCTTCCCATTTTGTTCATTTGCTCTTCTGCCTTCTACCATGGCATGACATTGCAAGAGGACCTTCACCAAACCAGCTGCTGTGGTGCACAGTCATAATTCTGTTACTTAAGAAGTTGAGGCAGAAAGACTGAAAACTTTGAAGTCAGGCTTGATAATTTAGTAATAATCTATCAAAAGGAGAGGAGAGGACAAGACAGGAGAGGAGGGGAGGGGAGGAGGGGGAGAATAGGGGAGGGGAGGTGGGTGGGAGGGAGACAGAATAAGAGAAAGAGGGAGGGACAGAGGGAGAGGGAGAAAGAAAGAGGGATGTAGGGATGGAGAATAAAAGAGGGAGGGGCAGAGGGAGGGAGGAAAAGGGAGGAAGGGAGAAAGGGAGAGAAGGAGGGATGTGGAGGAGGAGAGCCAGAGCAAGAATGAGAGCAAAGCCAGGGATTTAGATCAGTGGTAGAGCCCTACTGAATTTGATTCCCAGCATGAAAAAGAGAGGGGAGAGAGAGAGAGAGAGAGAGAGGGGAGAGGGGGAGAGGGGGAGAGGGGGGGAGAGAGAGAGAGAGAGAGAGAGAGAGAGAAAGAAAGGAAGGAAGGAAGGAAGGAAGGAAGGAAGGAAGGAAGGAAGGAAGGAAGAAAGAAAGAAAGAAAGAAAGAAAGAAAGAAAGAAAGAAAGAAAGAAAGAGAAAAAGAAAGAGCAACCCTTATCAGATGCTGGCACTTTGAACTTAGGCTTCCCTGTTTCTAGAACTCAGGAAATAAATTTATATTCTTTATAAAATCTCTTATCTCAGATATTATGCAAAAGAAGTAATAGCTTTAGATAAAATCTTAGAGGCTAACTACATTTAATCTGATAGAGAAGGGTAAGTGTAACCCAGAGAAAGTGGACTTAACCGTATGTAGTTACTGGATAGGATTTTGTGGTATTTCGCCTTAGGAGGGCAGATAAGAACAGCAAGGAGGACATACAAAGGATGAACAGAAAGGAAAGACAGAAGAAGAGAGTGCCAGCAGTAATCTGCCAAAACACATTTTTGCTGTCTTACTGAGAACATGGTCATATTATATGCCCCAGCATCCTTGCAAGTTAGGTATGATCATATGATTGAGTTCTCTCCAATGGAATGTTAACAGAAGTGATCAGTGCCACCTACAAGAATTCTCATGAAAATCTACGACATGTACTCCTACATGATGCTTGCCACCTCATGGGCTGAAACGCTGACCAAGGTTGACCAAACGATCTTGGAAGCTATGCATTAACAATGGCAGGGCTGCCTGGCATTTACCTGTCTTTCAACAACCATATAGAAAAAGGAGACATTAAAATCAAACTAAAAAAAAAAATCAAAGATAAAGAGAAGATCCTGAAGCAGCAATAGAAAAGCAGCATATCAACCACAGATTTACTTACAGCAGCAGACACAACAGAAACTTGATAAACCAGGAGAGAATAGGAAAATACAAACAGTGTTGAAGGGGGAAAAATACTAGTAAGCAAATACACTGTATCCAACAAAGCTATCCTCCAGAAATGAAGGATAGTTTTTCTCAAAGAAGGCAGTTTATCACCACCAGAACTTTTACAAGAAATCTTAACAACTGTTTAAGATGAAAGAAAACAATGCTAATTAGTAACATGAAGACATATAAGAGTATAAAACTCAATGAAATTATATATAGTCAAGTTCATAATAATAGTATAATGATGGTGTATCAATTTATATATGACAGTTAAAAGAAAAATTGGAAATATTAGAAAAACCTGTTAAGGGAAACATGATATAAAAATATGCAAATGGTGACATAAAAAAGTTGAATGGTGGATTAAAACTGTAGACCTCCCCACAATAAATGTGATCATTCTGTACTATAAACAGGTACTAATAAAAATAAAATATTTAAAATGAAATAAAAGAAACTGTCCAAATATGGGGAAAGAATATAATATAGAGGTAAGCAAACAATATAGAACACCAAATAGGCACAATCAGAAAAGAATTTCTCCATGATACATCATAGTCAAAATCCCAGAAGTCCAAAACAAAGACAGAATAATAAAAGATGTTAGAGAAAACAACAAATCACTTATAAAGATACAACCATTAGAATTATGAGAGACTACTGAACACAAACCAGAAAGGTCAAGAGAACACAGAGTAAAGTTTTTCAAATTCTAAAAGAAAATAACTTCCAAAGTAGAATTATATATCCTGAAAAATTATCTTTCAAAATTAATGGAACAATAAGGCCATTCCATGACAAAAAACACCTGAAGAAATTCATGACTACCAAACAAGCACTCCAAAATATTCTCAAGGATATTCTAGAGACAATGAAACTAATTAAAATGTCTAATGGAATAAATACGCAAAAAATATGGAAAAACAGTAAATATGTTTTTAAAAAGTCTAATGGATGAGCAGTTAAGTGGGAAAAAAAAGAGGAATCCACAAAAGAAACATACAATGGCAGGAATACGTCAATACCTTTCAATAATAACACAATATAATAGGTCTCAACTTCTAATTAAAAAATACACTGGTACATTGGATCAAAAAACAAAAGCCAACAGGATGCTGTATATAAGAAAAAATTTAATCCAAGAAGAAATTTGTAAAATTCAAAAGATGAAAACCAGTATTCCATACGAGCCTAATAACAAGTGGGAATACATATCCTAGTTCCAGACAAGTTGACTTCAAGACAAAACCCATCAGAAGAGACAAAAAATGTTAATACATATTGACTAAAGGAATAATTTAACAGAAACATGTAACAATTGTAAATACATGCACCAAACACTAGCCAAATTTCATAAAACCAACACTACTGGACATAAAAGATCAGATAAACATCAACATACTCTTAGTGGGGAATCTCAGTACCCTACTATCACAAATAGATCACTTAGACAAAAAAAAAAAATGAAGAAATATGCCAATTGAAACACACCTTCAAACAAATGGACTTAATACACAATGTTCCACCCATGTTATGTGTAACATAATACACATCTTTTTAATCAGAATATGGAACTTTCAACAAAATTAACCACATAATGAATGAACACGAGTCAAAATAATCCTGTTCACATGATCATACTATAGTGCAATAAAACTAGGTATCAATGACAAAAGAAACCACGCAAATTATGCCACCCATTGAGAATAAAAATACTTTTTTTGAATAATCAATAGGTCACAGAAGAAATAAAGAAACTAGAAAATTCCTAGCATCAAATGATAGTGGCAGTACAATATACCAAAAGTTATAAGTCACCTAAGAGGGAGCTTAACAGCCATGAATACTCATATCAAAAAACAGACTAAGCCTAAATACATAATTAAATTATGCACCTCAAGTTCCAAGAAAAACAAGAAAAATCCAAATCCAAAGTTAATGCAAGGAAGGAAATTATAAAGCTTACAGAGAAATTAATGAAATCAAGACTAAAGAAAAATACAATCAATGAATTAAACAGGTAGTTCTTTAAAAAATTAAACAAAAAGATAAACCCTTAGCCAGTCTTACCAAAAAAAGATAAGACCCATAACAATGCAAATAGATATGAAAAAGACAAAACCAAAATGGACATCACTGGTATTTAGAGGACTAGTAACTACTTCAAAAACCTGTACTCCAATAAATTGGAGATTTCAGAACAAATGGACAGATTCCTAGATACATACAAACTACTGAAAATGAGCAAGGAGATTTAAAACTCTGAACAATCCAGTAACAGGCAATAAAAATGTGGTAGCAGTAATTAAAAAAAAAAAACACTACCAACTAAGAAAAGCTTATGACCTGATGGATTCACCACTGAATTTTAAAGAACTTCTAATGAAGAAGTTCAAACTCTTTAATGAAATTGGAAAGGAGAACTGTGAAACTCATTCCTGGAAGCTAGCATTACCTTGATTCCAAAACCAAATGAGTACTGAATTAAAAACAGAAAACTAAAGGCAATCTTATCAGTGAACACAGATACAAAGATCCTCAACATGCTATTGGCAAACAGAATGCAACGAAGTATTTTAAAAATCATAAATCATGCCCAAGTAGTCTTCATCCCTTCAATGCAAAGACAGTTCAAAACATGTACTTCAAAAGTATAATTCATCATATAAGTATAGGAAAGGACAAATAAAATGTAATCATCTCAATATATACAAAGCCTTCACAAAGTCCATGATTTGTCCATGATAAAACGTCAGGTACCTAGCCCAATCCCCTGCACTGAAGGACAAGCAACCAATGCAGGAAACATCCAGGACTCAGCAACCGGATGATTTAAAGGAACACGGGAACATGTTAGGAAGGAGAAGCAAGGTGCAATCTCAGACATACAGCCCACCAAGAACAAGTCCAGAAGATATAGACACAAAAGAAATTAGAAGTCACACATCTGAAATTTTTGAAATGATAGCAACTGAAGAGACAACTTACTGCTTACATTATTTAATTTTGTATGCCTATATCTTATCCAGAACAAGTCCAGGAGACACATACCTTAAGGAAATTAGAAACACACACCTGAAATTTCTGAGATGATGGCAACTGAAGAAAAGACTTTAGTGCTTGAGGTGTTTGACTTTGCATGCCTGTCTGGTGATCTGAGCATCTATTTGGAAGAAAACAATGTACATTACAGTAACTACGGTTAATTTTCTACTGTCTTGTTTTTGAAATTCTGTATTGTTCTCATTGTTTAGTATTGCTTTATTCTCTTTAAAAGAAAAAAGAAATTAGGAAAACAGTAACACTCACAATAGTCTAAAGAAACAAATATTTAGGAATTATCCTATCATACCAAGTAAAAGATCTCTATAACAAAAACTTTAGTACTCTGAAAAAGGAGATCAAAGACGACATAAAAAATGGAAGGATATACTTCAGTCTTGGATATTCAGAATCAATATACTCAAAATGGCCATAATTCAAAAACTGATATAGATTTAATCCAATCCCAATCAAATATCAATTAGCATTCTTTATAGAACCAGAGAAAACAATCCTAAAATTCATGTGGAACCAGAAAAGATCCAGCCTAACAAAAAGCAATTCTGAGCAGCAAGAGTAAAGCAGGCAGCATAACAAACCTGGATTTCAAGTTGTATTACAAAGCAAATATTAAAATCAGCATGGAACTAGCACAGAAAGACGTGGATCAATGTGATAAACTAGAGGATGCAAAAATAATGATACACACACTCAGTAATTGGATCTTTTACCAACCAGTCAAACATGTACATTGATGGAAAGATAGTCTCTTTAAGAAATGGTGCTGGGAAAACCTGCTATCCACATCCAGAAGATTGGATCTAGACCCATGTATCTTACCATATCATATACAGTAATAAACTAAAATCAAAATCGATCAAATATCTAAATACTAAAACAGAAACAATCTGCTGAAAGATAAAATAGGTAAAACTCTTGAAAACACAGACATAGGGAAGGACGGAATCCCAATTACATAAGATATAATACCAAGAATCAAGTAATGAACTATCAAATTAAAAAGCATCTGCACAACGAAGGAAACAACCAACAAAATGAAGAGACAATCCACAGAATGGGGGAAAATTTTTGCCTGCAATTCCTCAGAAAAAGGACTAATATCTGGAATAAAGAACCCAAAAACACTAGTAAAATTATAGAAATCAATATGGAGATTCTCAAAACATTGGACAAAGAAATTCCACTCAACCCAATTATTTCCCTTCTAGATATCCTCCCCGAAGAGCCAAAGACATCATACTACAATGATACATGCATACCCATGTTTTTAGAAACACAAGTCTTAGTAGCTAAATCTTGGAAGTAGCTTACATGTCCACCACTAGAGGAATGTATAAAGAAAATGTGGTATTTATATACAATAGAATACTACTCTGCTATAAAGAATACATTTGCATCATTTTTAGCAAAATGCCATGCAGCTGGAGATCATATTTAAGTCAGACACACAAGCTTAAATATTGCACAGTTATGTCATGTACTGGCTCTCCATGAGGAATGTGACCATTCTATACTACAAACACGTACTAATAAAACAATAAAATTGAAAAACAAGGAATCAAGAGTATAACTTCACAACCAAAATAAAAGGAAACAGAGAGAGCTTTTGCAAATGGGAAGGGGTCCAGGAAATGAAGGAAAGGGGTAAGGTGGATATTGGGATGTAAAAAGAGATAAGATGTGTTATATTAAGCAAAATAAATCTGATGCTGGCAAAGAAAAAAGTGGGGGTGGAGGAAAAGGGGAAAAATGAGATGTGTTACCTATATGCACCAATTCCTCATGATGAATGTCAATCATCTTTATGTACTGCAAACATGAGCAAATAAAAATAAAAATTAAATTGGAATAAGCACTAAATAAATACCACTAGTGCTCCACAAATGTGTCATTTGTTTGAAAAATGGAGGGCCTATTATGTGCCAATCCCTGTTTTACTAAATGATTCTGTGAACAAAAATATTAGGCTACTATGAACAATCACATATCAAGAAATTTGATAACCTAGAAGAAATGGATAAATTCCTTGACACATAAAAGGAATCCTAAATCAAGAAGAGTTAAAAAGAAAACCTGAGCACATAAAAAACAAAGAGAGTTATTCAGTAATAAAAAGGTTCCAACCATAAAGCCTGGAACCTGATTGGTTTTACTGTTAAATTCTATCAAACATTTAAATAAAAATACCAATCATTTTTAACCTCTCCCCCAAAAATTGAACAAGGAATACTTTCAAACTAATCTTGTGACATAAATGACATTCTCACACCAAAGCTAGACAAGGACTCTGCTGGAAAATTACACACCAATATCACTGATGAACAAAGATGGAAAAACACTGAACAAAATACTAGCAAATCAAATATAAACATTAAAATGGCTCATTTATGATCAAGTGAGATTTCACTATCCCAGGGATGTTATGATGGCTCAAAACATGCATATCAATAAATGTGATACACATTAACAGAATGAAGGATAAAAAAGTATGATTATCCAAATAGTCAAAGAAAAAGCATTTGACAAATTTCAATATAAAAACTCAACAGAATAGCAATACAAATAATATACCTCAACATAAAAAGGCTATCTAGGACAAAATCACAGCTATAAACAGTGAAAAGTTGGAAATTTTTCCTCTAAAATCAGAAATAAGACAAATGTTTTTAAAATTTTTTTGATTAACAGATTTGCAGTACATAATGGTAACATTTCTTGCATGGGTTTGGTACGTGTATAGAATACATCTTGATTCCTTTTTCATCTTCCTTTCCCTTCTCCCTCTCCCTTCACTCACCTCTAATCCCCTTCCAATTTGAGCAAGATATCAGCCCTTTATGTATTATCTAGTTTTTATTTTGCTATTTAGGATTTGTTTTCTCACAGAAGAGAAATCATGACTAATATTTAGACTATATAAAGAACTCAAAAAATTAGACCCCTCCTTGAAGACGCAACTGAAAATGAAAAACTGAAATGAATAGATATCTCAGAGAAGAACTACAAATGATCAATTATGAGGAAATGCTCAACATTACCAGCCATTAGAGATGCAAAGTAAAACAACACTAAAGTTCCATTTTACCCAAGAAAGAATAACCACCAAGAAACTCAATAATATGCCAGTTGTGGTGGCACATGCCTGTAATCCCAGCACTCAGGAGGTTGAGGCAGGAGGAGCACCAGGAGTTTGAGGCCAGTCTGGGCTCCACAGTGGTTTCAAGGTCAGCATACTGAGACCCTGTCTCAAAAACAAAGACAAAAGAAATCAAACTATAACAAATACTGGCAAGGCTGCAGGGGTGGGGAGAAAGGAACCATTTTACATTGTTGATAGAAATGTGAATCACTACAGCCATTATGAAAGTAAGTATGCAGATTCCTCAAAAAGTAAAAATAGAAATTTCACTTGACTCAGGTATTACTTTTAGGTATCTTTCCTAAATAGTTAAAGATATATTAAGTGATACATGCATAGCCATGTTTATAACAGCTCGAGTCTTAACAGCTAAATTTTGGAAGCAACCTATAGGTCTATCAACAGAAGAATGGATAAAGAAAATGTAGTATTTACATGGAATGGAGTACTACACTCTGCCATAAAGAAAGGTAAAGTTGAGTCATCTGTAGGAAAATGGATGAACCCTGAGACCATACTTTTGTGTTTTGAGACCATACTCTTAAGTAAAATAAATTACACATAAGCTTAAAGATATTCTTGCCATTTCTACTTAACCTAATACTGAAAGTCCCAGCCAGACAAATTAGGAAAAATAAACAAAGTAACCAAATTGGAAAAGAAGTTAAATTGTACCTAGTTTCAGGTTCATGGGTCCTCAAATTGGAAGAATATTCAATTGTTCATAGTACCAAAAGTGATGTAAAGATCAGTGCAATTTCTGTCAAAATCAAATGACATTCTTCACAGAAATAGAAACCATCACCTAAAATTTGTATCACCAAAGATTTCAAATAGCCATAGCAATCATTGCCAAAAAGAGTAAAATTAAAGATTATAAAACTGGACTTCAAAATTTACTACAAAACTGTAGTAACCAAAATAGTACATTATACTTTAGGGTGGTTTAAGTATAGACTCTTATCTTCTGTGTGCCTGATCAAGAGTTTATACAACTGGACTTCAAAATATACTACAAACCTATAGTAACCAAAATAGTACAATGCAAGCATAAAAACAAATATGTGCACCAATACAGCAGAAAAGACGAGGAATAAAGCTACATAATGATGGACAGTTGATAGCCAAAAACACATAATGGAAAAAGGCAGTCTCCTCAAAAGATGTAAGAAAAATTATATTCACATGCAGATGTATGAGATCAGACCCTTGTCTCATACTGCACATAAAAGTCAACTCAACTTGGATTAAAAACATAAATGCCAGGCTTAAAACTATGGAACTATCAGAAGAGTTCCATGGCATCAGCCTGTTATTGTTTTATATGATGTGAAGAACACAAGAAACAAAAGCAAACATAGACAAATGTGGTTACATCAAAAGACAATGTAAGCATACATACATGTATTCAAGGTATGTAAGGTATGATAAGGTATTAATATCCAGTATTACAGATAATAAACTCATACAAGTCAATAACAGAAAAAAACAATTTTAAGATGACTAAAGGACCTGAATAAATATTTCTCAAAGGAAGATATTCAAATGACCAACAAGTAGATGAAATGATGCTCACAATCACTAATCACTGGGGCAACACAAATAGAAATCACCAGGAGTTGAGGGATGTAGACCACAGTTACAGTTAACCCAGCTTGCATATTGTATATGAGACCCAGGGTTCAATACCCCTAAAAAACAAAAACAAAACAAAAAATTAGAATGAGATATCATCCTATACCTTATCGGAAGGCTATTATCAAAACAACAAAATAAGCATTAGTAAGAATAAAGAAGGATCACTATTCCCTTCCATACTATTCATAGGAATGTGGTAAACAGTATGGAGTTCCCTTAAAAAATTAAAATTAGACCTACCACATGATCAGGCACACAGAAGATTCTATACTTAAGCCACCCTAAAGACTGCAACAAAATAACTGTGCAGACTGGATAAATTCAGGAAAACAGCAGTACACAAAAATCAACATTAAAAATCAGTTGCTCTTCTATACCAACAATGAATTAGCTGAGAAAGGAATGAGAAAAGTAATTCCTTTTGCAAAAAAGAAACAAAATATATAGGAACCAACCTAACCAAGGAGGTAAAAGACCTGTATAAAGAAAACTGTAGAACACGGGGGGAAAAAAAAAAAACCCTGAAGACATCAAAAATGGAAAATAGGGATCAACAGATTTAAAATTGTTAAAATAGGCATACCACAGCCTGATAATGCCTATAAACCAGCTACTTGGGAGGATGAGGCAAAAAGACTGCAAGTTCATGGTCATCCTGGGTAACTTAGCTAGACCCTATGTCAAAATAAAATAAATAAAAAAGGGGTATTCATGTAGCTCAGCATTAAAGTGGCACTGGGCTCAATCTTAGTCAGTCTGCAGTACCACAAGGAAATAAAATCACTGAAAGTGGTCTATAGATTCCATGCAACCCTCAAAATATCAATGATATTCTTTACAGTACTAGGGAAAAATTCCTACAAGTTTCCTATGGAAACGTGAAAGACCTACAATAGCCAGAGCAATGCTGAAAGCATCATGGTACACAATTTTAAGACATGGAATAAAGCTATAGTAATAAAAACATGGTACCGCAACAAAAACACACATATACCAGTGGGATACAAGACACAACAATAAACTCTCAACTATAGCCATATAATTCTTAACAAAGGAACCCAAGAAAATACATTAAAGACAGCTTTTAAAAAAAATGGTTCTGAGGGAAAAACCCTCAATATCCAAGAGATTGAAACTAGATCCTTCTTACCTTATACAAAAATCAATTCAAAACGAATACAAGATCTAAGCATAAGAAATTTTGAAAGTGTAGAAAAGGGGAAACATCTGAAGTGATATGCACAAAGAATTCCTGAATAGAAACTCTAACAACACAGGAAACAATAGCCAAGAATCAACAAATGGGACTACATCAATTTAAAAAGCTTCTGCACAGCAAGGAAAACAAAGTGAAATGGGAAAATTTTTGTTAGCTATTCTTGTGACAGAGGATTTAATATCTCAAACATGTAAACTTAAAAGGAGGAAACTGTCATCCACAAAGTAGAAAACTGGAGATCATCTAAAGTGAAATAAGCCAGACTCAGAGAGACAAGTATTGCACATTTTCTCTAATGTGAAAACATAACAAAACAAGACAAAATAAAAAAGATGACATGAAAGTAGAAAAACAACTTATTGGACAAGAGGAACGGAATGAAAGAGGGGGTTTAAAGAAGGATAATAGGGGTATAAATACAACAAAAATATAATAGGCATATATGAAATGTCACAAAACCCACCCAGCATTTTGAGAAATATGGACTAATAAAAAACCACTTACACAACATGTTGACTATCTTTAATAACAATGTATATTAAAAAATTACTGAGAGTACATTTGAAGTGTTTTTACCACAAAAAAAAATACATGGTAATCAGATTTAATCATTCCACTATGCAGGCACATTTCAAAATATCATATTGTACATGATAAACATATACAATTTTTCTACTAAAAATTTATAAAACAATATTAAGTAAACATACAGGAGCTGGCCTTTCATTTTATCAAAATTAACTTCACTAGAGGAACTTATTTTCAGGAATTTACTGCTTCAATTTCATAAATGATAAAGTCTTGGAGGGCTGGGTGTAGCTCAGCAGTAGAATGCTTGCCCAGCATGGGGAAGGTTAAGTTCAGTACCAGCCCTGAAATAAACAAATAATGAAACATTGAAAATGTGCTTTCCTCACTGGTAGAAGGGAGCCTAACACGATGAAAACATCCAAACTATTAGATAAATCATTTTATTGCAACTTAAAAGCTCTGTTACTACTCTTTTGGATCTTTGCATTACATATATATATATACATGCATTTGACTATCACACTGTACCTTATAAATATGTACAATTCTCAATTAAAATTTTTTAAATTATATAAAGAAAACCCACTAAAGTTACCAAACTTCCCAGCTGTGAGAATCCTTTTCCATTTTTAAAAGTCATGGGAGGTACAAGTTAACCAACAATTTTTCCAGTCTTGACTCACCTGTATTTCAGCAGTTACTAAATACAGTGGTACCTTGGTTCACAAACACTTTTGCTTACAATTTGGCAAAAGCGTTTGGCAAAATTTCATTTTTGTTCACAAACTCCATTGAGTGACGAACACAACCACTGTCATCCTTCCCACATGAACATAAATGTGGCCACCTTTTCCAGAAATCACAGAATAAATTATGATCAAGAAGCAAGGTATCACTGTACTTCTTACACACAGGACAGTTCTTCAGACTGCTTCTGCCTAAAATTCTGTCCTAGTCACCCCAACCCCCAATGCTCTCTAATCTGGCTTATCTCTCATCTTTTAAGAAGTAACTCAAGTAGAGCTTTTATTCATAGCCCAAAAGTAGAAATAATTCAAATGTCCATGAACTACTGAACTGATTAAACCACAGTATCTCTTTACAATAGTATCTCTTTACAAACCATAGTATCTCTTTACTACTACTCAGGAATAATAGGAATGTACTCTTCGGATGAATGGGGACATGGACAGATGAACGGACGGACACATACACACACACACACACACTCACACACACACACACACACACACACACACACACACACACACACGACTCCATGATAGAAACAAATTTAACAGTCATTGTCTTTGTAAAAAGTTTGGAAGCATACACTGGTTAGGGAGTAACAGAATCTTCAGGGTTGATAGTGATGTTCAATATCTTTGACAGGTAATTGAAGTCAAAACAATTTTAAGCATTTTAAAAACAGCAAATATATACATACAGTTTATGTATTCAGTGTACAAATATAAATTTAAACCCACAAAATAAAGCTAACTTGTAAAAATATGTAAGATCAATTATTTAGAAGGTAAGGAACCCACGTTGGCAACTTACTTTGAAATATGTGAAAGATGAGACACATTGATAGAAATGTAGTAATACCCATTCTTTCAATATTGCATGAAATTTTCATGGTAAAATGATAAAGTAAACCGCAAGTGTCAGTATCAAAGGAAGATGCTTAAACACACTATTAGTGTCTCTTATCTGTGCTCTCATACTTACTTCATTTATTAGTATTACATCAGCAACCCAATTCCTAGGAGTTACCGGTAATTTCAAAACAAACTTGTCTGGTATTTGGGTGCCCAGCAGGTAGCCCAAGTTTAGACACACAAGGAATAATAAAAATGATTTTTATAGCCTACAGAAATGTATGACCTACTTTCCTCATAACCAGACATCATGTACTTTATTGGCTCATTCGTGTGTTCCACTCCTCTATCCACAGCCCCCAGTACTAAAGAATGAACCTAAGGCCCAGACACTTGATGGGTAAATACTTTACCAATGAGCCACATCCCCAGCCTGTTTTATTTTCAGACTGGATTACAGGAAGTTGCCCCAGTTGGTCTCAAATTTACAACACTGCTACCTCAGTTTCCCAATAGCTGGGATTATAACCAGAGCCAGCTTTTTCTTTTGCTGAAATCAGTTACCAGAATAATTATCTCATCTGATACTCATCCATGTGAATCCTTAAGTTTCCTTTGTAGCAGTAAAATAAAGACATCTCTTTTAGATTTCCTTATTTTTTCCCTTCTCTCCTAACTTTTAAGACTATTAACAAGTAACTACTGTACTGATGAGCTCTGAGCTCGGTTTTAATTTATCCCTTTATAAAAGCCAGCTGGATAACATATTAAGGACAATGTTTATTTGTACCAGTCAGTGATACAGCCAGCAAGATTCCTCAAAGATGCACCACAGCATGAATACACAATTTTATCTTTATGTAATCAAACAAGCTATCATTTGTGTATCAAATGGTTTCAATGCTTTGTGGATCATGACCCAGTTATATTTCCTAGGTATAAATACCACCCCTCACCACTTACTAACCATATAACCACCTGTACGGTATTTTCAACTTAGTTGTGCCTCATTTACCCTTATCTCCTCTGGAATTTTTAAAAAGGGAAAGGGAAGGTTAATAGTATTTCTTGTCATGAGGATTATATGTAGTACCAACTATTTGGTATCATTTCAGATACTCAGTTCTGAAACACCAAAGAATAAACTAAAGACTCATATGATCTAAAAAAAATACCCTAAATGAACAACGTCCACTGATAGGACTGTTTTAAAGAATATAATGCCAATCAGTTGCTGTGGTGGCACACAACTATAACCCCAGCACTTGGAAAGCTGAGGCAGGAGGATTGCCACAAGGTTGAACCCAGCCTAGACTAAATAGTTAATTCAAGGTCAGGCAGAACTACATAGCTAAAGCCTGTCTCAAATATAAATAAAAATTTTAAAAAGCAAATGCAAATGTTATTAACATTCAAGACTGAGTTTTTAGTAAGAATAAACTCTTTTTCAAATGTTGGCTTTTATGTCCAAACCATAGCCCATTATCTAAGGTAGATTTCACTCCCTGGATGTTTTCCTTTTCAGCACTCTCATTATAAGTTTTGTTTCCTGCATTGAATTTATGAAGGAAGGACCTCTAACCCATGCCTGGGACAAAGTAGGTATCAAAATATGTCCTGAGTAAACAATGTAGACATTTCAAAATGTGTTTAACCCCCATCAGATAAAAATTAAAGCAATAGTGGTTATAGATTTTTTTAAAGTAATAACCCAATTGGGGATTTAGTCTCTTTAAAAATATGATTTATTAAAAATATAAAATGGTGATGTTTTCTATAAATATTCCCAAACACATGTAATAGATATAGATAACTGATAGTAAATCATTTAGAGTCACCCTTCCCTTTTGATTACAAGAGATAAAACGTACAACATACTGTAGGTTTATTTTTATTCAAAAAGTTACTGTCTCAAGACATAAATACAAATCAGAAAACAGTACAATTAGGACAATAGAATGTGGAGGACAACAGGTTAGAGTAATATATAAAACATTTTTAGCTGGTTGAAAACAAAGCTGTAAGAACTGCTTTCACAAAGAAGTACTCCCCTCAAGAATGAGAAAAAAAAATCAACTTAGGTTTAAAATCATATATACAGTCCTCTCAGCAGTTCTAGTAAATGCAGTGGTGTAAAACAACATATGCAATACTTTTGCACATAACAATATTTTTTGATGGAAAATCTGTTAGACAAGTCCGGTTTCATTTGTTAACCATGATTTAATAAAATAATTGTATTTTATTATGGTCTTTTAGCTAACCTATGGTTTTTGGCTACCACAGCCCAATGCTTATTGATTTCTGACTCTAAAAACTGGAAGCCTTTTGGTATTCACCCATCTGAAGATATTCTTGTATTGCAAGCATATTAAGGCATGGAATGATTAAAATAATAACCTCAAGAACTGAGAGACGACTGACAAAGATAGATACACATGTGATATAAGTTAATATTTTGTTTTAAACGATGTCTAGCTGCCTAAGCCTCGCAAAATGAGTTGATGTCAAAATGGCAAATAGCCACTTTCTGTTTTAAACTAATTCATTTGTGAAAGGACATAAAATGAAGTTTAAAGCTTAGCTTTCAAAGAATATTATGGGTTATGAATTCTATTATCCCATCTAATTTACATACAGAGGAAATGTACTGTAACCTGTTAGAAGTATCTTTAACCTGAAGACTGCTTGCAAAGACAGATAGATAAAACAATATAAAATACAAATTTAAAAATCATTTTAAAGCATGAACACTCATGCTTTTCTATTTTTAAACATTGTTAAACTTTCAATATATTTCTGAAACCTCATAATTTTAAGTTGGAATTTAAAAGTAAGAAAAAACTAAACAAACTGCGCAATTATAAAATCAGCACCAATTTATATATATATATAATTTTATTTAAAATTTAGATCCCTATTCCCACACTCTAATAAGCTGTATATTTTTGTTTAGAATTTTTCTGCAAACATACTACAATAAGCTTCTTTTATTTGGAGACAAAATACAGTGGCACTACTGGAAGGAATATCACAACATTACATTTTTATCTTAAAGGACAAGCAAACTTTCAGGGTTGATAGTGGGATAAGCATGTTTGAGACTGGTTACCTTCTGGCAGTACACTACATCTGGATAGTTCTGAAAAGTATAGAGAAGCTCTTGGATTTTAAAAATATCTTAAAATACATTTTAGATGAAAAAATTGTAAAAGTTCTGCTTATAAGTTTAACTTTTCTCCACAATTACAATATTTAAAACAAAGTATTGATTGATGTTTTAAGCATTTAAATTTAGAATGCTAAAAACAATTCATTCTATCCTACAATTTCAGGGTCAGGGAACAATTCATCCTTACTTTTTTTCTTGGATGTAAACAGAAATCCAGCAGAGGTCATCATTATTTAGTACAACCAGTAAATAAATGTGAGAGGATTCTTATCTGTACCAAATGCCTCTTCAGATTGTTAATAGTTATTTTTTTAAAAAAGCATGAAATAATTGATTTAAAAGCCAACTAACAGCGCATAAATAAAATATTTACTTTCTAAGAAAAACTGTAGCTTATCATCAAATTGTTTACTTGTCCTTTATGTTTTTCAGGCAAACAAAACTGCCCCTCAATGCACTTGATCTTGGTAAGCATAAGCATGTCATATTCTCCTTAGAGAAAAATCTGTACAGAATTTCACTGTATCTACCACACTTTATTTTAAAATTTCCTCTTCCACTTAGAAAATGACTTCACCACAGATTTAATTGTGTACTGGTATTAAAACATTGACACCCCAAGAACCTAATGAGAGAGGAAAAAAAAAGTTGTTAAAATAGTCATTCATTTATTTATAAAATATCTGTAAATATTATATTAGTACTTTACTAATACTATGTTAAATAACATCCTAATAAAAAAAAACATTGAAAATGTTCCTTTCTCTTCAGGTAAGGAATTCCAAAATTAAAGTGACCATTACTGAAGTAACATCAGGACCAATCAAAATGCCAATTACCTCATAAATATTAAGAGTAAGAACTTTGGCTTACTTATGTTTATATATACCCCTAATATCCTAAACATAGATAGGCTCTCAACATTTATGGAATGAACAAACAAACATGCTTCTTGACAAAAATTTCTGGCATAAGTTCATTCGAAAGAAGTTAACAAAGTCTTTTAGAAATATCCATTTCACTCCGAAGGTACCATTTTTTTAAAGTATTTTAACATGCAGAAAAAAAATCAAAGAACACCATAAGCATATAGACAATAGGAAGTTTTTTTTTAGAAAACTGAGTTAATGAGTAACAACTATAAATTTTGAGAAATCAAATAAGGCAAAAGGGTAAAATATGACTTACACAGCATTGATACTTTTCTATACATTCCAGTAAGTAAAGAATGTTAGGTAAATTCTAATAATTACTTGTTACTAAAAAGTATTAGCATATAATGGATGGACTCCACCTTGTTCATTAAATCAGAGAGGCATATTACTTTTAGCATATATACTAAGTGAAGCGCTTCAATTAAAATTTTAACACTTATGCCAATTAAATATTTTAGAATACTATAATAAGGAGGTAAAAAATTGCTGTCTAATCCAGCAGAAATGAGCTGAGATTGAGATCACAAGATCACTTATCCGTAAGAAAAATCTCACTTAAAGCCAGAACTTTACCTGCTTTGATTTGAAGGAATTATGCATTTTCAGACCAGGAAAACAAGTAACTACTTGAATGTAGCCTCTTTGTAATGATTTATCAATTTAAGTTGTTTGGATCCCCAGTGATGAAAACTAAAGATTCATTCATTCCACTTATTACTCCTCCATTAACTGTATCTTACCCTCCATTAACTATATAACTACCGTACTACATATCCCTTGTCCTTCTCTCCCCCCGCCCCCTTCAAAAAGTTTCTTCTCTTTTGGTTAAAATCAAGAGTTTTAATGGTTTGGATGTTTCCATGAAAAAGACCTATATGATTTTTAACAGTGTCTTGTAGCCAAAACACTATGACTCTGGGCAAGGAAAAGTCTGAAGTTTAGTGAAAGAATAAAATTTTAAATTAGTGAGTTCTTGGTGTAGTATGGTATAAAGATGAATGAAGCTCTTTGCAGAATTCCTGAAATTCCCTTTGTCATTTTATATAGGCTAGTTATAACTAGATTCTCCTGCTAGAACATTAAATTAGCTCCGTATAATGAGGCTTTACCAATTCTATACTACATGTAGGTCTAATAAGAGAATCTCAACATGGAAGTAACATTAGTGACATTCTCTTTACTGTTTGAACACAACTGTACCTGTTTCTGATGCTAACATTAATAAACACGGCAGTAGCATTACTGACTCTCTTTTCTGTTTGAATAAACTGTACCTGCTTATGATGTTAACATTAATAAACACTTAAGCATATACTTAAATGTACAAATACTGGCAGAAAACAGCAATTATCACAATGGGAGAAATCAATTTTGTTTTCATATGTAAAATCAACTATACTACAAATCTAGACTCCCATGTATATGTAGCCCCAAAATTATATACTCAAGAGTTTTTATATTGCTACTCCTGGATAATGTGAAAATCATGTTACAAAAGATATACTTAGGATTTATTCAGATACTGATGTATCTACAGCAAGGTGCTTTAAGACACCTAGAATCAGAGAATCTTAGAACTGGGCATTAAAGGATTTAAATTCAACTTTTCTATTTTAATGACTCACAATATAAATTATATTTATTATATTATAGAAAATGTATTTTTATATTGTAAATTTTTCTTCACTCCATTCTTAAGTTATGATCAAGACATTATGGGGTATTCATGCTTTAAAAAAAACCTGAGATGAACTTAAAAAAAAATACAGTTACGGACCCAAAACTTTTAAAAATTACTGATCACTCATTATGTGACTGCTGCCATCATGTGGAATTCTGTAAAACTACAACTATTAGTACAATGCTCATTTTATTTTAGTCACAGTGGCAGCTAAACTATTATCAAATTTAAAAAATGATTCTCAGCTATAATAAAGTAATATATATGAGAAAATCATAAAGTTGCTGTAAATGATGATATTAGGTTCCTGTTTTTTAGCCTCAGATTATGGTTTTCTCTAAATGCTTAATGTGAAAAAGTTTATATTGCTATTTCATTATTCTCACTATCTGAAGAATACCTTTTTGCAAATCTAGTGACTAAACAAACATGTTTAAAGTCCTGCTGATAAATAAATACATAAAAATATGGAGATTTCTCACTGCTTATATCAATTTAGACTTTAATTAATCATTTTAATTTTCTAATTACTTGATGTTTTCATATAAATGAATTCTTTTACTTTTCGTAAGCGTAAATAGTAGAGACAAAAGATTATGAAATCAAAAGTAACAGCCATTAAATTAATACTCTCACAAATAAATTATGATTCATATAGTGGCAGGCATATAAGCTCTCAAATACTAGGTTTTGTACTTTTCATTTTAAAGTAACAGACAAGGTATATTACAATATTCAATCCTTAGAGACAGAGAGAGTGTCTTATTCATTTTAGCACCAACTTTCAGCTTGATGAACTGCTGAATTAATGTATTTAATCATACCTGTTTGAAAAGATTCTCCTTTACCCTTCATAATTGCTACACCTTCATGTTTTATTAAGATGTATTTTACTACTTTACTAGATTATCCAGAAAACCACTTACTTTACTATTCACTTCTGGGTAAGACAGGTTGCATGTGTATTAAATGTTTCATACTCAAACTCAAAGAATAGTTTATAGATGTAAAAACAAGTTAAGGTGCAAAATTCTAGGTCATGATCTAGATCTACTAAAACTGAATCTACTTACACTTTAATAAGATTTCCAGATGATTCAAAGGCACATTAGATATTGAGAAATATTTATTTAAAATATCCTAACATGGTCTACTTAAAGATTTCCATACCACCTGCTCTATAATATTCTGAGTTTTAGGCCAAATAACTGACCTTATTAAATATAATGTGTTAGTGTAAACTAGTTGAGTAAAATTATTTTCAAAAGCTATCTGAAAGCAGATTATGAGGTTGGGACTAGTCAAGAGGAAATATTGCCTCACAGGATGGTACAATAGTCATCAGAAGTACTGAGTTTTAGGAAGAAAGATTATAATAAGCAGGACACTAAAAAATAAAATGAAGGGCATTTAAAGGACTCACTCATTTGACAAAACTACCTACTATGTGCACTGCTTTATGAAGCTCAGTCTATTGAGAGACCAAGATATGTAATAACCTATCTCACCACACCAGTCTGGTAATTACCATAATGAAACTCCATAGCCAGTGTTGAAAGGAGCAGAAAATAAAATATCTGGAGAGGTCAGAAAAAATGTCACAGATAATGTTAAAATTGAGTATCGAAGAAAGAATAAACTAGCAAGAAAAAGCAATGAATATTTCTGGCAGAGAAAAAAAAACATATACAAAGGCACGGAATCACCAAAGAATGTAGCACACTGGAGAGAAATTCTAACACTTTATGTGGCCAGAACACAGGATACATGTAAGGAAAAGCACAAAGTTAAGGTAGTAAGGAGCTAGGTTACTAAAGACTTTGTATGCCAGGTTAAGGATTAAGAAGTTTTTCTTAATGGTGACAAGGAAAAAACAACTTATACTTTAAGTGAAAAGACCAGATGTACATTTTAGAAAGATAATACCACAGAAGATATAAAGATATAAAGGCTAGGGCAACAAGATCAGTTAAAAGGCTCTGCAACAGTCACATAACTGAAGCACAGCACTATCAGAGAAGACACAGTACAGAAGTACTTAAGAAAAAGAACTTAAAAGCCTCAGTAATAAACAAGGGTGGGGGGAAGGGAGTAACAGACTTGTCATCCTAGATATCTCAATGGATCTCTGTATTATCAAAAACATTATGCAAATTCCTACTGCTTTTATTTTTCCGTTCATTTTACCTACCCATAAATCCCAAAGAAATTTTTCTGAAATACAATTCAAATCTAAACCTACAGGAAACTTCTAAATTCCTCAACATTCAAGTCCCAGTTGGCTAAGGATTCAAAGGTACTTTTCCGTCTGTTACCACTGCTGCACTGGCCCTCCTCTCCCACTGAAATCCTGCCTGCCAACCTCTTTTTTCTTAGGTCCAATAATTTTCATCAATTCTCAGTATGTTGCCCCAGCTCTTCGCCCTTAAACTTGGGGATTATCTACACTTTTGATTTGGCAGTCTTGGGGTACATTTAAATTAAACCTACTGATTCATCCATAATTGAAGCTGGATCAAAGAAATCAGGCTTCAGTTCTGTTCTCTCTCGTCTGTTCTTTGATGGTGGCTAAGGAAAAAAAAAGTAAGTTGATATTTGCTCTAACTACAACCAAAAGAGTAACTGAAAATATCTGTATTATCATTAGATATTTACATGGGCTACATGACTGTAAGTATACAATATTCCAAATACGGTGTACTCAAACTACACAATGTTTAAAAGTCCAAAAACATTCCTTTGTAGAAAATTATTCTGAAACACAAAAATCTAGGAACTTTATTTTAATTTTTCTTTTAAAAGTCCCTTTTGCCAAATAATTTTCCTTGAAAGACACCAAACTAAAGAGAAGCTGTATCTGATTACTTCTTTCTTTTAAAGAGAATACACTATGGTGTACTAAAAAGAAGAATCACAAAACTGTGAATGGTGGTGGCACACCTATAATAGCAGTACTCAGGAGGAGGAGGCAGGAAGATCACCATAAATTCTGAGGCCAGCCTGGACTACAAAGTGAGTTTAAGCCCAGTCTGAATGACATAGCAAGGCCTTGTCTTGAAATAAAATAAAAAAATAAAATAAAATAAAGGCACAGACTTAATGAACAATAAGTCTCAACTTTTGTTTTATGAACTGTGTAAGCACAACTATTCTCAGGTCCTCTCAATCTAACTTACAAAGTTGACTGAGATAATTGGCAAAGTAAAACATGTAGGTATAGTTTGTATGC
This sequence comes from Cavia porcellus, assembly GCF_034190915.1. Lineage (NCBI taxonomy): Eukaryota > Metazoa > Chordata > Mammalia > Rodentia > Caviidae > Cavia > Cavia porcellus. The sequence goes on along the minus strand of NW_026947486.1, from coordinate 85,753,203 downwards.
TCTAAGCCCTAATCATAATTTACAATTATTAAGAGATGTCCATATACATATATATTTCATTTCTATGTAAGTAATTTTGCTTCATTTTCTGGCATGGAAATTTGTCTCAGTAACAGGATGACACCATGTAAATAATGTCATTTGGATAATGGCAAGTAAATGGAAATTTATAAGGTGCCATGTTATTTAGCATATTCACTCAAAATATTTTTTAAAAGACTTAATATGTAATCATTAATATAATTTGATTTCTGAAAACAAATTGAGATAAGCAATGTATATCCTTTAATTCTATTTCTAAATTATTTCAAAGGCAACTGATTTTTTGCCCTTGTTTTTGAGACACAGGGTCTTACTATGTAGTTCAGACTGGCCTTAAACACACGCAGTGATTCTTCTGCCTCAGACTTCCAAGTATGGAGACTGCAGGTGTGTGCCACTACACCTGGCTTCAATGAACAACTTTTATCATCTTAAATTAAGATCTACCACCCTCACCAACCTTATTCACTGCTCAGTCCCATCTCATATACCCAACCCTCTAGCAACTTGCTTAACATTTTTGGCACAAAATACTTTTCGTAGCAAGTATTTCTCTAATAAATATCCAACTTTATTTCCAAAAGACCAAATTAAAAGTCTTACTTCTTTAACTTTCTTACCAAGTCTATATCCATTGTGTCAAAATCCATTCCCTCATTAAGATCCTCAATCCTTCCTTCTGAGGACATCATAACGTCTTCAACAATTGGCTCTTCATCATCTTCCATTAGGCTTGTACCACGCCGACTAGAGAAATATAAAACAAAGTCAAGATCTGAACCAATGATGACTATTAGTATTTAAGCAGGTATTATGTGGCTCTCTTTATTCAAGTATAATGGAAAATGATGGAATTAAAGATCAGGGAGAATGATTAGGCATTGATCATGTCATCAATGATGTCAAAAATCCAATGTTCCCTTGTAAGGAAATATGTTTATTCTACATTACTTTGATACATTTAGCTTGATAGTCCTGATATCCCACATACAAGGTTTAATGAGAACTTTCCACATGGGAACATATAAGATACCTCAAATCCCTTCTGAAAGTAGACTGGATGCAAAGTAATAAATAAGAGAACAAAAAATAACATTTTCAGAATATATGTATATATTTTTCATTCCATATAATGCTAAATTTATCCATCAATCACTCAGTTCCTAATGTGTATTAAGCATGCATTCAATCATTCATTTATATAGTGCCTAAACGGACAAATTTATATTGGGTCTTATGGAAGAAAGAAGAAAAAAAGGAAGAAAAAAGAAAAGGAAAGAGAAAAGAAAAAGAAAAAAGAACAAAAACAAAAAGACAGAGGGAGAAGGAAGGTAGGAAAGGCGGGAGTAAAAGTATAACATGATTCCTGCCCACCTGGAGCTCACAGTCTACCAAGGGAAATAGATAAACAGTTAATGATGAGAAAATAATAAATTTTATAATAGAACTATATATATCAAGTGCTATAAAGATACATTGAAAGGATTTAAATATCTCAGGAAAAAATTGGCAACAATCATGATGAAACTTCAACTCTTGTGCCCTATGAAACTCAAAAAACCAAGACATACAGAAGAAATAAAATTAAGACCAAAAACTCTATTATTATATAATCATGGGGAAAATAAACTAAGTTCACAAATTAGCCCAAATCAGCATTAAATAACCAAATCAATAGTGTAAATGAGTATGACTTCTTGTTTTCCAGTTTGCTCAACATTACCTTCTGTTATCCAAAGATCCCTCCAGTCAAAAAAAGACCCAACAAAATTCCAGTAATTATTTACTAAATGTTTATAATGTATACAATACTATTTTTATCTTAAAAGATACAAAGATAACAACACATGCTATCTGATCCATGCTACCTGGATAAATACACAGAAAATGTTTTTAACAATCCTGATTAACAAAGGTTATTTCACTATATTCTGAGGAAACAATTATGAAGGAATATATGTTTTGTACATGATACCAAAGACAATAAATCCAACCTGCATTTGGAGTATAAGAAAGATATATGTGATATGAACTACAGGAAAAAAAGAGAATGTGGAAGTATTTTCAATACAGGATAGATACCATCACAGAAAAATCACTGTAAAATGAAAATATTCTGAAATCCTAAACAGACCACTTATGTATGGTGGTACAACAAAATCAAAGGAAATTCTTGAATGGCAGTTATTTAAATGAGATAATCCTTTGTAGATGTCTAGGGGAAGATTACATATAATTTGGAATTAAAGTACAAACAAAATAATGATGAATGATACTGAGTAATGAGACACTCTAGAGTGGTGACAGTGAATCTTCTTAAAGCTGTCAATGATACGAACAGACTGCTGTGGCACGTGTGCCAAAATTCACCACCACTGCTTGAGAATCAGTGCCAACTTTCCAAAGGGGAGATGAAAACCAAATGATTATGTCACATAATTCTGGAGTGTTGGGACAGGAAGCTAAGAAAACAGCTGTAGGACATAGCATGAAATAAGAATATGTTTTAAGTGGAACATAGAATGGTAATAGAAACAAGTGGTAAGTAGAGATGATGACAATATTAGCCAAGTTAGGTTACATATCCACAAATACAATAGCACTTAGTTTCTGTCACAATAGAGGTTCTTAAGATTAATACAGAGATAACTAAAGTGAATTTGTATGTGCTACCACTAGTGGTGAATTGATCATTTATTAAGAAAAACAAGTGAAATTCTTATTTTAAAACCAACAAAATGAAATATGAATTTTAAAAGAGGGTACCCACAGAGCAAAATATATACCATACTATGTTACAATGCTTTCAAATTCAAAACCTTAATTAGAATCACCACACTGTCCCCTATATACCAATCGAGATACACAAAATATTACCTAAAGACTGCTTCTTGTCCATTTCTTTTATAGCCAAAGCTAATCAGGATGATTTTTGAAACTGTCATAAAGAACCCAGTAAAAACAAAGATAAACTATAATTTCTTAAGTACTGAACATTTACTCATTCAATGAACATCTACTTAGCACCTCTTATGCGCCAAGCACTAACAAGCAATAAATGAGGTCCCTGCCCTTGAGGAGCTCACAGTCTAGAAAAAGGGACAAAATCATAAACAAGTGTAATACATCATGGCAAGTGCTATAAGAAATATGAATATAAGTAGTCTTATGGAAGCATAGATGACCACAGCCTCACTTAAGGTGACACCTGAGCTTGTTCTTTCATGATTATTTCACCAGTTACCAAGGAATGAGATATGACACTAAAATGTAGGCAGGGCTATTTTGAAAGATCTTGCATGCCATGAGCTAAGGAGTGTCAACTTTATCCAGCAGGCAATGGGGAGCCATGAAAAAATTTTAAGTAAGAGTTACATATTAATATTTTTATTCTAGAATAGTGATTATTAATGGTAGTGTAAATAATGAGTGGTGTGAAGGTGTAAAGGGAGGGATTTGGTGAAAGGATAAATGGGAATTTGAAGCAAGAAAATCAGTTAGAAAGCAACTACAATAGTTCAGGTGAGAGATGAGGGCCTGAACTACTATGGTGGGAAAATCAATTAAATGTAACAGAAATGTATTTTTTAATTCTGTGTACCAAAATAAACAAGGATTCATATTTAAATTTTTCCAACAGATCAACCTAAGATTTGTCCTTTGGCTATCTAGTTAATATTTAAAATAATTTTTTTCTGTTGGAAAGACCAATTTTTAGTTCCTTGATTATTTCAGCTTACTCTAGAGAGTCTGCTGAAATTTTAGATAAGGCACACATTAAAATATATTAAAATGAATTAGTGAACTTCCTAGACTCAGACAATAAGGCACTCTCACTTACATGGCATGCTGAAGATTAGTTCGCAGTTTAACATAGCTCATTGCTGCTCTCTCCTGCTGTTGCCTTGCTTCCTCTTGTTGTCTTTGAGCTAACATCCATGTTACCTGCGTGCTTCAAGAAGAATTTTATTCTTCTTTTAACTTAACTTTTTTCTATGTAATTCATAAAGTTCTATTACAGAAAATGAGCAAATCTACTTACTTATAATCAAGAGGAGTTTGATGATGCTCAGTCTGCATTGGATAGACACTCATGAAGCTATCCTCAGGCCGTAATCTTTTGGGTTCTCTCATAATAGTCGAGGTAAGCTGTGGTGTCTGCATCATAACAGGGGTATGCAGGGTTTGCTCTCTGCTTAACCACATACTGTCACTACTACTGCTTTCTTCAGCTGAAAGACAAAATGTACAGCAATGAAATATAGCCACTAGTTTTGATTAATCAGATGTTTAATACAACTCTTTCAGACCAATATACATCCAGCTGCCTTTCACATTAGCATGCAATGAACAAGGAGATACAGAGACATGTAAGGATCCACCTGCACCCTACTGTTATAGTTTAGCTGTGGAGAAAGGTCAAACAGGCAATTACAATACAGTTTAGTAAGCGCTAGGAGAAAAGGAATTTAGAGAATAAGAGTAGTGAGATCAGAGACAGGTAACCAAAATAAATCCTAACAAGAGTAGGTATCGAGTGTATAGTGAAGGTAAGCAAATGGAAAAATATAAGCAAGAATGCCATGGCATGAAATGATGATTAAATCCTATTAATCTGTTGACTGACATTTGACCTACAAAAAATGGCAACTTCATACAGTTCTACTAATAGCCTGCTCTCTTGGGATCTAAAGATGAAAAAAAAATGGAAAATGTAAGAGTGGATTAAAAACCAGGAATCAATTTATGGAAAGTTTTGTTATCTATGATAACATGACAAAGCTGCTGCTGAAAGTTTTAGGGAACATAAACAATTTGGTGTGTTTCATATTTAAATAAGTAACAGTGTATAATGTATACCTAAGAACAGGAAGACTTATGGGTAAATAAGCCATACAGAGAATAATTATATAGCCCAGAGAATGAGCCATAGTACTAGAAATGAAGACAACAGGAGAGTAGTTTCCAAACTATCAGCTGCAGATTGCTACAATCTCAAGAAATTCTTAGCTACTTAAGGACTACAAATCCATATATACCTTAGGTACAGTACTGGACTAAAAATAATAAGGTTTCACACCTGCAAATGTTTTTATTTCCAAATATTTACAGGTGTTGCCATCATTAATAAAAAACAAATTCACATGTGTTACTGAGTTAACATTTTTTTAAATCACTGATTTGGGATATAAACTCGAGACCAGTTAGTGACTATGAACTTGGAGGAAAATTTTATTGAAGATTATATATGCATACATAAATATAAGTTTTAACGAAAAGAGTTGCAAGAAAAATGTGCTTATACCCTAGTAATACATGGATTAGATACAAATTTAACATTATGTAATATAATCACATCATTCTTTTGAGTTCAACTATGTACAAATGTTTCACAAATCTTAATGGGAAAGGTGTATTTTGATGGTCCAGTATAAATCTATAACTACTGAATATTGCTTTCGTTTGTTTGTTTATTTTATACTGGGGATTGAACTCACAATCTTGTGTTTACCAAGCAGGTGCTTGTGCCACTGAGCTAAACCCCTGGCCCAAAATATTGGTTCAGATAAGAAAAGCTTTTTAAGATTTATAATTATATGCAGAAAAAAATCTTTTAATTTAGTAAACTTTCTAATTAAAAAAAAGAAATTTTAACTTCTTATAAGTCATCAGCTCAAACTATTTTGTTGGAGAGAAAACAACCTCCATCCAACTGTAATGCTAGCAAAACATAATCAACTAATTAAAAAACTGTACAAGCAAAATGTTCCAAATGGACTAGAGATACTACAACTATTCATAAGATAATCAAGTTTAACACTATATTCCTGATGATAAATGATAGCTGGTAAGTTATGTGGCAATTTAAAAAATGATTCTCAAATTCTCTGACAGTCCTCATGGTAAGAAGTGGAAGATTATATAACTGCCCCTAGAATCTCTGTGATTGCTTAATCAACGGACCATGGTGGAAGTTATACTATACAAGTTCTAAGATGCTTTAAACTTGCAGAATTTATTTGCTTTCTCTTGGAACACAGTGACATATGGACAGATCATGTGTACCTACCCTACCAGACAGTCCAGCTGTTGTCAAATATGTAACTGGAGATGACTATAAATTTGAGCCACTTGAATCTTCGTCTCCAAGATATCACACACATTATGATCCTTATTATGATCTAAATATTGAGGAGTTTGTTATTTAACAATAACTACAACAATTCTTGACAACTATTCTGATGTATTTAAGGGTTCTTGAGAAAAGAGAAGAAATCCCTGGACCCCATATTGAACAAACCTTAGAATGCTAGAAGTCAAAAATTGTGAAGCATCAAAATGAGAAATGAAAAATGAAAGATAGCACTTTTAATTTCTACCAGATTCTTTATAATGACTTCTTCACAGAAAATTAGGGTTGCAAACTCTCTGAATCTGTTCTTCCACTTAAAATTAAGTGATTCAATTTCTTAGCTAAGTAGTAACTAGCTCTATAATACTGAGTCCATTTCTTTTGCATACAGTAATGCACTTAAAAACAAATGCTATAGATTGAGAATGCTTGGTTCTATTTAATATTCATGTAACCTTGAGAAAGTCACTTAATTGCTCTGTACTAGTTTTTTTACTTGAAGAAGAGGGTGTACCTGAAATTATTCACAAGTTCATATATGTAAAATGTTTAAAGCAGCAAATTTACATATTACTAACACATTGAGTGTTACTATTAAACACATACCAAAGAAAAATAAGGTCAATTTTTACTCAGTTGGTAAACATTCAAGAAAAATAGAAAGAGAATACACTATATATAACTATATATATATATATGCATATGTATATATATAGCCTTACTGAGTGCAAGCTGCATGCCCTCAACCACTTTCCGTTTTCCTGTAGATGGTTTTGATTTTTTACTCCGTACAGTAGACCCCCGACTGCTGATTCCACTAATGACTGACATTGTGTCATCATCACCACCAGCTAGCAAAGAATTTCTATAAGACATCAGTGGAAGCCACACATCTTCTCTCCTGAGTGACATCTGAAAGGTCATGAACTTCTCCAAGTAAACGTACCTTAAAAGGAAGTAGAAACTGTTAACTTTGGCACATAAAGCTGCTAGTTCTATCAATCCTTAGTTGTGGAAGCATTGATATCTTACTTCAATACTCAATCTCATACTTAGAAGGACAATGATTAGTAACTTTTTTGCTATCAAGCCTCTAACAATATATGGTTTAAGAGCATTTCAGCTTAACATTTGTTAAGTATCTACTATGACCCAGGCATGGAGGAGAGATACAAAGATGAATTATATATGGTCCTTATCTGCAAAAAGCTTTTGTTTGGCCTGATGGAATAGAAAATGTACTATTTGACCAAGTATCACACATATCATATGTAATTTTTCAATCAAAATTCACTTAACATTCATGACCACTATATGCTAGGCATTTTTCTCCCAGTTACTTAACTATTCTTAACAATTCTGTGAGGGAATTACTTCATTTCACAGATGAGGAAAGAAAAAACAAAAAAATTAAGAAGAAATAATGTACCCACAGTCATAAAAATGAATAAGTAGCATAACCACAATTCTGCATCCAGGCTGATTGTGGGACGTTGCCAGGAAGATAGCTTCATCCCAGCAGTTTGTGGCCAGCGTGGACAATGTAGCAGGATTATGTCTCTTAAAATATTGTATAAAGTGTATTAAATAAATATAAACAATTAAATGTTTATGCTTAGAATAAATGAAGACAATTATTTATCAACTAACCATTAAGTCCAATTCCAATATCTGTTATTATAATTCATTTATTAACACAGGAAACATTCATTAGCTGAACAGCACAGGAGACATGAATTATAAAACATACTGCTTTATTACAAGTGCTAAGTATATCTTTCTAGTTACCAAAAACTTCAGCCACACACAGTAGCACAGTATTCTCCTATGTGAACTATGGACCGACTAATAGTTTGAGAACTGTTAGCAGTCTGTGATAAGAGTTTGAACTAAAAGTTTGTAGTTGAAGGAGATCTATAGCTCTGCCACATACTTTAATCTAACAATAATCGAAGATCTACCACATACCTTACTCTAAGAGTAGAGCAAAGAAGCCTTCACCAGAGCTAGTCCCATTTCTGCTTATTTCTGCCCCAGAGGTTTGATTAACCTGAATTCACTATTTATTGCCCTCATGAATATTTTCCTTACTTCTAAAATAGTTGCAGTTTTGTATTTCCTATTTGTACTCAACATTATGTTTTTAAAAATATATTTTGAATGCTGTGTGACAGTTTTATTTGATCTATCAATTTACTAACTGATTTAATTCATAGATATTTAGGTTTTGAGTTCCTTCCCACTCAAACAATGCGAAGGTCAATATTCCTTTATGGATTCTCTTGCATAAGCTCTCAAGTTTTTATAGGATATGTACACATCATGAATCAGTGGAGTATGATCACAAGGTAGGAAGAATTCTAACCTTTACTAGGTTCTGAAAAATAGCTTCATGAAGTAGTTTTGTGTCAATTTACATGGTCACAACCAATATATATGGAACATTATCAGATATTTTGACTTTAGCTAATCTGCTGTAAAAGAAACATTTCATTGTTTATATTTAATACACTTTATATAATATTTTAAGAGACATAGTCCTGCTACGTTGTCCAGGCTGGCTCCAAACTGCTGGGATCAAGCTATCTTCCTGTCAGAGTCCCACAAGCAGCTTAGACAACAGTCACACGTCACTGCAACAGACATGTGCAATTTTAATTGTGATAAATTTATAGATGATAAAATGCACAAAAATTAAGAGTACACCTGAATCACTTATACAAATGAATATTCCCATGTAGCCTGCATTTGTATCAAGAATCAGTATACTAGGGGCTGGGTGTTTAGCCCAGCAGCATAAGCACCTGCCTTGAAAGCAGGCAGTCGTGAGTTCGATGCCTGGTACCAATAAAAAGGAAAAAGACAAAAAAAAAGAATCAGTATATTCCTATGACCCAAAACAACTGTTGTGATTTCTATCACCAAGGATTATTTTTGTCTATTTTAGAATTTTCCTACACAAAAAAACCTTATCATCTTTAATATTCTCATTTTAAAAGCAAAATAGTAGTGATGTTTTAGAAGAAAACACTGAGATAATTATAGTCTTCGGGCCTTTTATATCCCAAAGCCAAGGAAAAAGTGGAAAGATTTTGAGAATTTCAATTCATTCTTTGGTTTATCAGTCACAATTTTAGGAAACTTACAAGAGAGAAATTTACTATTCAAATGAATTTGTTAAGAGAACAGGAACAGTAACTAAAGTAAAAAGATAAAATAGGGACTTCCACTTTACAGTGTAGTCACAGCTCAAAACACAGACCAAAATTAGGATGCTCTTGATGGTTTCTTAGTATTATTGTCTTTTAAACATTCCCTCATTAGATGGGCTGTGACAAGAATACAAAATAGGAACCCAAAACATTTAAGTTACACCTCAGAAGCTACAACTATGCTGTGAGAACTCAAAACATTAAAATGGAGTATAATATATAGAAAACTCATAATCCTTAAATTATAAAATTGCTTTAGTATAAAATTTTTGAACACTAATGTAATCCTACAAATGTGTCTACAGAAAGGACAGAAGTCAAGTGCAGCAACTACATATAAGAAACTGGATTCAACTCCGACACCACAAAAATAAAGAATCGGGGAGAGGATAGAAAAAGAATCTCAAAATGAAATTAAATAGCACATTTCTATCAAATATACATACACTGTTCTTTTGTCTTGTCGAAGTAGTTTAGAAGAAAATTCACTTAGGATATCAAGAAATGCCAAATTTAAAGGTGGATGGCTCTCCCCTTGTGGATTAGGTTCTTTAAAAGCAAATTCTATGCCATCTCTGCAAAGAAAAATGTTGAAACAAAGGTTTTAGTGATTATAATAAAAACCTAGGAAACTTAGAAAGTAAATTTTACTCTACATGTTCTCTCCACTAAGATATTTCCTTAGTCGTATATAGAAGTAAAACTAATTATTGTCTATTTGTGATGACTGATTTAAATACTTTTGAAATTAAACTCTAATCAGATCGTACTTCAAATACATTTATATGATATTAAATGCTGTCATTAATTAAGGCAGCTCAACAATATACTCTATTGAAAATGTAACTAGGTAAAAACAATTCAGATAGGACTAAAAAGAAGGCAGACTAACACTGAAAGAAAATCATGCATTAATTTTCAAAATAATTCTACATGTGATCCGTAAGTATTACCTAAAATTACCACTAACATTATAAAAAGCACAAAAGTGAATTTCAGAGTTTTAAAATAAGATGAAAGAGCAAATTAAATGTAGAGGATTTGAGGAAAAGAGAACAGGAAAGACATTTTAGACTTTACACTAACTGCAAGATTTGGTAGTTCATGCCTGTAATCCCAGCACTCAAGAGGCTGTAGCAGGAGGATCACTGAGTTCCAGACCAGCCTGAACTGCATAACGAACCCATGTCTCAAAACAAAAACAAAAAAGCAAAAAGAAACTATATAGTCAAGAGGATTAAGAGAGATATAAAACATAAGAGTTTTCTGGCTGGGGGTTTAGCTCAGTGGCACAAGTGCCAGTTTGTCAAGTGCCATGTCACTGAGTTCGATACCTGGTACAAAAAAAAAAAAAGGTGCTTTCAATGAAAGAGTTTAAGGTTCTTTGTTTTCTCTACAACAAGGTTTTTTAATCCACAGTCAAGTGATATAGAAGTTTAGTATAAAAATGTTTGTTATGTTAAAAACCTAAAATGTACTCAATACTTTAAAAAGTTTAAATGATCACAAATTATATGTTCAATGTGAAATCAAATGATTTTCAACTTTGATTAGAGGGAAAAAATATGCAAATAAAAAGGTTGATAAAAACAAGGGAAAGAGTTATTGTAAAATAGAATGAAGAACTAGAAAGAAAAAACTGGAGACAAAAGAATCAAACTTCAAAAAAATTCTCTATCCAGCAATGAGATTACCACAAAAACGGTAAAACACTTTCTAATGCCTGATGAATACATGCTGCTTTGTTTCTCATAATCTGTAGATTTTGTATTGTTTTAATTAATACAAAGACTTTCTTATAAAGGGAGTTTTAGGCTCTACTAACTTATTATGGCAAATGATGACAATATAACTGATTCTTAAAATATATAGATAGATTTATTCATCAATAAAACTAATTTAATTAAGCCATTATAAATGAAAGGGCTAGACACAAAGATTTCAAAAGTGATTGGAAATTACTTATGTAGCATGGCAATGGCTTCTCTTGTTTTCAATTGATCAAGTCCAAAAGTTAAAGCAAAACGTCGAGCAAGTTCTTTTATGCCACTAAATGTTGAAGATGATCTATCAAAATTGTAGCCATTTTCTTGTATCATCTCATTAAAAAGCTGTTTGGAAAGAAAGAAAGAAAGCATGTTAAATGTTATGTGTGTGTGTGTGTGTGTATAATGTGTGTATATACATATAGATTCATATCCTTCAGATATTTTCAACTTAAAATATGAGTTCAGTAAATGAGGTGTACAGTATTTTATTCTAATACATGGGTTTTTAAAAATGTGATACAAACAGATAAATGATCAAAATTTTAATATTTCATATATTTAACATCAATACTGATTTTAGATTTTAGCACTTCATATATTTAAGCCACAAATCAATATTGATTTTAGAAACTCTTTAGGATAGTTTCCTCAGAACGCTATTCTGTTGGGATTGTGTAATATACTAAGCATACAAAAATACAAAGAAAAAGAAAATCCACCGAATTACTAAGCAACAATAACCTTATATTTACATTTTTTATGGTAGTACTGGTGATCAAACCAGGGCATCCCACATTCTAAGGTATAATTTATAATTAGGGAATTAGTTTTCACATAAAGAACATTCATTACAAAACAAAGAACAAAAACATTTTCATCATGAAGTAGCAAAAGCTTTAAATTTTGTTATCATTTGACTGAGCAATTCAAGTAAGATTTTATCCATAACAATTAATACTATGTGCACTACTATATACAAAAATGTTTTAGTGTTAGTTATAGTGGCACAAATTATAAAAAATCTGAACATCACACAAAAAGAAATCTTGATTAAATTATGGCCCACTTATAAAATACAATACAGTTATTAAAAAATGCAGAAGGTTAAACTGCTTAGGGCAGTACATGCCTAATATCCCAGATACTTGAGTGACTGAGGCAGGAAAACTGTAAGTTCCAGCCCAGCGTGGGGAATTCAGTGACAGCCTGGCTCTGAATTTTTTAAAGGTCTAAGGATACAATTTGGTGGTAGCACAGTTGCCTACCATGTGCAAGACTCATGGTTCCATCCCAGGACTGCAAAAACAAAAATGCTAAAGAATTCTAGGTATATATTCAGAGATAACTAAAACAGTATGTCAAAGAGACAGTCTGCACTCATGTGTTTATGGTAGCATCAGGCACAAAAGCCAAAATACAACCAAGGTAGGTGTCAATAGAAAAATAAAGAACATGTGGTATATATACACATATACATGAAGTAGTAATATTTAACCTTCAAAACAAGGACATTAAGTCACCTGCAAAAGCCATCTATAAACCTGGAGGATATTACATTAAGTGAAATAAGTCAGACACAGAAAGACAAATATCACATAATTTCAGTTACACATAAAATGGAATCTACGAAATTAGAATTCATAAGAGTAGAATGATGGTTCTCAGGGGATAGGCCAAAGAGGCAGAGAGAATGAGGAGATGCTGTTCTAATAGTACAAAGTTTCAGTTTAAACAGGATGAGAAACTTTTGAGAATCCACTGTATATAGCATCGTGAGTACACTGATTTACTACAGGGCTCGGGTTTGGCTCAGTGACAGAGCACTAGCCTAGCATGTCCAAGGCCTGAGGTTCAATCAATAGGACCAAAAAAGAAAAAAGAATAATTTGAATGTACTTGAAATTTGCAGAACTTAAATAGACAAAAAAAATCACCCAAAATAATGGATGTTAGATTTAATAATTTCATGATGTGTGCATATACTAAAAAGTCACATAGTATAACATAAATATATACATTTTTTGTCATTTATAACTTAATAATGCTGGGAAAGAAATTTTTGAAACTTTCTATAGCTAGTAGCCATTATTTTATAGCAGAGGAAAAGTTAACATTCATTTAAAAATCTAAGTTTTATTTATTTTAACAAAAAATATGCAGATTGCAAATGAAATTGAGAAGTTTCATGCTAATATTTCTAGAAAGCAAGAAAGTTTATCAAAGGGAATTGAGAGTTGGAGTATATTTTGCATGCAAATTTTGTCTCTGAAGACAAAAGTAATTTTCCCTAATTAAGCCTGCATTGCCGCTGTCAAAATAAAAAAAGACTGTTGTGTTTTGGTTGTAAAATTCACAGATGGTCCCTAACAGCCTGGAAATAATGAAGAAAAAAGTAAAATTCACTTGATATTAACCCCAATAAGTTAACAACTGCTATCATTTTGGTGATTATTTTTCCAGATAGACAAATATAATTTTATAAAGATGCCATCCCTGATACATTTTATTCTCAAACTATGTATTAGAAAATTTTATACATTAAAGAATACATATCTTACACTAATTTTAAGTGTCACATAATGGATGCTGCAGAAATGTATGTTGATGTAATAGCTATTGATAGTTTTGGATTATTTCTCTCTTCTTGCTATTATACACAAGGTTGCACTGTACAACCTGTACACCAATTTTTACAGATTTGTCCTACTTTTGAGTATTTTATAAGTAAAACTGCTGCCTCAAATGACATTCATGTTATATATTTTTACATGTATTGCAAATTTACCTACCATATCTATTTCTATAGCTTAGAGGGCTACAAGTGTTGTCATTCTTGCCAGTTAGAAACTAAACAAATTATCTCATACTTCTTTATCTAGTACTAAGGTTGAATATTTTGCATTTCAACATTTATGAGTTATTTATCATATTCTTTTCCCCATTTAATTATTAATCATGTCAGTTAAGCTGGTACTCTTAATGTCTTACCTGTTGCAAACTGAGAATAAGAGTCTTAGCACACTGAATTTTGTCTATTTGCCTTGTTTTACTCATCGTTTCTTTGATGATATCTCCATAATCATTATAATACTGGAAGAGAATTTACATAGTTTAGAGTTTTATCTCTTAATACTACTGGACAATAAAACTAATTTTATGTTAGTCTCATAAGCATGTCACAAAGTACTGTATGTATCTGGCCAAAATTATGCGTTCAAAGAAATAAACATTAAGATAACTTCTAGGCATATAATCCTTAATGTTATCAAATTCACAAATATAAAAGTTAAGATCTAATCAAATTAAACACCATGCTTTGTTTTAAATAAAGGAGACATGAAATAGAATAATTAGGCCATACAAAGCTTTAGAAGTAACAAAGGATAAAATTCATTTTGTAAATTATAAAACAATGAATATAATCATGTTTACCCTCAAACCTAATACAGCGCTTAAGGGGAATTAAGCAATGAGTAGCTTGTAACTTTATTATTTTGGTACATAGACACTAGCAGCTTCTAAAGATCTCAAATAAAATTTATTGTGTGACATATGCACTACATATTGCACACGAACTTCTAATTTAAAATGGTAATTAAAATACATAACTATGAGAGATTAATAGGCTAAACATGCCCCTATGGCTAATGACTTTAATACAGAATATCTAAGTATATAAGTTTAAATTTATAAAATTATTTCATAAACCTTAGTCTAAAAATTACCATGCCAAATGATTTAAGTTCCAAAATAATTTTTATGCCATGGTTCTTTCATACAGCAAATTATTATAGAGAACTATGTTTTGACATATTCATTACACATTATCTTATTTCTTGGCAAAATATAAGTTTACATGTATAATTGGTTTTTTACTTAATATTTTATAAAACAGTTTACCATATTTAGTTATGTTCTGTGCAACTTAACAGTATCTTCTCCTGTTTCAAATTAAGAGCATCACATATATTTATAAAACTGATGAATAATCTAGTATCAGTCAAGTCAAATTTTGAAAACCAAAAGGCATGATAGCTCCTATGAAGTGAAATTGAGGAAGAAACTCAGGATAGGATGCAGCTCCATCTTAACCAACCTAAAATTATCACCTAGGTATCCTGACTCCACATAACACAACATGGTAATGCAGAGGAAAAAAATCACCATTATCTTTAAATCATAAATGAAGTTTCTTTTCTAATAGTGAAAACGTGTAATATTCTAAGTGGGAATGATCACAAACCCCAAATTCTACCAACTGAAATACTGAAGATATGATGAAATGTTACTGGAAATGTTAAATATGTTTAAATAAATTTATTTTGTAAGAAAAATAACTATTAATCAAGTTATTAAAGTAATTTAATATTAAAATTTTCAGTAGCAACCAAGAATAAAAGCATGTTGCAATTTCTTTTAAGCATTTAAAAGCTACCTTGTTATACCCATTTTTCAACTTTACCTTCATATACTGCTTGAAGATATCTGCAGCTGTATTCATCTCTACCACAGTATATACAATTAGCTTACAAAAGGCTGCAAGTAAATTTCTCCTCTTGTGCAAAGCTTCAATTTTACTGGCTTCATCCTCTTGCTGACCATCTAGGAGAAAAGTGTCAAAAAAATAAGTTATCTTTCATTTTAAATCCATCATTTTTAATTTACACTACATCGTAACAATTTTACTGGAAAGCTTAAAAGGAGGAAAAAAATTAAAATTACACCAAAAATTATATTTTTTGCTGTCAAAAATAAATGAGAAGATTGCTTAGTGAACATGAAACAGAAATAGTGACTCAGAAGGCTGAGACAGAAAGATCAAAGCAAGTATGAGGCCAGACCAAGCGCAAAGTGAGTCCATGGCCATTCTGAACTGCATAGTGAAACACTGTATCAAAAAGATACTTTAAATGAAATAAAATGAGTCAAAGTAAATTATATTCAGAGAAGTCAGACTAAGCTTGCTCAACACATTTTTATACTTCTCTAACAACATTGTTTGTCAGTGTGAGAGCATATTCAACATCTTCTGATTAAGTCTCCTTCTTTCGGAAACCAACCAACCTCAAAATTCTGATTCTCACCTTTGATTCTATTTATGTATGCCTCTTTAACACACATAAAATGTGTTACATTGGCCTGGGAACCATTCTGCCTTTCTAAAATAATTTCACATTTTTTGCTGCTATTCATTATGGACAGTCTTACCACTCAACTTCAGGAGAACAGATTTATTTCTAAATACACAGTAAAGGAAGCCCCATTGCAACCCAAAGATTGTTTTTAATCATCTGATAAGGTAAGTGCAGCTGTGGTAAAGTCTTTTCTATAAAAACTTGTGTAAAGATATTTTCTCTAGATAAAATTTAAAATAATTACTTATTTTAAAATTTATCACTATAGAGTAAAAAAAATGTAGTATTTGTTTATGTTTTTTGGTTACTAGTTCTTTAACTAGTAAAGTTAAAGATTTCTATATGTTTGCTAGCCATTGAAAGCACATCTTTTATTAAATGGTTTATATCTTGTCACTTCTTCAATTTAAGATGGGTAACACTGAACCAATAAAAATTTGTTATCTATTTAATTTTGTTTTGATTTTTATCTTGCCTCTGGTAATCCTTGACAACTGCTAATTAATTAAAACTAGAAATATTTTCTTGGTGCTGAAAATTGAACCTAAGTAATGAGGTAGAAAATAATCAAGGTGCTAAATATACTTACTAATATATCAAATCAAACCCCATTATTCTGTATTACTGATATGCACTACTTTTATCATATGTGTATGTTCCAATATGTGAAAACTATTTGCTTAGAAACCTAAAAGATACTTACTCTTTGAAAACACTATATAGTGAACACATAGGATAATCTTTTCTTGATAACTCTCATTATAATGTCCACATGACATTGTTTCCAAACATTGCTTAGTACTGCTCACAAGAACTACAGGCATACACTTATTCCTCTTACAGAATAAATGACCCTGATTTAAGAAATTTAAACTCTAATTTTTACTTTTTTCAAATTTTTACTAATTGAAAACTAGCTATCTTTGTCTTATGGAAGGCATGGAAGGTAAGTACCTAACACACTGGACCTTTCATAGGTGTCAGCTGCTATTATTACTAGATATTGTCAATGTAGCTTTATTTCTTTTGTAAAAATCTAAAACAAACATGGCTGTTCATATTTCAGATCCATTTCAGATGATAGCTTCACTCAAAGATGCAAAAGAACTAGAACTTCCTCTACATATCCACACTTTGTACATGTCTCCAATACTTACAAAATTGCATTATAACTGTGTTTCAAATGTCTTTTGCACTTGAGTTTAATTCTGGAATTAAATTCCTCTGTCCCATACTTTCATATACATGGCATCTGGTATGTTGCTGACCAAAGTATGTTCACCAAAACTAATGGTTAAGGTTAAGAGCAAAAGGTGAATCAATAACTGGGATCACACCCTACTTAAAAACTTTTGCACAACAAGAGTAACCACCAACAAAGTGAAGACACAACACACAATGAGGGAGAAAATGTCTGGCAGCTATTTGTCAAAGGATTACTACAGAGAACATATAAAGCACTCAATAATATCAGTCCTCCCAGATTTAAAGACCCAATCCAAAACTGTGCATCTGAGATGAATACACACTTCTGAAATAAATGTACTGATAAAATGTTCAACATCACTGGCCATTTGAGAGATGCAAATTAAAACAACACTGAGATTTCATCTCACTCCAGAAAAGAAAATGGCCATTATCAAGAAATCTCATCCAGGACTTCCGGGAGAACATGGCAGACAGATAACAGCAACTACCGGAGGCTCTCTGAAAGGCTCAGCTCAGAAGTCAGGAATGATGCGGACTCAGGAGACATGAGTCGGTAGACATATGCTCTGCTGACTCAGGAACGAACTGGGCTGAGAGAAACCAACTTGGAATGCAGTCCTGGCGCTAAAATAGGAACAGAAAAGACTCGGTGTGGAGACTCGACCCCGCGCCATTGGAAACCGCGATTTGGGTTTCCCGCCGCTCAGCGGCTGGCTGCCTCCACAGCAGCTCGGCAAGGAGAGACGCGCAGAAGCTCTGGGAACGGGAGTCTGCGAACGGAGTCGAAAACAGGACAGACAAGGAAGCGTACACTGACTTGTGGTGAGGTGAGTGAGGGAAACTGACACTCTACCACAGTTTGACTCCAGCGGAGGACTTTCTGGGCTCGGGCAGTCCTGTGAGAGCAGGGCGCGGTGGTGACTCCAGCCACACATTGCCCTCTCAGACGGGATTGGTGAAAAGTGCCTGGCCTGCATGACACTGCGGGCGGACTTGGTAGGCTGGCCTAACCCAGATCCCAGAGCCTGATGGTGGCCCGGAGGGGCGACTGACTCCCGCGTAGTCTGCCTAGTCCCTAACTCCCTGGTGCGCAGCGGTGGGCGGGAACACCTAGCCAGCGCAATTTGATCAGGCTGTGGCTGACAGGCAGGGAAGCTGGGCCTCCTATATAAGCTTGCATATATATAAGGAACAGAGAATATGGGAAAAAGCAGCAACAAGAAAGGCTCCTTGGCCCCCAATTCTGAGAAACAGGCAGTAGAGGACACCGCACCAATAGACATTAAGCGCCATATAGAGAGCCTCATAGATCAATTCAGGAATGAAGTTATCAACGACCTGAAGCTAGAAGTATGCAGAATAGTTAGAGAAATGCTAAGCACCACCCAGGAAAAAACAGATGGTGGAATGGAAGAACAGAAAAACAGGGGAGAATTGTTTGATGGAGAAAACAGAGAAAGCATAGAGTACGTGAAGCAGGTTCAAAGGGACTATCAAGAAATTAAGAAGTCTATCCAAGACTGGCATAACAGCTTGAAAGAAACTAAGGACAGACTATCTGAACTGGAGGGCAGACTTGTAATATGGGAGAATGAAATGAAAAACTTCTTAAAAATAACAAAGAAACAAACAGCAATAATACAAAGACAAGAAGATGATAAGAGGAGCCATAACTTAAGGATTAAGAACATAAAAGAAGAAGTAGGGACACAAACAAGTGAACTACAAAAGCTACTCACAGAAATAATCCAGGAGAATTTTCCTAATTTAGCAAAAGATACTCAGATGTATGAGGCATACAGGACCCCAGCTACCTACAACCCTAACAGAGAAACACCCAGGCATATAATAATAAAAATTCCAGAAATTCAATACAAGAACAGAATATTGAAAGCTGTCAGAGACAAGAAACAGATCACTTACAAGGGAACACCCATCAGAATTACAGCAGATTTCTCTGCACAAACCATCAAATCACGAAGAGCATGGGGAGAAATAATTCAAGCTTTGAAAGATAATAATCTCCAGCCAAGATTGATATATCCTGCACAACTATCCCTGGAAATTGATGGAAAAACAAGGTGCTTCCAGGATAAAGAGGAACTGGGGGAATTTGCAACCACCAATTCAACCCTACAGAAAGTATTGCAGGATATTCTAAAAAAAAGAAAAATACAAAGAACCCAGAAATAGTGGCGGGGAGGCCACAACGAATGGAGCAGAGAACAAAATGAAGAAGACAAACTGACAGCTACTGACAGAAAAAGAGCTCAACAGAAATGAGACAGAGAAGATTGGATGATAGGAACAGCTATTTTGGAGAAAATGACATCTAAATAGGTAATACTGATTTAGTATCATCTTGTTTTGAAGTCTCATCTAGCTTTTGTTCTTCTGTCTCCAATGGTCTAAACAGGTTGTATCTTATTGGATTTTATTAGGTACGATAGTATAAGCAAAAACCTTTTAAAGACAAGGAGAATATACAGAAACCATTGTTCATTTTCTGTTAGTCGATTCTAAATACTCTGTAATGCTATCATTCTCTTAAATGGTTTTACATTGTTTTGATATACTTAATGCTACAGTATACAAAGTTATACTCAAGGATTTCAAAGAAAGAGACAATATGGTAACTACTTTTAGGTTAGGATTATCTGGTGGTGAAACACTATTCTGCTTAAATGGTTATGTTTTGATCTGCGCTGTTTCACTGTTATGCCCTCTTTTTTCTCAATCTCCACTCCATTATTTACTTTTTTATTTTTATCCATTTAATTAAAGGGGAAAAAATAGCAGGATATAATATAGTAACCCACTTTGACTTTCTATTATCTCGATTTGAAGCCCTGTATTACTCTCACCATCTTGTTTTTGACTGATGTTCCCCTATTCTGTTTTGCTGGATAGTATCAGGTTCGAAAGTTTAGGCATCAGCTGTGAAGATAATGAGATTCATTATAACGCCCATTCTCGTTGACTTTTATCTACTTTTGAAGACCTACAATGTCTCCAATGTTTTGGTTTTGTCGGTTTTGTTCTTTACTGTTTTGTTCAATTGTATTATAACTAATGATATAGGCAACTCTATTAGAGATAGCAGGAGGCATTATGGTAACCATTGTTGATCACCTTGTATTATGTTTTTATATTATCTATTATGTCCACCCTTTTGACTTGACCGATTCTGTTATGTCTCATTTGGTTTTACTCTCTTCCAAAAAAGCAATAAGAACTGTGGGAGCAATGAAACCCAAAATGTGTAATAGTCATTGTACAAAAGAGAGGAAAAGAAAGTGCTCTAAACTATATAACTGCATGTATATTTAAGTGTATAAGATAGAAAATGATATCACAGAGTTTTATTGGATCACTGAACAGAACTGATTGAGGTATCATTGTTGGAATGTCCACTCTACAAGCTCTAATTTTGTGACTTGAACAATTATTTCTAAGATGGCAGTATGTAATCCATTAACTAATGATTTCCTACTGTTCATTTTTTTCTTCTGTAAATCTGTATAACTTGTACCCTTTCACTGTTCTTTTTTTCTTTTCTCCTTAAATTAAAAAAAAAAAAAAGAAATCTCAACCAAGAACAAATGCTATGGGGAAAAAGGAATCCTTCTCCACTGCTGGTGGGAATGCAGACTGGTACAACACTGTGGAAATCAGTGTGGAAATTCCTAAAAAGTTTACGATTGGAGGTACCATTTGATCCAGCTATTCCCCTTCTGGGTATCTTCCCAAAAGAATTAAAAACATCATACCACAGTGACATATGTGCACCCATGTTTGTAGCAGCACAGTTTATAATGGCCAGATCTTGGGAACAACCTACATGCCCATCAGGTAGGGGATAGATAAAACAGATATGGTATTTTTATACAATTGAGTACTACTCAGCCGTAAACAAGGAAAAACTGAACCCCTTTATAGGTAAATGGATGGACCTTGAGAACATACTTATCCCATGTGTAAACACATTGTTTCATTAGTGTGACAAGTTGAAAGAAAAAAAGTGTGTATATGTATGTAAAAAAGACAAGATATATACTACTGATTTCTCTGAATTCGCTGAAGAGAAACATTTGTACTGGTATGGTTTGGACAATTGAAGGCAGATGTCTTGTGTTCTGGGTGAATGATTTGGGGATGACAATAGGCAATGTATATACCATTGTTACTCCCTGATTGATGTGCTTTGAAATTGATGGTCACAGCTTTTATTTCTTCTTCTTTTTTATTTATCTTTGAATAAAATTAATTTGGAAAATAAAAACTAAAAATAAAAATAGGCTGTAAGCCACAGCTAGAATTATGTTTGTTTAGACCTTGACAGGCAATGATGTGTTAGTTTATATAAAGGCATAACATGTTGTTTTCCTTCAGTGTAACTTCATATTAAAAACAAACACAGAAGTCACCAAATATTGCTTGCTTTTTCCAGGACCTCACATTCAAGTAAGCAGTTGTTTGTGTGCTTAGCATGGAAGAGTAACACAACACTAGGCAAATTTGGTTTAATTATTGTCTTATGAACATTGGGTGCTATTCTAGATTTCTACAAAAATTTTTGTTAACATTCTGCTAATATTCAGAAATCACATTAACACTTTTGAATTATGAAAATGTGTACCAATATATATAATAAAAGTCACTTAAATACTTTATTTTCAAATTATCTGAAAATTGGTCTTACCAAAAGAAAGAGGGAATAAGTTTTACTGAATACATTTAATTTTTTTAGGCACTATATTATTTACTTCATTCAACTGTAATTAATCTTCACAGTTCTACGAGGTATGTACAAATTAGAAACACAGGCTCTGGACTAGTAATAAGCTGAGATCTAACTTAGAAGCCTGTGCTCTATAACATCACACTAACATTACAATTATCCAAAGGAACACTAATATGTGACAACATATATCTGTGTTTCATGTTTTAAAGATAAACTATAGTGCAAGAACACTGTTACTTTGATATAAGGTATTCACAAAGATTTAACAAAAATATGGCAATAAAATTACCTGCACTATTATTATCATCATCCTGTTCAATGAAGACATGATCCAAAATAAAGCTGAGCAACTCTGACTGCAATGAAGAATCAGGGGTGTAAACTAATGGCTCTAACATGTCTCGTCCTCCTGACATAATCTGATGGCTGAAGATCATCAAAATATCACATAGAATAGTGAAGGCCTATTAAAATGAAGGAAAGAATGTCAGAAATTTTCTAGCAACCATATATCTTCTGAATTTAACATAGTAATTAACACCCAACTTTGCAATATTTGAAAATGAAGAAAATCATTCTTTAGTGCTTTCCTAAGATCTTAAAGCTAAGAAATTTAATTTCTTTTTTTTGTTTGTTTGTTTGTTTGTTTTTTGTCTTTTTCGTTTTTATCGGTACTAGGGATCGAACTCACGACTGCCTGCTTGCAAGGCAGGCGCTTATGCCGCTGAGCTAAATCCCCAGCCCTGTAAGAAATTTAATTTCTATAAAAACAATTACTAATATTTACACAATGCTTTATTACACAAGGTAATTTCACAATCATTATTTTCAGCAATGTTATGTGGCTTATACAATACGTTAACACTGCAAGAATGTACAGTCAGTACTTAATCTAAGGTTTTCAGACTCCAATCCCCTACCCTGCATTATAACAAAATGTGGCATGCTATTAATTCGCAAAAATAATACATAAATCTAGTACCATTCTTTGTTCTATTCAAAAAATACTGTATCAAGCAGGTATTAGAATAATGATCAAAAATATATAGTATTTGCAAAGCGCTGTCTTCCATTTGTATAGTGATTAAGCAGAGATTATATACCCACGTATTACACAGAGAGTAATAACGGCTGGCCACTGATTGCAAATTTTTAACTACCAAACTGTGAATTTTTAAATTAAACCTGTGTTTGACTATACATAGTGATGCACACCTGTAATCCTAGGTACTCGGGAGGCTGAGGAAGGAGGATCACAAATCTGAGGCCAGCTTGGGCAACTTAGCAAGACCCTGTCTTAAAATAAAAACTTTAAAAAGAGAGCTGGGATGTAGGTTACTCAGCAGTGAGGCACTGGGTTTCAATCTTCAGTACCCAAACAAATAAATTATTATTTCTTTTTAAAGCAAATTAATTAAATTAAAATAACTGGGGACGTAGCCCAGTGACAGAACGCTTGCCTAGCATGAGTGTTACTCTGGGCTTAATCCTCAGTACTGGAAAGAAAAACTGTTTTAATGTTTTAAATAAGGACAAATAACAAATTCTTAGTAAATTTAAAGAACTTTCTTGATAAATTTAATAAGTAACTGTACTCTGAATTAAAATAAGTAGCACCCAACATATTAGTTTCCAAATACAGCACTTGGGGTTAGTGATTACTCAGATTCTATCCAATTAACAAAGCTTAACTTATATAAAATAAAAAAAGCTTGCAATCCTTAGCATTTTGACTATATGTATTATTTCTTATAAAATGTTTACCAAAATATCCACCCAACAGACATATTTAAAAAGCATATTCCCAATAAGTGTGGAATTGTCAACAGAGAATTAGAACTGAACATGACCTTAGTTTCAGGATCAAATCAGGTCACACAGTCTATTTTTGGAGTTGAGAAAGCTGGCAATAATGAAGTCATATAAAATGGGAAGGTAATACACTTGGATGGATGTTAATTAATTTGTATTTCACACAAAATCAGAACAGTCTTGAATGTCAACATCTGATATTCTCAAAGATGATAAACCTTAAGGACATTTTTCTCTTTGAAGCAAACCTGCTATATTTGTTGCTTTCAAGAGTGACGTCTATAATTCCATATACTTAAAATTAGTATTGAGTTTGTTTACTATTTGTATCAGGAAGAAAACAACATAAAACAATATGATCTATAACACAACTTTAAATTCTTATTAAAGGTTAATCATATATATATATATGATATATGCCTCTTTTTGAGACAGGGTCTCACTATGCAGTTCAGGCTGGCCTTGAGCTCACTTTGTAGCCCGGGCTGGTCTGGAACTTGCATCGATCCATGTGCCTCAGCCTCACAAATGCTGGAACTACAGGGGTGTGCCAACACACCCAACTTAATTTCGTTATTTGTAAGTTCAATATATTAATCTGCTTTTTAAAAGCATGGTACATATAGGCAGAGGCATTTCTACTTTGCTGAACCTTATTATTATTTAAATTAGTGTACAGTTTAAATTTATAAGACTGCTTACAAAAGATCAATAGCAATTACTAACCTGTTCCTTAACAGTAGTATTCACGTTGGTCAGGTAATGCTGACATATTTGACAAAATACCCTCATCTGTTTCTTCAAACGTAGTAAATCCTCCTTGAAAAAATTTAAGAGTTTAAGATATTGCATAAACAACTCATTCACAGTATTTTCTTAAAATGTTTTAAATTTTTAAAAAAATTGTATATATAACTTCATTAACTGTACTTATGCATTTAATTTAAATTTCTTTATGGTTAGAAAAAAAAGACCATTTTTCTGATAAATCTCATCAAATTGGAACCTAAAATTTTAAGTATATAAATGGATAGTATCCTAAGTGGTCACAGTCATTTACAAGGAGAAAACTTATATGACTGTATTTTTAATAGTGTATCTTAATTATAAAATATAGTGGACTTCACTTGGCATGAGTATAAGCATACAACATGTATGATTATATTTAATAATAAAGTCACTGGATCAAAATGCTTTAAGAGAAAAACTACTCCACACTGGCTTTATTATTTGACAAGTGGCAAACACATTAATTCAAGAAAGTAATTTTAAAAAGGACTAGCACCAATAATCCCAACACTTTGGGAAGCTGAGGCAGTAGTACTGTGAGTCTGAGCTCAGCCGGGGCAATTCAGCAAGACTCTGTCTCAAAATAAAAAAAAATACAAAAGGGATTGTGATCTATCTCAGATTGAAGGTCCTGGATACAACCAGTGAATGGGAATGAGGTTGGATATGGCATCTCCCGTTTGTTATTTTAAAGATACAGATTCTAGTGCTTAAAAAATAAGCTAAAGCGGTGCTAAATCAGTTTTGTG
This sequence comes from Cavia porcellus, assembly GCF_034190915.1. Classification (NCBI taxonomy): domain Eukaryota; kingdom Metazoa; phylum Chordata; class Mammalia; order Rodentia; family Caviidae; genus Cavia; species Cavia porcellus. The sequence goes on along the minus strand of NW_026947486.1, from coordinate 85,727,609 downwards.
GTATTACTGTAAACTTTGAAATGACAGACATACATACACTAAAAAGCTGAATTTTATTCTTACATTGTTTTATATTTCTAAATACTGATTATTTGAAACATAAAATTATTATCCACATTATCTAATTGAAGTTACAACCTTTGGGCCAACTTCTGATACTGAATACCAAATGACAGACTACTACACATATTGAGTATATATTTTTCAAAATAAGTAATTACATATGCTAATGTGATTACTATTCTTATTATAAGCTTGAGTCCTAATAAACTTTTTCCTGAGGATGACAAAAATATACTATTTAACAACTCTCTATTGATTTCTCAAGAGAAAAAAATAATGGACATAATGGTATCTTAAAAGCAAAAAGAGATTGTAAGGATTTAACATTATTCCATGGGTTTAGGCAATACAATTATCAAAAAATTCTTTTTGAAGAAAATACTTATGAACATCTAAATATGTAACTCACAGAAATTTTTTACCTATAAAAATGAGCCCAAATAATGTTCAAGGCAATATCAACTACTGATGGTACAATGCTTAAGCTTCCAATTTACAAAAGGAAAAAGGAGTCCTACTTAAATTAATAACATGTAAGCATGGGAGATTATGGACCAAGTTTTAAAAGCTCTATGTCCTAGCAAGTGGTACATTATACTCAACTAGAGAATGGCTTCTCATGAACTTCGTTTATCAATAGAGACATTTTAAACATGAAGGTGAACTCAAAATGATAGCAGGGCACAAGACAACTTAAAGAAGCTGACTTTAATTTAAACAATTCAATACATGTATTCATCTGTTTGAATGGTTCTTGAACATGCTTTTCAGAAACCTATCTTTATATCTCTGCTCCTGGATTTTAAGAATATGTAAAGTAATAAATTATACCACCTACATGGGAACACTTTTAATTAAAAATCCACCTTGAAACAAACCACATTAAAGTCTTCTCATTGAATATACAGGGAACTAAGGACCAGACTTCAAGGAGTACACATTGAAATACACATTAGAAACAAGTACAACCTCAATGAAATAACTGATTTTATTAAAGATGTTAAGTCTCCTGAAAACCATGAATGCTATTTAATCTAAAAAAAAAAAACACTGCAGAATACCACAGACCTTTGTAGAGCTGCTTTCAGTTATCTTAGCAAGCTGCCAAAGGATTACATAGTGAGTACACTGAAGTGCATGAATAACAATCTGTAAAACAGAAGCAAGAAAATACAGATAAAATTTAAGTCACAAGCCTTCATTCTCAAAGTTAAATATCTAACTTTTAAATAAATAAAGACCTGCTCAGGCATATCTCCGTTTTCAATTCCGGTTTTCAACAGTTTGTAATTACAAGCAAACAGATCCCATTTAGAAAGATCATGAGCACTGTGGGGGGAAAAAGAATTATGTTGTTAAAAAATAGGCCAAATCATGACAGTTTTGTGCTTGAGTTAACATTCTCCTATCCAAGTACTAAACAGGCCCCACCTTGCTTAGCTTCTGAGATCAGCCACTATCGGGCACATTCAGGATGGTATGGCCATACACTACTTGAGTTAACATTAGCAAAGCACTGCTAAAATAATCATGGCAAACATAGTAACAGATCACTATAACAAAACATTTTTTAAAAGTATGTTAGGTAATTTTTTGGTAACTCCAATTTAAAACATGACTTTACCAAGTACTTTTTTATGAAAAGCAGAAAGCAAGTAAAGAATATGAAACTATACTCAAAATATGCAAGCTGCTTTTGCTAGTTTAAGAAATCAGAAATATAAAACATTGAACTTACTTATGAAATGCAGTGATTCTCTTCAATGTTGACAATACCTGATAAGCATCATCTTCATCAGGTTCTTCACCCTATAAATAATGATTATACATTAAGAACCACCAAAGTGAAAAATACTAGGCTATCAATATGGTGATAATACCATAAGAAGTAAACAATAATATATTAGCTTTTATTATTAAATACTAATATCTGGCTAAATTTAAGGTTATATGCCTGGGGTCAACACAGGCTGTTATCACAGGTACATTATGCTCACCAGGGAAAAAGGGACTAATATTTTCTTCCCTTTTTCTGAATAGTAATGACATAAAACTAAAGAAATTACTATATCAAAATACATGCACTAGTGCATTAATAAAAATACACTAGATAACAAGAGATCATTAAAAAGTAACAATTAAATTACAAAATCTAAGTACACTAAACATGATGATGTGGGAACCCTCTGAAGAACTAGAAGATATGCCAAGTCCTTTGTGGGTATCAACATTTACTAATATACTTTTAAATACAAAGTAACTAAAGTCCAGGAAAATATTTTTAAGCCTTACTACAAAAAACATAAAATTCTTTAACCACTATTGAATCTACTATATTGAACTCCATCCTGGTCTTTCAAAAACACACTTACTTGTTTTTAAGCTTTAATATTTCTACAAATTAAGCTTAATTAACAAACTATTACTTTATTTTAAATTAAATTGCCTTAATCAGAATTATATTCAGCCAAGAGCCACTAAAAAGTTTCACTCAGAATGGGATAATCGTAAAACATACTTGTACAATCCTCCAATTAGTAAAACTTAATAAGCCTACACTAACATTACATATGAACATATACAGCTAAGTAGCTTGGTAAAATGAGAAAAGTGGAAATTACAAAATCCACATGATTTTTGTAGCACTGACAAGACACATGATGTGGACAACCCTAAAAGCATTAATTTGATAATTATGATTATTCAAACAAATTATAATATAAATATGTATTTCAAGGAAAAACACAATTACAATAAAAATATAAATATATTTGAGTGTCAATGCTCTAAGCCTCTTTGGAAATACAATTAAAAAAGATGGAAAACTCCAAAGCACCAGTGACTGTAAGAGAAACTTATTAAGGTTTTATAATATCAAAGACCGTAATAACGTTTCCCTCATCAACACTCCTAAAACAATAAGAAACTCCCTGCTGTCTGGAGCTAATCAGTCTCAATCTAGCTCCACTCTTGTGTTCCATTAATCGGCTATTTCCTATCAGGCTCATTTTCAACTAAAACATTTACTGAACGCAAAGGAGAGACTGTGTGTAGTTCACAGTGAGTTCAAGGCTAGCCTGAACTGCATAGTAAGACCCTGTCTCAAAAAGACCAAACCAGAGAGAGAGAGAGAGAGAGAGAGAGAGAGAGAGAGAGAGAGAGAGAGAGAGAGAGATGTGATGTTCATTTTGCTTTCACCTTCTCCAAAGCACAGATTCATACGCTTTTCACATTTTGGTATAGGAGTAATAGTCTGATGATTCTCAGAATTAAAAGACTAAAACATATTTTCAAAAACACACTGCTAGACTATCACCAGGATGAATACTAGGAAGACTAATTAGGTTACTGTAGGGCAAGGGCCCAACTTACAAAGTACTTGTAACATATACCTCTTGTAGAAAATCCTCAAGAAGCCGGTTAAATTTATCTGCCAATTCATCTATCAGTTGACTTCTTGAAATATCAACTCTGTTGAAGATTGTGAATTCTTCATTACAGAGTGCATGGTAAGTTTTAGAACATGCTTCTAAAACATCTGTATCTGTGTGCTTCTCTACAATATTTCGTATCTGGCGCAGTAAGGCATCCAAATGCTGCAAAATAAATTTTCATTAAAACTAAAGTACAGGGTAAAGATATAATTGAGTAGGAGAGCATATCCTTAGTGTGAGCCAAAGCTACTAAAGTACACTCAACAATCACAAAGTGACTATGTCACCAAACCACCTCAGTGAACATTTTTAGATACAGTAACAACACCTAAGCTATGGTCAATAAATACACTGATAAGGGCTGACCATTTAATTCAGCAGCGTAAGCACCTTCCTGGCAATTGCAAGGTCGTGAGTTCGATCCCGGCACAAAAATAAATACATGCATAAATAAACACACTGATACATCCATACTGATTCACTTAACATTATTGGGAAGGGTATTATCTATCTCATGGGGCTCACGTAAGAATGTTGATACATATAAAGAACTTACACAAATTTCTGAAATATATTAAAAATGTTCAATGAACTGCTGACTTCATTTATTTTCTAACTCTTATTAAATAATGTAAAAAAAAAACACCCATGGCAAATCCTTATAAATTTAGAATGAAAGTATAGATAGCTATGGGCATAAAGCAAAGGGAAAATTCATTAGCACCATTCTCTAAAACCAACCGCTTTAAAATATAAAAGATATAGGCTTCACTAAATATTTAACATATATAAGCAAACAATATGATGAGAGGAACTAAACTAACATTTTGTATTCAAGGTTTTTCATTCACCAAAAACACTTTTACCTTTTCTAATCGTCCAGTGGTATATATTTCCAAATCAAAGTACTGAGGCAACTGCAACAAGTTAGTCACCTTTTCCGCATCTACAGAGTACTTTGAAATAAAAGAGTCATGTTAAAAACATCACAATAAGTAAACTTTGTAACATTTTCTGCAGCATTCTGAAAAAGAGCTATAATTTCTTAGTAATACTCTGATATTAACGTAAACTTACTTTTGCTAATAACTGAGGAAGGGCGACAGCAAATAGTTCAGTGATTTTTGTCCTGTCATCCAACTGGGTCTTCTTCTCTTTCGCTGTCAGCACCTTATTACACAAAGACATAAGAATTTATGAAGCCCATTATCCCTGTCAAATGTTTTAGTTTTAATTAGGACATAAGATTGTGAATTCTTCATTACAGAGTAATGAAGTAACTAAACTTTATTTTAAATAATGGTTACAAAAAATTCTACTACAAAACTTTAACCCTAAAAGTGATACTAAGGAGAATAACTTAACTACTTAAAAACAAAATACAACCAACAATAGAACCACAAAGCCACCAAAAAAGTGAATAGTCTTATAGGAAAAATCAGCATCAAATTAGACTAATCAACTGTACCTTTGAGTAGAAGGAAAAATAGAATAGGAAATGCAGATTGGGAGTTTATTAAGAAATTGAACACCACTCTATCTTACAATAGGCTGTGGGTCACAACACAAGTTATGAACTAAAAATAGTTAAGTTGCAATAACCTTTAAAAAAACAGCAACATAATTTTTTAAAAAACAGAAATAGGGGATAAAGTGTGTAGAGCACTTTGCTAACATTAACAAAAGCCTTAGGTTTGATCCCTGACATGGGAAAAAGAATTCACAATTAGGAATGGAAAAAATACAGAATGTATCACATATTGTAAGTTTCACTAGAATTAGATCTAATTCTTTTTCAGTTGTACACAAATATACATACATTCATGTATACTAGATCATAATATAAAAACCTACTTTTCTGCTTCATGATCAAAAAAGATCAAAAGCCTGTAGAATTGTTGATACAAACTGGAAGTATGTGTGAACTCAGCAATAACAAATTAAAATTTGATCCCATGATATCCCACATAAGTTAACTTCAGTAGCAATTTTAATGAGTAGTTGATCTTTCATTTTATTTCTAATTTTATAAGAAAGGGAAAGCAAAGATATAAGAAAAACCAAAACACACAAATGCACTATTCTAAAATGGTACACTACATTTAGTCTTGAAGGCAGGCACAGTCAATCAGTATTTCATGTAGTAATGAAGAACTCATGACAAATCACAATTTCTCAAATTGCTAGTGCTTAAAAAATTAATATTTTAAAATTTACATTGGCTGGGCATGGTGGCGTATGGTTATAATCCCAATACTTAGGAGGTTAAGGCAGGAGGATCACCCCAGAGATTGAGGCCAGCCTATGCTACATAGTGAGTTCAAGGCCATCCTGAGCTACACAGCAAGAATCTGTCTTAAAAAAATAAGTAAACAAATAAATAAAATTTACATTGAGCATATATACATATGAGCAATTGTTCAGGAAAAAAATTAGTTCCAAGGTTAAGGTTGGATTTTTTTAGAGATACTCAGAAAAGAGAAACATTGTTTAGTATATTAAAAAAAAGGCATACCCTTTTTCCTGTCCCTCTTCCAACAGGAGGATGACATTCAGCAGCTTGTCTAATAGTACAAAGCATTATTTCAATCAGAGCACTCTCTTGTCTGTCTGTTAGTGCTAAAAAAAAATCAGAGAGTTAACCTGTTTCTTGTCCCTATAAGCCACTTGTAACAATTATGTAAGTTTCTTCTATGAACAAAATCTGGCCTAAAGTACAAAGGAAAATGCTATCACTTACCAAAGAAAAAGATCAGAACAAGTTAAACCTTCCTAAAAACCCTTAACATTCCAAATCTGTCCAACACTTATCTACATATCCAAAGGAAAGATGAACCCAGATAGAAATAAAATTTAATAGTAATTACATCTTCTACAAAGTAGGATTTTTGTATTGACTACTTTAACAAAACAGCTAAGTAAAATCCATTTTTGAAACTGTCTATACAATAAAAATACCACAATTAAATATCCTTACCTTCCTCTCCAGTAAGTGGCTCCTCTAGCAACAAGCTATTCATACATTCCCAGTCTTTCAGCAGCTCAGTAGCACAGTCCCACATGCTATCCACAAGGTATGCTGCATGTTCATGCAACTAAAATTTAAAGAGCAAATGCACATTGAAACAACATACTAATGACTCAGAAGAACAAAACAAGGACAGAGAAAAACTGTTGTAGCTTGTGTGTGTAAGTCAACTTTGGCAGGATCATTAAGTATTTTTCATGGTAGCAATTAAAACATTAAAATGAAGTGTACTTTATGAAAGGACTATATGCATAGCCAGACATTGTGGTGCATGCCTGTTATTCTAATAGGTTGGGATGATGACACATGCATAGGGATTAAATTTGACTCCAAACTGTGCAACTTGGTGACTTAGCAAAACACCATCTCAAAGTAAAAAAAAAAGTGTCTGAGAGCTCAGTATAAAGGGCCTAAGTTTAGTCTGCTGTATCACACACATTAAGATGAAAGGTATACTTACTGCTTATTTAGACCCAATAATACATTAGTTATTACTCTCAATTAATTCATTCTGTGAAACTTAAAAGGACCCTAGTGCTTCCTGCCATAGTATCACATATCAAGAATGTTACAATTTTTTAAACTTTAGACCACCCTTTCCAGTGGCACACACCTGTAGTCATCCTGCAGGAAGAGGCAGAAAGACTGCAAGTTCAATTCCCACTTAGTCAAATTAGTGAGACTCTCCCTGTCTCAAACGTAAAATATAGGGCTGAGGATGCAAGTTGAGTTTGAAGGCCATGGGGGTTCAATTCCCAACACCACAAATAAAATAAAGAACACCTTTTATGAACAGAGGAAATACTCTCAAACATTGGCAAATGGAATCTGTACACATGTATATGTTCCAGATCATAAAGGCTGAGGTTGTGGTTCAGTAAAAGAATATTTGCCTAGAATGTTTGAAGCCCTGCATTAGGTACAGAAACACACACACACACACACACACACACACAAAAAAAAAAAAATCATGCCCAAGTATCATGGGAATACAAAGTTGATTTGACACTGGAAAAATCATTCAATATTATTCAACACATTAGCCTGGCATTGTAGTATATGCCTGTAATCCAAGCATTCTGAAACGCTAAGACAAGAGAATTACAAGGTCAAACAAAGCATGAGAAACTTAGTGAGACCTTGTCTAAAAATAAAAGCTAAAAGTAAAAAAGGCCAGAGATGCAGCTTACTGGGAAGGCCCTGAGTTTAATTCTAAGTATCACAAAAAAACAAATATAATTCAACAAAATAACTTAATGAAAGATAAACAATCATCTCAACAAATTCATAAAAAATACATTTTTAGAGACTGCAGTATCTACTCACGCACTTTTGAAAGCTTTTGTAGCAATAGAAGGAGTAGAAATAACACCCTCAAACTGATAATAAACACCACCACAAATACCTAAAAACTACAACATAAGTAATACTAAAATATTGGATAACTCTAAATAAGATCAGGAACAATCCAAAGATGTTGGTCTACCCTTATCACTGTTATTCAACATTGTTTTGGCAGTTATAACAAGTTCAATCAGGCAAAAAATAAAAATTATTGGAAAAAATGTTGGAAAGGAAGAAAAATGATTTTTATTTGCAAATTATCTGACTATACATTGTAGAAAACCCAATGAAATCTATTGAAAAATTGCCAGGTGAATTTATCACAGTTGTAGGATATAAGACAATATTTGAAAACCAAATGTATATGTATATGCAGAAACAATTAGAAAATTAAAAGGTCATGAAGCTAATTAAGTAATGCATTATTTGAACACTTATAATGAATGTGCTCCCTCTTAGAAAAGTCTACAAGTAGATTTTCAACTAAAAGAAAACTGACATGTACAAGACTATTAACAGGAGGCCTTAGCATCTGAGAATTTCTAATGTGTTAGGTATATATTATATTTGAATTATCTCAGGGTTACCTGAGAAATTATTATCTACCTTTTCCTAGGAAACTGCAACTTATGTGCTAGGTATATATTATATTTGAATTTATCTCAGGGTTACCTGAGAAATTATAATCTACCTTTTCCTAGAAAACTGGAACTTAGAAAAGTTGAGTAACTAAACCATTAAAAGTTATAAACAGTAAACAGGAGACAACTGGTAATAAAGCTTTAGCAATTACAAAATCCATGTTCCCGGAAGTACACATAAAACCTACTGTTTTAACATTTTACTAAAAGTAGAAAGTATATTTTAAACAATTTTATGGAATAGTTTAGATATATTATAGTCACAGTAGACACATACACTGATACTGGGTAAACTAGTTAGCCAAATGCAGAATGAATCTAGACCCGTATTGTTAATGCTGTGACAAAATTAAATCTAAAACAATCAAAGACCTACAAATTAAAATGAAAACAGTGAATCTGCTGAACGATAAAAATGCGTAAAAATTTTGAAGACACAGATATAAGGACTTTCCAAAAAGAATCTCAACTGCACGAGAAATAACACCAAGAATCAACAAATGAGACTACAAAAAAAATTTAAAAGCTTCTCAACAGTAACAACAACAAAAACAACCAAGAGTGAAGAGACAACCCATATAATGGGAACAAATTTGCCAGCTACTTCACAAATGACTTATATCTAAAATACATGAAAAATTTTCTAAAAAATTTAGAATTCCCCAAAATCAAAGACATGATCCAAAAATGGGCAACTGAAATGAGTATATACTTAAAAGTATATATACTTCTTAAAAGTATGTACTAAAAAAAAGTACAAATGGCCAATAAGTACATGAAAAAAATGTTCAGCATCTTCCATTAGAAAATAAAGAATGGCTATCATCATGAATTTTTAAAAATGCTATAAAGGTTGCATGTGGAAAAAAGAACCCTTCTGCATTTCTTATGGGAATGTGAACCAGTACAACCACTATGGAAATCACTATGGAGAGTGCTCAAAACACTAAGATTAGAAATTCAGTGATCCAGCTAATTAATTTATGGGTATCTTCCTGAAAGAGTTAAAGATATCATATTTCAATGACACATACACAGTCATGTTGATAGCAGGACAAAAATTGCTAAATCCTGGAAATGTCCTTTATGTCCATCAACAGATGAATGATGGAAAAAGAAAATGTGTCGTTTATACACAATGGAGTACTATTCTGCCCTAAAGACAGATCTGAGGCATTTTTAAAGGAAAATAGATATAGCGTAAGACCACAACACTAAGTAAAATGAATTAGACAGGTTAAATACCATATGTTTTCTTTTATATGAGAAACTCAAAGTATGCATAATTTTAATAGAAAAATAAAAAGATGATAGGAAATAGGGAGGCAGACATTTTCCAGATGTAAAGGGGATTTAGGGATGCAAAAAAAAAGTGGTAAGAAGAGGAAAAAGAAGCATAAAATATTCTGATGTAATATGTCCATGTACCAACACCCCACAATGAATGTTTTATTACATACTGCAAACATGTGCTAGTAACTAGAAACTTCAAGATACACATCATTTTAATGGCTTTTCATATAATCTCTGAATATAAGAACTGAAAAGATAAAACTAACCTCACTTTCCAAAAAGAAAAATACCAATGTCTTAACAAGGTTGGCATTTGGACCTTGTCTTCCCCTTCTTTTCATTATTCCATCCTCCTCTGGATCTCTACGACTGAAGAGCCTATAGACAAAGGAAAGTATTTATTTTAAAACAATAACAAGCTAGCTAATTTTTTAAAAATTACCTTTTGGATTTCATATTTAAGTAACTAACAATGTAGTAGTAGAGAACTGAGTAGATATGTTGTCCAACACTAAGCCATTAAGCAAATTAGCAAGAACCCTTTCTATTCTAGTCTTGACAGTACTTTCAAGTCTTAAAATGCCTTCTGAAGTTGATTATACTGTTATAAAGTACTTCTTGTTTAGAGCTACAGATTTAGCTCAATGACATAAACAAGTGCCTGGCAAGTGCAACGTTGTGAGTTCAATCCCCAGTACTACCACACACACACACACACACACACACACACACACACACACGCACGCACGCACTTCTTTTCAGAGCCCTCATAGTACTTTACACAAATGTTTAATTTCATAGAGAAAAATACATTAACCTATGACATTTAAGCACAACAATCTATGATGTGTAATTCTCTTTAAAGCTGAACTTACATTTTTCTTTCTATTCTTGAAACAGTATCCCAAATCAACGGCCTTTATCTATGAATAATGTGACAATTTTTCCACAGATACAACAAAAGAGAACTAAAATTGTATGATTACTAATAGAAACTTGTCAGGTGGATGGATGTTTAAAATCAACTACTCTTTATAATAAATGCTGCACCCCAAATGGGCATGTTAGTAAACATTACTAAAATAATTTAGACAGCATGGCTCAAAATATTATTTTAAATCACCATCTAACAATTGCTATTCATTTTTTTTGTGAGCAGAGATTCACACTACTGTTCCTAATTCCTAATCTCATTGGTAACTAGCATCATTAAAGGAAATAAACCAGCTGGGCATGGTGCTGTATGCCTGTAATCCCAGCACTGGGGAAGCTAAGGCAGGAGAATCACTGTGAGTTCAAGGCCACCCTGAACTACACACCAAGATTCTGTCTCTAAAATAAATAAATAAAAAATAAAGAGGTCATAGGATTATTATATCTAACAGCACTTAAATTTTCTTAAAACAAAAAATACGCTTAAGGCTAAATATTGTAATATTTGGAAGCTGAAGTAGTAGAAGAGCAAAAATAAGAAAAGATCAGTTGCCAGGTATGGTGGGGCATGCCTTTAATACCAGCACTTAGGAAGCTAAGGCAGAAAGATTGCGCCAAGTTTGAGGCTATCACGGGCTACACAGTGAGTTCAAGGCCATCCCTCAACTATATAGCAAGAACCTATTTCAAAAAAAAGGAAGAAGAAATCACTCTTTACATTATAACATAGTTACGTAAATTAGAAATAATGCATTGCATTAGGATAGTATTATATCATTTGACTAGCATGCATGAAACCAAGTTCAATCTCCAGCATTGCCCCCCCACCAAAAATATAAAGCCTGGACAGAAGAAATTAAAACTATTAAAGAAAATAGTAAAAGTATGAAAGCTTCAATTTAACAGGCAACCATTTTTTTAAATACGTTTAATATATATATATATATATATATATATATATATGTACTTATCAAGTGTATTGCAATAAATTTTTATGAAAGAATACTCTGGAAAAGGAATAACATAAATATAAATTTACTTTTTATAGAGAAATTCTCCAGCTGCTACTGCTACTGGTCGATGAGCTGAATAAACCAGATGATAGACATTTTCACAATCTTCAGCAGTAAGAACTTCTTCACTACTCCTAAAAAGAAGTAAATTACAGGGTTTTTAGTAATGTCTTAATTCTAAGCACACTGAGAATGCAAAAATTCATGCCATTATAGACAGATATAGTGGTGCACATCTGTAATCCTAGCACTCTGGAGGCTGAGACAGAAATCGTCAAGAGTTCAAGGCCAGCGTCGGCTACATAGTGAGTTCAAAGCCAGCATGAACTGCATAGGAATACCCTGTCTCAAAACAAATATAAAACAAAACAAAACAAAAAACCCACACTGTTACATTTAACAAATCTAAAAAATTAAAATAAATCAAAACACACTATCACCTTTTGGTAAAAAATTAGTGCCTTTTATCAAAAATCATCTTTTGCCAACTAATAAGTTAGGAATTTTATGAAGATCAAAGAAAAATGTGAGGGTTTGAGTTACAGCTTCAGCCACAGAGCACTTGGTAGCAGACACAAGGCCCTGGGTTGAATCCCAAGTATGCTAGAAAGTATAATGTAAAATTGAAAGTGTATATAGGATGCAAATATAGGATGTAAATGCTTAGAAATAAATGTGACATGGATGCTGAAGAAAAATGAACACAAAATAATGAAAACTAGTAGAGAAAGTGGTGGCATGCAAAATACACAGTTAAAGTCACAGATAACACTTTGTATTTATCTCACACTAATAATTAGGAAAGATAATGTGACATTATAAAGCACTAAAATATCATTACTTATTCCACAGTAAGAATACTTTATCCATCATGTACTGCACAACACACAAGGAAATGCAAGAAGATTTTTCAAGTAGTTAAAAATTTAAGTGTCTAAGGTTAATTAACTGTAATCTATCCTTAGAAAGTCTGACATGTAGTATTAATTCTCCTGATCTTATTTTTAAAGAACAAAACAAGCCATAAAAACTCTTGGAAAATTGGAATTAGAGTGCATCAACCACAGGGTTTCGGAGTTGCTGACAGTACATTCAAAATCTTGGCCACTGGCACTTTTTCATTCCTAATAAGCTTCTACTCTAATATGAGATTAAATAATCTAGGTATTTACTATTACATGGAAATTAAAAATCAGAGAAGCACCACCAAGAAAGAAAAGTCCAAAAACATTAGATAGAAAAGAACAGATGCTTTTTACGTTGTTTTCCTAATGTAATAAAGACTTCAAAAAGTTAGGTTTCTAAAAATTTACTTCTTAAAAAAACTCTATAATGTTTCAAATAGAAGTGTCATTGATTTAAATTACCCAGACTGTTGTGAGGGGGGGAAACACCAGTTAAAATGCTGAAAATCTGCAGTAGTCATTAGATTTAGAAGGAACATTTCTAACAAGTTTTACTAATTAGGTATGCACATGGTTGAAAATCAACATAAATAAACTATGTCTATTACCTCGAATAAAACTATTAGAAACAAATATGTTGTTTCTATATTCATAGTGTTAGGAAGGAGGCAAAGAAGCTATAGAAACATGTAGAGTACTGGTAGTTTTTAATTCTAAAAGTCAGTCAATATATTCATAGTAAGTGTATACTATTTGAATTTTAAATCTAATTAAAATTGAGGGAAAATATAATATCTAAGACTGGTTTTAGTTTTAGTTCAGAGTGGTATTAGTCTAGTCTCTTAAGTTCAATTTCAGCATACGTAAAGATAAGGACAGCTATTTACTACAAAGAGAATGAGACACTATGGTAGTTATTGTCTTCCCCAATATCAGATTTTGAAGAGCTAAAAAGCCTTCATCATCTTGTATGATTTGATTAGTTCTATAATATGCAGTATGTATTCAATGTGTGTGAAGATGGGGACAACTATTTGGAAGAAAACTAGAGACAATAACATAGACAGTAAAGATTTCCAGTAGACTTGCTTTGAAATCTGTATTTCTTTAAATTGTTTCTTTTTGAACTGTTTTGTTCTGTTTTGATATGTTTAATATTACCCTCCTTAAGATAAAAAACAAGTGTGTAGGACTGATAACCATATTACTAAGTTTTTGTTGGATCATTGAGCAGAACTGTTGGCAGTGTCACTATTTGAATGTCACTTTAAATACTTTAATTATGTAACCTGAGCAAGTATTTCTAAGATGACAGTATGTAACTTATTAACTGGTGATTTCTTACTGTTTATTTTTCTGTAATTCTGTATTATTTCTACCCTTTTTCTGCATGATTCTTTTTTTCTTTCTTTCTCTTTAATTGAAAAAAAAGACTGGTTTTCAAAAAGAAATGAAGTATGAGAAAATGTAGGTAACTTTAAAAGTGCATTCCTTGTAATTACTACAGTGTGGGCCATTTCATATAAATAAAAAGAAGTCATTGCTTACAGGAATGCTGTTATTACATGAAATAATCCAGAAAAGTACGTATGATAACTATTATCATGAGCATTAATTTAATTCTTTAATACACTGTTTATTAAGATAATGTAGACATTTTCAACTTTCATAAACAGAGCCTAATATTTCTATAAAGAGTTTAAACCAATTTATACGCCCTTCAACTATGTATCAGGGACATTTTCTACACAGCTTCAACACCTAATGTATTACCAAATAATTCTGATCTTCCTCAAGCAAATAAAGTTTTATTTAACATACATTTCTCTAAGAATAGTTGAACTTTTTCATGTTTAAATTTATGTTTAATGATCTGATCCATGTTTGATTCTTCCTATTGAATTTCTTTTCATTGATTTACAGAAATTAATGCTGTTCAAGTAAAATGTTTCACTTAATCTGAAATTTGTTTCTAAGATCATTCATGGTATTTTATGGCAACTAGATATTCGAGTTTTGATGAAGTTAATTCATTGAGATTTTATGTCTAGGCTTTATGCCCAGCTCAGAAAAAGTTTATACATATTTCTACAACAAATAAAATTGTTAAATCTTCCCTTGTTTTCACTTAAAATTATTTTTGAAGGAATGAAATAGAAATCCAACATTATTTTTCCCTCCCTCTAAGCCCAGTTACCACAAAAAAACTTACAAATTCTTATTAAAGAAATGCTACCTTTATCCTATACTAACAACTCTGGATCTATTTACATTTGTACTGTTTCCTATGATCTATTTATTTATGTAACATCAACAAAATTTTTAAATCACTATGATTTTACAATACAACTTAAATTCACATTGGATTAATAATCATTTATTTTTACCAGAAATTTTCTTTTGGTGGGTATCATGGTTGATACATTGTATCAACTTGAGAAGTTTAGAAGTTTAACTACGAGACACAGCATGGAATCTGCATTCTTACTTTATAAATATCTCCATCCAATGCAAGAGGACGGCCTGGAGAGGGGTGTGGCCTAGGTACAATGTAAAGAAGGAAAAGAGACTTGCTATTTCCCAACTTTTGCTCTGGTTGCTTTTGCTGTCTGCTGCCTTGAAGTACTGCCCTCATGCCATGCCACCCTGCATTGGGGCAAGCCAGTTATGGACTGAAACCTCGACAAACAGTGAGCTAAATAAACCTTTACTTCCTTTATTGTTTTTATGTTGAGTATTTTGTCCCAACAACAAGAGAAAAGTAACCAAGACAGCAGGCTATACACAGCACTGGCACTGCATCCACAGCCTTCACATTGAAGTACCATATACAGTATCACCAGATCTTTATTTTGAGACAAAATCTCTCTCTCTAAATCACTAAGTTGCACAGGTAGGACTCAAACTTATGTTCCCCCTATCTCAGTCTCCTGAAAAACTAAAATTACAGGCATGAGCCAACATACCAGGCATCTTAATTGATAAACTGTCCATATGAACATGAGGACTAGATTAAAATGATTTTTTAAAAAGATGCCTTTAGGGATTCAAGCAAAGATGGCAGACAGATAACAGCTGGCTACAGAGGCTTAACATAACATAGCATGGGAAATCCTGAACAGAGAGAATTGAATTGGTGAGAAGAACCAATCAAACATACAGTCCCAGTGCTATTTTTGGAACAGCTAAAGGTTCACAGTGGGTGACTTGCTTAGCCATCCAAGGCTCCGCTGCTTCGACTCACTGGAGGTGCAGTCACACTGAGGTTGGGGGTCGGCCAGCCAAACAGAGAGCTGAGATGGCAGGGAGCCTGCATCAACCTGTGATAAGTGATGGGACTGGAAAAAGGGGGGCTCTGGCAGATGACATTCTGTAACCAGGCAGCACTGGCAATTACAAGGGGCAGCAGTGACTTCAGTCAGTTGTTCTCTTCCCCAATGGGATGGGTGGAGTAAGCTAGGCTTGGTCACGCAACCTGTCTGAGACCCAATAGGTTACACTAACGCAATGAAGGCCTCAGAAGTTTGACTGACCCAGGGGGAGGCGGCACACAGCAATAGAGTGCAGGCCTCAGCAGCTTGACTGATCTGGAGGGGAGGGGCTAGCATATGCTGTCTCTGTCTGCAACTCACTATCACACTGCAGTGGGAAGGGTCATCTAGCCAGTGTGCTTCAGAAGTATTAAAATCAACAAAAAAAGAAAGTGGGGCCTCCTGGAAGAAACAAAAAAGGGAAGAGGAAACAAGAAAAAAAGTCCCCAGGTCCCAACCCTGAGAACACTGAACCAAGTACAGGTTAAATATAAAGGAGAATGCGAACAGCAAACATGCAATATCAGACACTGCACCGCCTGACATAAAGAGATATCTTTGGGACATCACAGACAAGTTCAAAAATGAAATATTTAGCCAAGGAAAGTAAGATATAAGAAGATTAATAAAAGAGATGCTAAGCACCCCTCAAGAAGACACAGATGGAAGAAGTGAGAAACTCAAACAAAGGAGAGAACCATTTGATGAAGAATATAAACAAAATATAGAATACATGAAGCAGATTCAAAGAGATTACCAGGAAATTAAAAACTCTATGGAAAGATGGCAAATCAGCTTGAAAGAAACTAAGGATAGATTATCCAAAATGTGGGATTATGAAAGGAAACATTTTAAAAATAACAAGGACAGAAGCAGTAACAATACAAAGGCTAGAAGATGACAAGAGGATCTATAACTTGAGAATAAAGAATGTGAAAAAAAGAAGCAGGGGTACAAACAAAGGAACTACAATGGCTATTCACAGAAATAATTAAGGAAAACTTCCCAAACATAGGAAAAGGAAATGATACGCAGATGTATGAGGCATACAGAAATCCAGCCACCTACAACCAAAACAGAGCTACACCCAGGCATATAATAATCAAGATCCCAGAAATTAAATGTAAGAACAGACTATTAAAAGCTGTTAGAGACAAGAAACAGATAACCTATAAAGGAAGACCCATCAGAATAACGGCAGACTTCTCAACACAAACCATCAAGTCAAGAGGAGCCTGGAGCGAAATATTCCAAGCCCTGAAAGAAAATAACCTCCACCCCAGATGGATATACTCTGCTAAACTGTCTCTAGAAATTAATGGAGAAACAAGATGCTTCCAAGACAAAGAGGAACTTCAGAAATTCACAACCATTAATCCACCTCTACAGAGAATACTGCAGGGAATTTTAGAGAGAGAGAATTCTAGGATTCTAGGAGAGAGAGGAACTAGGATTCCAGGAACAGTGGCAGACAGGCCTCAATGAATAGAGCAGAAAACAGAAAGAAGACAAGCAGACAACTCATGGCAAAAAGGAGCATAACAGAAATGAGGCAGAGAAGGTTGGTTATAATCTCTAATACAGATGGCCTTCATACACTAAATTAAAAAAAAGAACCACTCGTGGAGTGGATCAGGAGGTAGAGTCCACCGAGATGCTATTTATAGGAAATATAATTAACATGAAAACAAGTACATGGACTAAAAATCAAATAGGAGAAAACAATGCTCTATGTGACAGAGAATTAGAGAGTAATAGAGGCAACTAGAGTACACGGACTGAAAATCAAACAGGAGAAAACAATGCTCTATGTGACAGAGAATCAGAAAGTAATAGAGGCAACTAGACCATTATTTGTGGAAAGGTTGTAAAAACAGGCTTTAATAGGTAAAGGAATACAATTAGAGATCAAGTCCTAGAGAAGGAAGGTTCAGAAACCCTTAGGTAAATAGCAGGTTTCCCCCTCCCCCACAATTTAAAACCAAGGGTGTTGGTCAGACCCAAAAATGCACAGTGCAACCTAGAGATGTAAAAGGGCAGGGAGAGTCTTTAAAAAGATGGCAGAAGATATTGCTAATAGTGTATCAGGACTTAAAGCCCATATTACTCTTACCACTCTGCTTAGATAGACTTTATTCTTTTTTTGATAGATTTTTTTTCTGTCTCAGTTTGTCTACTTGCATTAGATTTGAGGACACAGACAGTTTTCCCAAAAACATCAGGATATAGCACAGTAATCATTTTAATTTCCTATTATCTTAATCTGGAGCCCTGTATGACTTATACTGTTTTATCATGACTAATCTTAGTTAAATCTGGTTTGTTTGATTGCTGTTTGGTATTGACAGATTTTATTCAAAACTGATATGATCAACAGTATCAAGTCTGAGACTATAGGCAACTACACTGAAGATGATAAGACACTACGATATACATTCTGGTTTGATAACTGCCTGTTTTTGAAGTTCTATACTATATTCAAAGTTGTGTTTTTATTAATACTGTTATGTACTGATATATTCAATTATACTACGTCTGATGATATAGCCAATACTCTTGAAGATAACAAGAGACAACACAGGAACTATAGTAGAACTCCTTGTACAACGATCTTATATGTCTTATTTGGTTTCATGTGTTTATAGGAATATGTTTTGTTTTGTCTTTGTTTCTCTCTCTAATATAGAAATGATAGAAACACATGTTAAGATTCTACACACATGCATGTGTAGAATCTATAAACAGTTTATGAGAACTGATCTTATGACACATCATGAAATGAACAAATACTTTGAAGAAAAAGACACTGAAGTAACCAGTGCTGATCCTGGAGTGTCATTACATGAAACCCAGCAATACCATTATTCTTTGTTCAGAATGATTTTAGCCTGCTTTAGTTTGTTTAATCCCAACATAAATGAAGATATGGATAACTGCATGTATATTTAAGTATATAGAATTGACAACCATATTATTAGGTTTTTGTTGGGTAGTTGAACAGAACTGGTTGCAGTCTTGCTGTTTGAATTCTCACTTTGTATGTTCCACTTTTATATCTTGAACAGCTATTTGTAAAACAGTATGTAAACATCAACTATTTATCTTTTCTCTTAACGTATGTATTGCTTCTACCCATTTTCTACTTTGTTTAGTCTTTCTTTAAAATTTTAAAAAAAGATGCATTTACAGTTATTATGTGGATCATCTTAAATATAAAGGCTTAAGGACAATATCATTTTAATTTTATGTTCTTTAGTTGTATTCTATTAATTTTATGCTGCTCTTCCAAATAGCTGAGAATTCAGGTATGCTTTAGCCTTGCTTGGATTAACTTGGTTCATATACATTGCTCATTAATTATTTCTAGTTATAAAATGTTTGTATTAATTTGACTTAAGGTTAATTTTAAAAGAGATTCAGCATAACCATCCAAATAATTGGTAGGCACTAACACTGCTAGTTGGTCGATTTATTTATTTATTTATGCATGCATGAATGCATGCATGTATTGCTGGGAATGGAACCCAAGGACATTCTACTGGTTGAACTAAATCCCTGTTATTTTTTGAGATAGTCTCATTAATTCATTCAGGCTGATATCTAACTTGTGATCCTCTTGGTGCAGTCTCCTGTATACCTAGGATTAAAAATGTAAGTCATCATACCTAGCAATAAATATTTTACCTAAAAAACCTGGTGGTAAGGATATGAAGAAATTAGGAATACAAAAGGACATAACCACTATAGTAGACAGTATAGTGCTTCCTCAAAAATCAAGCAAACAAACAAACAGATAAAACACTGTCTGGGGATGTAGCTCAGTGGTAAACACATCTGAATTCCTGGATCTGATTTCTACTACAAAAAAATTAAACATAAAATAATTACATAGTCCACAGTATCATTTCTAGGTACCCATAAAAGAACTGAAAGCAGGATCTCAGATGCCTGTACACCTGTATCATTACCACAATATTTATATGAATCAAAAAGTGGAAACAGCCTAAAGATCCATCAACAGGCAACATGTGGAGGCACACACCTGTAATCCTAGCACTTGGGAGGCTAAGCCAGGAGGATTGCTATGAGTTTCAGGCCAGCCTGAGCTACACAGTGAGACTCTGGCTCAAAAACAAACAAAAAAAGATCTATAAACAATGAATAGATAAGGAAAATATGATGTATACATACACCAAAATATTATTCAACCATAAAAAGCAAAAAATTCCTGCCAGGCATGGTGGCAAATGCCTGAAATCTCAGCAGTCAGAAAGTGACGCAGAGGATCTCTGTTAGTTCAAGGCCAGCCTGAACTGCTTACATTTCAAAAACTCAAAAAAAAAATCTTTAAAAAATGCAAAAATTTCTGACATATACTATAATATAGGTAAAGCTTTAACATATTATGCTGAATGAAATAAGTCATACATAAGGACAAAAATTGTTGAGTCTACTTACATCAAATATTCAGAAAATGGAAAAATCACGAAAGTAAAATACTGGTTATCAGAGTGTGGGGGTAGGGACCAAAATGAGGAGTGAGTGAAGCAAGAACTGGAATGATGGAAAAAGTTCTAGAGATGAATAGTACTTAACAGTTGTGTAACAAAGTAAATACACTTAAAACCAGTTCAACTTATATTTAAAACTGGGCTTAATGGTAAGTTTTACATCTTATTTTAGTATAATTTTTTAAAAGGCAAAGTAGCATAGTATCAGTATTACACATCAACATGGTATGTCTTAAGTTCAGACCATTTATAGATAATAGAAAACAAAAGCAGAAGATTCAATAAATGCTCATATTCTGAAAATGTGACAAAATGTAATATCAATTTTGATACACTTGAATCTAAGAAAAAGTGCCAAGAAAGTGGGTACACATGAATTCCTAACCAATCAGAATTTCATGTTTAATGGTTCCTTCTTCCTGTGGCTTATCAATGTTACATGAACAAAATTAAATTTCTGAGAGCAGTGGTATACACCTGTAGCCTCAGCTGCTCTGGAGGCCAAGGCAAGAGAAATGCCTGAGCTTGGGAGTTCAAGATCAGCCCGAGCAACAGACAGAGGTCACACTTCAAAAAAATTAATAAAATAAACATGGAGCAGTAGATATACTTTAAACTATTAAAATTTAGACCTAGGTGAATCTGAACAAAGTATTCTAATGTATTACTTAAGTATCTATACATTAATAATACACAATAAATACATACTTACTGTAAAACAAGAGTCAGTAATTTTATTGCTTGTACTGCAACATCATATTCTTTGTCAAGGGTCATAGACACAATTCTATCCTAAGAACAAAACATTAAAACTGTTTTAAAAGAAAAATAAAATATTTCAATTTGTAAGTAATTTTAAAATACTTAATACGAACCTTGAACCGACTGGTAAATAGCTCCAGTTTGGAATTAAGCTCTTTGTTATAATAAAGCCCTTGTAGAGCAGTAAGACACTTGAGTCTTACCTCACCTTGCTAAAAGAAACAAGAAGAGAAAATGCATTCAAATTCTTTATTTACAGTCTGAATATTAAAGATGTATATAGAACTTTTTGCTTTAAAATTTTAAACAATAGCATTTCTTCAGAAACTGTCAACTTCTGGTAATGCAAAAGTAAAATCAGTACTATGACTAAGATTAAATAGTTATGGGGTTACTATTTCTGTAGGTCAAATAAATTTTTGAAAGTCTGTTCAGAGCAAAATTACTGTGAAAGATCATAGTATTATTTCACATTGTGATGCTTGGAAGGAATACGTAAAAAGAACTAAAAGCTTAATGAAGAGACAGTTTAAGAAAAAGATTAAAAGGTCATATGCCACAATGTAAGGTAAAATCTAAGGTATATATTTATCAAAACAGGTTAAAAAGTGAAGAAGGGTTAGCAATGTACCTCAGTGGTACATCACTGGTTCCTTGAATTCTATATCCAGCACAAGAAAAAACTGAGGAATGTTTTTTAAAAAAATATATAAAACTCAAATAACATAGTAAGGGCTCTTTTTAGTGTTCTACAAGATGTCTCACCATCAGTACCTACATGAACTCATATTTCAATGCAAAAATTCAACAGTGAAGAGTAAATCAGTGGCCAAAATTCAAAACTTCTACAGAACTTTATGTGCCAGAAACCAATTTTTCACACAGAAGACAGAAAAGAGTAAGGGGGAACCTTATACGGATGTGGCCTCAAGTATACGAACACGCTGATAACTCAGTTTTGAAAAAGAATTGTAGGCAGTCATGCTTATGTGGAGATAGATAAGCAGTCGGTAGGGCACATCTTACCTTATCATGCATAGTCCAACCAACGTATTTTAAATAACTGTCATTAAGAAAAGCATCACTATACATTTTCATCCAAATGCCAATCTCCTCAATGCATATAGCTCGGATTTCAGCTATTGCATCCCTATACAGAGGAAGGAAAAAAATACACATCAGTTCCATTATACCATAAACTTATGGTTTACTCAAGAAACGCTGAGTATTTCCTATCTGCTATAAATATATAATCACTATTATGATTACTGGGGATTACAATGGAATATTACTCAGAAACAATATTACTGGGGATTAAAAAGTAGCACAAAAACATGGCCAACAGTTGACAGACTAGTTGGGAAAGCAAAATGATCAACACATAAATATTTAAAATTAAATACAACTACGAGCAAAATGCCACCTTCACCTTTCATGCCAGACCATATCCCAACTTTTGCTCAAACCTGCAGGGATTGGCATTTGCAGAAGATACTAGTTCATTATACTATAGCAGTCCAGGCAAGACTTTATAACAGAGACCAAGCTCAACTGAAATTTTAATCAGACAAAATTATTTTAGCCTGTTATTTTTTTAAAGACATGACTCAATATGTTGCCCAGGTTGATTTCAAGGTCTTAACTCAAATATCCTGCTGCTTCAGGTTCTAGAGGAATTAAAACTACAGGTGCGTGTCACTGTGTCTGGCACAGACTAATGATTTTAATTGCACTGGTAGATACTGGTGAGTCACTGAAGGCAGAAGCTAAGCATAGTAAAAGGATGTTTTAAGAAAACTCCTGTAATCTCTAACAATAATTATGATAAGGGAACAGACTAAGTTAATAGTAGAAACAGAAATAAAAGAATGGAAATAGGGACGTTAGAAGCCCAGTATTAAACTGATTCAGTAATTGCCAAGTTGGAGAAATGAAGGAATAAAATGAATAAAATGTTAAGATTTAATATAGTCAAAATTTATAAGATTTATCTATTTCTTTGCTCTGCTCATTCAAAATAGCAAAAGAAAAACATACCACCTTAATCTATCCAAATTTTCCCAGTGATATTCAAATGGAGAGAAGAAAATCAGGAGTCAAGATGTCCAACTACCACCAAAATGTGCATCAAAGACAACTAAGTATTTTGTACCCTGATGTCTAATATTAACAATGTCCTCAATTGGCTTAGAATCTACAAGTAAAGCACAGCGTTACCCCACTGTACTCACAAGAAACATCAAGTTCACAGCAGGTAACTGACTAGACCAGAGTGACTCAGTGGTGCAGCTTAGATTCTATCACTGATCTTATTTTACTACATACTCCTTCCACTAATTTATATTGCCTAAATCACTAAATATCCAAATTTGAATAAAAACTGCAAAGTGCTACTTACAAACTGTCTTTACTTACCTGTATCTATGTACAAACACTCCTTTAAATATTGCATTCATCATATTTTCTATTTCATCTTGATTTTCCTGAAGCTATGAAGAAAAATACACTTGTAAAATGAGGACAATTATAAGGGAAGACAAAATACACCTAAAAGGTACTGCAAGTATCAAAAAATTTTAGGTTTCTTATCCAGTGTTTTGATGATCATATTTAGTTTTTATTCTACTAGACATGAGAAACTAGAGAGAAAAAAATCAAAAGTCCAATGTGACCAAGTTAGTGTCCCTTGATTCTGGAAATATGTGACTTAGCTTCTAATGTTAAACTGAAGAAATTTGGCTTGGTAAACCACTGATTTTTCTAATGTTTACAAAATTTCTATTGTATAAAGGAGCTGGTAGAAAAATCGGCTATGTGGTTTATTATTACATAGCATTTATTATGTAACATATATCCATATCAAAAAGGCACACTTTTTCATTATCTTAATCTTGGCAGTCTGCAAAAGAAAAACCATGTCAACTAGCTCTGACTTCAGGAACAAAAAGGGATTAATACAGTAAAATAACTACATAAAAAAGTCTGTATTACTAGTTAATTCTTTTGAGCAAAGACAGGCTAAAAACTGAAACAATCAGGTAAATATTTCAGATACTGATCAACATATCAATTCATATATTTTCAGTTTGGAGTTTTAAGTATTAAGGAAACACTGATTCTTTACAATCTAAGGATAAACTTATCTACATGTTTTTGTAAAATGAATATTTTTCTCTGCATGACTATGATTTTCATTTCTAAGTAATCGTAACTCAAGCATGTGGCTTTGTTTTTAAATCTAAAGAGTACTGAGTTTCAATCCCTATCCTTTTTGTATTTTTATTAAATTGATTAGGATGTCCTAGAATGTGCAATCCTCTCCCTCAGGCTCCCAAGTAGTTGGGATTACTGACTTGTGCCACCATGCTTAGATTTGGTCTGTGCTTCTTATATGGCCAGCAAGGCGACTGCAACAAAAAAACTTAATTTAATTTCAAAGTCCTTTAATGTATTCACTCATCCTATGATAGCAATCAAATTTCTGTCCATGAATAAAGCCAGAATTTCAAAGGCTAAGACATACTTCATATTCATCGAATAAATCAACCAATGAAACATTAAGTAAATTAAGGGGAAAACGTACTCATTTCTCATTTTTAATTATCTAAAAAAGATGAGGACTTTAGACATGAGGGATAATAGGACTTTTCTTCATTTCCTTCAGTCAGAGAATTTAAAAGTTATTGAATATTTCAGTAACAACCCATTTAAAAATACAGCTCCAAACTTGCAGAAATCCTTCTGCCTCACCTTCCAGAGTGCTGTGATTAAAGGTATATACCACCATGCCTGGCACAATTTAAATTTCAAAGGAAACATTAAAATATTTTAGTTACTACTATTTAGCACTCAATTTTTTAAAAAAAAATTCTTCATTCAAATCTGAATGTAGTAAATACTCAAATGCTAACAAATGGTCTGTAAGTTATTTCTCACATAATTATGAACCTCATCTCATGCTAACAAGAAGCTAGTTAGGAACAAGACTGCTAGGAAAATAGCACAGAGACTGTCACAGTCAATCTCATACAGTTTTCCAGGCTGACCAAGGTCTCTTGTTGTTGTGGTTGTTGTTGTTGATGTTGTTTTGGAATCAGGGATAGAACTCATAACCTCGCACCTGTCAGACAGGTGCTTGTGCTGCTGAGCTAAATCCTTGGCTCCATCAGAATTTTGTGGCAGCCTTTTGTTTGCTTTTTGTACGCAGGATCAAACTCATGACTTCATGCTTGCTATACAGGTGCTTATGACATGGAGCCAAATCCACAGCCCCAGGTCTTCTTTTCTTAAACTGCAACATTCTTAATCCTAGTCCACACATGATAAAAAATATGCAAGGTACTGTTGGCATGGATAGTCAAAACTTTAAGTCAAGATCATAAACAATGTGAACTACATGGTTTAAAATTAAATCGTTCACGGGACTGAAGTAGCATAACACAGTGGTAAAGCATATGCTTAGCATATACAAAGTCGTAGGTTTAATCTCTGCCACTTCACCCAAAATTAAATATTTAAAAAAATTATCTGTGGGAGGGGCTAGGGATGTAGCTCAGTGGTAGAGCTCTGCCTTGCATGTACAAGGCTCTGTGTTGAATACCCAGCCCCCCAAAAAGGTAAATTTTTGTGATATATGTGCACCCATGTTTATAGCAGTGCAATCTGTAATAGCCAAATCTTGAAAATAACTCAAATGCCTATCAATTGAGGAATGGACAAAAAAGATGTGGTATTTTTATATAATGGAGTACTATTCAGCTATAAAGAAAGATAGCATGGAAGTGTTTTTAAGTTCATGGATGCGACCTGAGATCATACTCATAAGTGAAATAAATCTGACTTACATGTATAAATACTGTATTGTCCCCCTAGTGTAAGAAACAGAGAGGGTAAATAAGATCCAAACCTTGTAATAGATATGTAAAAGGGTA
Organism: Cavia porcellus; assembly: GCF_034190915.1. Classification (NCBI taxonomy): domain Eukaryota; kingdom Metazoa; phylum Chordata; class Mammalia; order Rodentia; family Caviidae; genus Cavia; species Cavia porcellus. The sequence goes on along the minus strand of NW_026947486.1, from coordinate 85,701,440 downwards.
AGAAACTGCTCAAAGCAGCAAAACAACTGGGATAGGAGAAAGGAGAAAACAAAGAAGGGAAAAGTGAAAGATATAAATTTGTATGTGTGTGTGTATGTATATACATATACATACACACACACACACACACACACACACATATATATATATATATATATATATATATATATACACATATACATGTAAGATACCTAAGATGACTGTACTACTAATTCTATTAGTTCTTGGAAAAGAATAGTTAATACTCATACAACTTGATTATTTTTGCATGTCAACATCTAGTAATCTAAGCAACTCTTCTGAGGATGACAATATGTAATATGACAATCATTAAATTCCTATTATCTACTTTTGAAAGCCTATATAATTATTGTTTTGGGTTTTTAGTTGTTCTTATTGTTACTGTTTGTCTCTTTTGTTTTCCTTTTCTGTGTTTTTATCTTAAGAATTAAAAAAAAAACCTGTGGAGTTAAGAAGTTATAATTAATAGTAGCCAAGTTGGTCACAAATTAACAGCCTGAATATTCAAACAAAAATTTACCTCTTTCCGTTTTTGTAGCAAGAGTTCCAGTCTCTCATTGGCTCGTTTTCCAATCATTTTATTCCGTTCTGCCTCATATTGCCTTTGTGTATTATCCATATTAATGCTAAGATTTAGTGCCACATTCACCAAAGCTGTCATTAACTTCATAGCTATTTTTAAAAGAGTAAAGTATTGAAATTAGACTAACAGATGCAAAAACTTATAATGCAAGATCAAATTATGTAGAGATAAAACTGTAGAGCCTCTAACAAAATACAGTTGCTACAAATGACTACAATAAAGCAACAGCTAATACTGTATAGAATATTTAGATGTATGTCAATACACTACTTGCGCTATTTATTTTTCATGGATTATATCCTATACCTTATATATTACAGGCCTCAAAGACAAAAGCCAGGAAACAAAAACTGGGAGAGATTAAGAAATCTGCAACAGCCATGCACAGGCCACGGCCAGAATGAGGACAGCCACACCCAACTCTCTCTCCATGAGTCAGTCATTCACGGACTGGGGGGAAGGGGGGAACATCATGTGCAGGGCAGTGATGAAGTGGGAACAGCCAGACCTAATCATCTCTCCGTGAGTCAAGAGTCAGAGTCAGGGCCATTCAAGGATGGGGGCTGACCAGGAGGTGATCATCGCCCAGAAACCACATGATTTTCATTATTTTCTTGAGTTGACTTTTAATTTCTTTTGTTTTGTGTGATTATGTTAAATCTGATGGCATGAGCAGCTATTTAAAAGATAGACATATTATGGTAGCCATTTTGGATTTACTATTAACTTCTTTTGAAGTTCTTTATTGCATTCATTGTTTTGTTTTTATTGTTTCTGCTCTATTCTGTTCTGTTCAATTTTCATTGTGTCCAAAGGCATCTGCAGCTATTTTGAAAACAAGAGGTATTATGGCAACTACTGCTAATTTAATAACATTCTGAAGTCCTGTATCACTTATACTAGTTTATATTGTGTGGTTTTATTCTATTTTGTTTTCCCTGGTTTTATCCTCCTTAAATTTTTTTTAAAAAAAGAAATCTGCCACAAAATGGATTTGGAAAAAGGAAAAGAAAAATCTACCACAGAGTACACAGTACATAGAAGTAATTAAAGAATTCAAAGCGTTCCATATCACAAGTCATTTGAGACATGTAAATTAAAACAAAACCAAAACTCCATCTCACTCTAGAAAGAATGGCTATTATCAAGAAATCAATCAGTAACAAATGCTAACAGGGCTGTAGAAAAAAAGGAATCCATCTACACTGGTGGTGGGACTGTATACTGGTGCAACCACTGTGGAAACGAGTGTAGAGATTTCTCAAATAAGTAAAACTAAAGGTTCCACTTGACCCAATTACTCCTCTTCTAGGTATCTTCCCAAAAGACTTAAAAGCATCCTACCACAGTGAAACATACATATCCATATTTATAGCAACAAAAATTATAATAGCTAAATTTTGAAAACAGCCCATCAACAGATGAATAAAGCAGATGTTGAGTTTTTTTATGCAATGGCATTCTGCTTCACTTAAAGAAGGATGAACTTCAGACATTTCTAGATAAATGGATCCACCTTGAGATCATACTCTTAAGTAAAATGAATCACATACACATTTTAAATATCACATTGTTTCTCTGATGTGAGAAATTGAAAGTATAAATAAGGACCAAAATGTGTAATAGATATTGTGAAGTAGGAAGTAAATATAAGGGGGGAGGCAGGGAAAGGAAGGGAAAAAAAATAATAGAAGGAAAAAAATGAAAACGAAGCTTCTATAAATAAGAAGAGTTGTAGAGAGAGGAGAGAATGAGGGAGCAAAAAAGAAAAATCAAGATATATTATATACAGGTACAAATTCCATATGATGAAAGTAAACACAATGTATACCTAAAATGTACCAATAAAATTTTAAGGTTCGAAAGTTTAGGCATCAGCTGAGAAGATAATGAGATTCATTATAACGCCCATTCTCGTTGACTTTTATCTACTTTTGAAGACCTACAATGTCTCCAATGTTTTGGTTTTGTCGGTTTTGTTCTTTACTGTTATGTTCAATTGTATTACAACTAATGATATAGGCAATTCTATTAGAGATAGCGGGAGGTTTATGGTAACCATTGTTGATCACCTTGTATTATGTTTTTATATTATCTATTATGTCCACCCTTTTGACTTGACCGATTCTGTCCTGTTATGTCTCATTTGGTTTTACTCTCTTCCAAAAAAGCAATAAGAACCGTGGGAGCAATGAAACCCAAAATGTGTAATAGTCATTGTACAAAAGAGAGGAAAAGAAAGTGCTCTAAACTATATAACTGCATGTATATTTAAGTGTATAAGATAGAAAATGATATCACAGAGTTTTATTGGATCATTGAACAGAACTGTTTGCAGTATCATTGTTGGAATGTCCACTCTACAAGCTTTAATTTTGTGACTTGAACAATTATTTTTAAGATGGCAATATGTAATCCATTAACTAGTGATTTCCTACTGTTCATTTTTTTCTTCTGTAAATCTGTATAACTTGTACCCTTTCACTTGTTTTTTCTTTTCTCCTTAAATAAAAAAAAAATAAAAAATAAATAAATAAATAAAATTTTAAAAAACAAACCTTCCCAAGTTAAACAGGATTTAAAACAATGCAATTTGCTATCACACTAAGATTAAATCCTCCTTTTCTATATTATATATCCTACAATCATTTTTTTCAGATATTATGGTTCACGTACGTAAATTTCAGTTCATGGAGAAGTCATTTAACAATCTCAATAAGAAAAGAGAATCTGACTATTGTCTATTAAATTATATTGAATGGTACCTTATATAACGCAAGAGTATATTCATATTTAGTGAATTCAAATCTAAAAACAAACAGAACATAGGGGAAAACTTTTATTTTTTTCAAAAATTAAAAACTGAGAGCTATGTTGTTTGTTTGCTTGTTAAAGGATCTTGATGTGTAGCTCAGGCTGGCCTTGAGTTCACTAAGTAGCCCGGGCTGGCCTCAAACTCACAGCCTTCTGCCTCAGCCTCCTGGAGTGAAGGGATTACAGGTATGTGCCACAACATCCAGTGAGCTCTATCTTTAATGACATCTCTTTGAGAAAATACTCTAAAGGAAAAAAAAAATACCCAACAGAGGAAAGTTTTAAAAGTAGAAATCTAAATTATCCTTAAGGTGTGGAATATTTTAAAAACAAAGCCTATTTGATTTATTCAAATTCAAGTCAAGGAGTACATATTCAATAACATCAGTAATTTTACCAGTACCACAAAAGGTAAAAATTTTATACATGTCAAACCAAAAAATGACTGTTCTAGAATTAACCATGGGAGGTATAAAACTCTTTTCACTAACATTTAAAGATCAAACAATTTGACCTAACTTAAAGTTACCCAGAAACATGAGGCAAACAATAAGATCATCAAGATCATATATACAAAATTTACTGTTATAATCCACCCAAATATGCTGTAGATACGTCCCTTGATAAAACATCTTTCAAGAACCCGACATATACCTAATCAACTAAGTTTCCTTTGCTGTCAAAAAACAATCAAGTAGGTTTATCTCAAGAAAATATAGTATATATACTATATACTACCTACAACATGCATGAAAGCAATCAAAATTGGGAAGTACTAATCCATTCCAGATAATTCACAAGGGGTTAGGCAGGGAGAATGTTCTCTAGATGATCACTTCAAAAATAAAATCAATTCATGTCACTATTATTTTCTTTCTCTTTTAATGAAAATGTCTTTCACCACAAACCTAATGCAACAGCACACAGAAAATATTCCAAAATACTGACCTGCCAAGGTGCTTGTGTGTCGAAATGCTCTGACTTGTGAGTCAGATAATCCTGTAAGAAGTGAAATGACTGTATCCATCATGTACTCATCATATATGATACTATATTGACATTGCCGTACTAATACACCAATAAATTCACAAAAGCTGGATTTGAACTTCTTCCATTGAGGACCAGCCATGGTAAGTGGATAATCTCCACTATCCTAAAACGAAAATGTTAAATGGCAAATTCATTTAAAATACATAAAATAAGATTCCACATTTTTTATATACCTTAATCTATTCATTCATGCTTTTGCCTCCTTTATTTTACATTTTTCCAATAGATTCTCAAATCAAGCAAGAGAATATACAAAGGAAGAGCTAGTTTTGAACACTGCATTTTAAAGGTCAAATTATATAACCTAAATTCATTTTAAAAAATGAAATTACATATCAATAAGTATAGTTAAGTATTTTAAATCTTCCCTCATTAAAGTGAAACTTTTCTAAAGACAAACACATGTATTAAATTTAAAACAAAACTAAATAAAAAGCCAAATTATTATCTTCACATTGATTCAACATAATGAAATCATATTCTCAGCCAGTCTAACAGAATGATATAAACAGTCAAATGATATACAAATAGTCTAACAGAATGATATATATACATCAACAAATACAGAAATGTGTATATTTTCATTATCTTCATGGCATCAAATAGTCAACAGATAACCATATAAATTTTAAAAGACATGCAGGGCTGAGGATATATCTTAGTAATAGAGTTCATGCTTAGCATACCCAAGACCATGGATTTTGATCCCCAGCTCTGCAATCAACAAATAAATCAGTAAATCTATCCTTTAAAAAACCAGACACCAATACTCAGAATTTTTAAAAGTTAAGGCCTAACAAAAGTCACTAAACACAGTTTGTCAGTTGCTTAGAAAAGTTTTAACTATTTCTGTCACAAACAGAATTTTAAAATTTTAATACATTCCATATGTAAAGTGAACTGTGTCTGAGAATACGATCCTAATATATTCCACAAAAAGCTTCTGTCTGGGAAAAAAAAAGGTTGTCTGAGAAATACTAGGGATCAAACCCAGAGTTTTTCATATGCTGAGTATGAATTTGATCACTGAGCTTTTCCGCCCTAAATCCCATATTTTCTAATAAGTATATTCAGTGATTACACTGAAATATGCCACCTTAATTTTCGTTAGCAACCTTGCTGAGATTTTCAAATATTATTTTAGAATGATAATTTCAAATACTTGTTTCTCTGAGAAGATTTCTCACTAAAATATTTAATATAAAAGGTTAAAAAATATCATTATGCATAATTATTTCTCAACTACCTGGAGACTGATTAATAGCAATTAATGATAATTAAAGCCATTTTAACAATTCATGAATCTTTTGCAATGAGTTGAAAGCTCTTTAATTAAAGAATAAGAAAAAAAATGACCAAAAAAAGCCCAAATAAGATAGGATTTCTGACTTGAAAATTCAGTGAAAGGATTTAAAAGTGTAACTACCAGTGCTGCAACACAACTATGAATGAACAAATAAAAACTCCTGCCCCGAAGGAGCTTATAGTCTAGTAAATCTACAAATATATATATATATATATATATATATATATATATATATATATTTGTAACAGCGTTTCAAAGAATTTACTGAGATATTTTGCTCAATTCTAAATTAGCATTTTATTATTGTTTTAATCACATGTATAACTGAAACACAAAGGAGCTTTTAAATCATAAAAGATAAATATTTGTATTTATTTTAGCTGAAATACTTGATTTCTAATACGGTGACCAATTCTTCCCTTCCCAATATTCTGGATGTTCTAAATAATGTTCCTTGAATATTAAATTATTTACAATAAAAAATGGCTAACATCTACTGAGTTGTTGCTATGTGCCAGGAATTAACAAAATGCTAAACCTTTTTCACACATTTCTGCCAACTTTATAAGAAAACTATTACTTCCATTTTACAGATGATGAAATAGATCTTTTAACAACTTTCTCAAGGTCACACAGAGATCATTTGATCGGTAGCAAAGTACACATTCACATTACTACTCAAAATTTATAAAAATTTTCAATAAGTCAAGATCAAAAAATAAGTCAAGCTCCATGTGTACAAAATTATTAAAACATTCAAGGTAAGAAATTACCTCATCAAATTCTTCAGTCATTTTCCGAATTATCTCAGAGTTCTGCATATGTCTAAACATTTCTGCTGTGACAACTCCTGAAATTTCCAAGTGTGAGAAGTTAATACACGGTGTAATGGGAAAAAAAGTAATTTCTAAATCAGCCTCTAACATTAGGGAATATACAGTCACACAATAAAGGTATATTTCCTCACTTTATTTTTAGTATGATACTTATGCCTGATCCCCTCAAAACCTAATGGATTCCTATGTAGGACTTTTCAGAGGTAGCTGAATATACAGTGTGTGATGCTGGGATTAAGCATGCGGGATTACTAAATTACTCTAGTGATTGGTTTGACATAGTTCTGGGTGTGACAGTAACTGCCCTAAGGGTTGGCAGGCTAGATGAACTATAAAGTGACAGAAAGAAGCTGCTATTGCTACTTGTTTTTTGTAACCTAGTGCCTTCTACCTGCCATGAACTATTTTCTCCTCTGCCATGCTACTCTGCCTTGGAGAGTTATGAAATGAAACCTCTACAAACTGAGATAAATAAACCTTTCCTCCTTAAACTTTGGGTAGCAGGTATTCTGTCTCAGTAACAAGAAAAGTAACAAAGACAGAATTTGGTACAGAGTAGGGTGGATGCTATAACTGTACCTGACCATGTGGTTCAGCAGCTTTTAGAATTGGCCTGTGGAAAGAGCTTAGAAAGTTTTGAAGATGACAGCTGAAGCACCGGTCCTAGAATGCTTTAAGCTATACTTCATGGGAGATTCTGCTCAGAAATCAGAAGATCATAATGATGATATAAATGCTGCTGGTAAAGATCAGGCTTAGGAGGTTTCTGCAGGAAAGGACTGTATTGGCTACTGGACTTCAGAGGATGCGTGTTATGCCTTAGCAGCAAGTTTGTCTATGGTTTGCTCTTGTCCAAAGACTTTGCCTGAGACTGAGATTAAAGGTAGCAGACTAATCTGGCAGAGAAATTTCAATGTTGGATATATTGTCTCAACAATGAGAAAATTAACTGAGATAATACTGAAACATATCAACAAATCACCAGCAAATGCTACAATCAACAGGTACAATAGAAACAGCGCCACATTTCATTTAATAAAATGTAAAAGTTATATAACAGTTGTTACACTATATTGTTTGGGAATAACGATGAGAAAATTTGTACACATTCAGAACAGGCACAATTTTGGCCTAATATCTGTTTTAAATACCCACACTTAACTATGACTTTTTAACATAAATCATAAGTTATCAAGGGTGAGGCAGCATCCAGGGTAGACCTTGAGGAGGACTGGGGATACAGATCAGTGATACAATGATGTCTGCTATGGCCAAGGCCCTAGGTTCCTTCTCTGGTACTGTATCTCATATACACAAAGGACATCCTCGAAAATCAACGTGAAGTTGAAGAAGACAAAGAGAAAGGTAACAGATCATTATAGCTAGGTTTCTTTAGTAAGTACTGCTATGAGTAAGGCAACTATATTCTAACATCTTCTCAATGGCTATAAATCATGTAAGTTAGTTGGAGATCCTGCCCATACAGAAGCCAATAATCTAGTTTTATATTAAACAAAGAAAGAGACAAAATTAAATAAAATAAACTATTAAAATATATATACAGTAAGTGCCCTGATGAATGGCAATATGAAGAAACACAACTTCAGATTGGGGGAGGGCCTGTAATGTCCAGAATTAACTATTTCAGGGAAAGAGAACTTTTCATAGCATCAATAAAGAATGGGAAGGGGGATGCTCATTATAATTTGTAAAATTAGCCAAGCAAAGATCAAACATTAGAAAAGGAATTTTTAGGGAAAAGTTATGTTAGGAGATAATGCAAGATGTGCATGAACTTCTACTGGCAAGGCATCATAAAATTTACAAACAAGAGGATATAAATGAAAAAAAAACTAGATTTTCACAAGAACGTATTTTTATTGGTGAGCTGTATAGTTGGTTAACAAACACCCAGCAGTACTATAAGTAACAAATAATGCATTAGTACAAAAGATGTATAATAAGAAGTAAATGCAGTATGGATATTCAATTGGCCAGAGGCACATTTTGTTTAATCCATGTGTTTGCGTGCAGGTATTTGTATACATATATACCCAGATATGAAGTTATGATCACAGAAAGGACACTAAAGCTAAGAGAAATTATATAATTTCCTTTAATCTGTTTTTCTGACAGGTATGAGAGAAAACACTCAGTTTGGTTGAGTTTTAAAAAAGGTATTTCCTTTGACTTGAAAATGATTAATAAATATTGGCAAATTGAAAGGGGGTAAAAATTACACAAGATGTCAAAGATTATTCACCTAAATCATGCTGCCTCCTCTGGGTGAGATCAATTCTAAGGGAACTCCAGAAGAGTCCTTACTTAACACAACCTTAAAGAAATCAAATGATAAAAATTTCTTGAAATCAGAAGAAGGCTCCATTATTCTCTGGCTAAAGAAACAATTCTCAAAACCTTCTACAGGCTTAATATGTACATAGAGTCATATATATCTCTTCAAAACTTGTTCATACTTTACACTACTTTGAATAGTTTATTTGCTTTTTGTCTCTTTGCTAATCTTAACTTTTAATAACCAACTAGACTACCAGGTCCTGGAGGGCAAGACATATGTCTTATTACTTACATTTATACTGTTAACATTACTACTTACATCATTTACAGTCTATTAAAAGAATTTTAGGATTACTAAAAGTTAAACTGCAGAATTTGACACTGATTTCCAGCTACTTCGCTTCTTGGTACCTTCCCAAAAGAAGTAAAAGCATCATACCACAGCAATATATGTGCACCCATGTTTATAGCAGCACAATTTGCAACAGCTAAATCTTAGAAGTAACCCAAATTGCTCATCAACTGATGAGTAGATAAACAAGATATTTTTTCTACAATGAACTACTAGCCAGTAACAAAGAAGGATAAACTTGAGACATATATAGCTAAATGGTTGCACTTGAGACCATATTCTTAAGTGAAATAAATAAGACCAATATGTAAATATCACATTGTCTTTCTGGTGTGAGACATTGAAAGTGTAAATAAGAGCCAAAAATGTATAGTAGATATTATAAAATAGCAAAAAGTTGTTCAAAACAAAAGAGGAACTAGGGAGCCATGAGGGAGAAAGGAAGGAAGGGAAAAGAAAAGGATAAAAACAAAGGTTTGTAACCGAGGGAAAGAAGGGCTAAAGAGAAGGGAGAGGAATGAGAAAAAAAGAAGAATCAAGTTATATCATGTACAAATTCTCTAAGGTGAATGCAAATTAAACTGTATCTTACGATTCTTTGTTCACATTTTTTGTCTGAAGTCATTTTTAGAATTTCAACTTTATAATTCTTTTTTCTGATTTCTAGTGGCCAAATTTTTAGTGCCATTTTTCATTAACAATCTAATACTCCTGAAAACTCCATAAAATTTATTTGCCTGAGCACCTTCTAGAATTTCAAGGATGAGTTGTAAGTATTAAGAGACACACAATACACCACAACCTGTCAATGATCTTGACTCACTCATTTACTGATCTACATAACAATATATAACTCCCCAACTTACATAATTTTGTTCCACTGCTAAATTCCTGTCCTAAATATTATTGTCCTCGGAATGAGATTACTGTATTTTGTACTTTCTCTACTCCTACTTCAAATTTTATTAAGTAAAAAACTTTAAAGAAGATCTCACTAACAAGCATATTTCTCTACCTTTGAGAAAAATAGCTGACAATTTCATCAATAACAGAACTATATTCTTATTTACTGTTATTCATGGTACTTCTAATTCCCTACACTTTACACTTCTCTGCTATTTAAACCTGTATCTATATTATTTCCTCCTTTCTTCTTAATCAATTTCTTTTTTCCTAAAACCACATGCTGAAAGTAGGAAATACGGCAATTATAAATTGTCAGGTTTTCAGATAAATTTCACACATGAATATAATTTTGGCAATAAATAGGACTTCTCTCTTTGTTCTTAACCATTTTCCTTATACAATTCATATGGGCATAATGGAAATAATTCACTAGTATGACATTATGTTACTTAAAAAGTGCGAATATCTCCTTAGGAGGAACAAAAAAATGACTGTTTAAAAACTTTCTACTTCTACTTACCTTTACAGCCCGAACACTGAATAAAAAAGTTGATAAGGTCAAGAAGTGCTATATCTCGGTCATGCTTGTACGCTTCTATCCAATCATCTACCACCGACTGCAGTAGAGAAGAAAAAATTTTAAAAAGAAATTATTAGTTTTTTCTAATATTGTAAGAATCAATTAAGTCTAATGAAAAATATAAACCTAACACTGTAGGTATCATATTTATATAATGATGTTCAGAGTTCAATTTTAAAAATAAACTAGAATCAAATTCAGGTAATAATTTGCCTAATAGCATAAAATGACACTCTTCTATTTATTCTGCATTATAATAATCTTAGGTGTGGGACTCAATTTCTATAAAGTATAATCCTCAGTGTGTTCAAAAATTTTCAAGAAAATATTAAAAGTCATATCTATATTTCCTTTGGATTAACATATTGTATTAAATATTTTAAAAATTGATATAAATGCAGAATACTGATTTACTAAAGCTTGCAAGAGTAGAGATGCAAAGAGCAGTTCACAGGAGACTAGATTTGATTAACTCACATGGTATACATGTATTAAAAAAATCACACTAAGTTCTACTGATATACAATTCAAGCACTTTAGTCAAATATGAATAAATGTTAATATTGCCTTAGAACAAAATTTAAAAATTTTTAAGAGGTCAATGCCTAAATCAATGAAAACGTATGAAGCAACAGTATTTTTCAACCATGGGCATTAATCCTAAGTAGGAGAGGCAAATTTAAGACTACAGAAAAAGGGACCGGGGATTTAGCTCTGCGGCATAAGCTCCTGTCTAGCAAGCATGAGGTCATGAGTTCAATCCCGGTACAAAAGAAAACATCAAAAGTAGATACTTTATGGATCTAAACACTTAACATTTTTAGACATCTCTGTTCCTGATGATATATAGAGATTTTGTTCCAATCAGAATCCCAGGTGGCTTTGTTACAAATATTAAGAGATGATCCTAAATCTCTTATGATAATGCAAGGGATTCTAAATAGCTAAATAAAACTTTACAAAAGGAGAAATCTGGAAGATCCATGTTACAATTTTTTTTTTGTACTGGCAAACAAACTCAGGACTTCACATTTGCAAGTCAGACGCTGTGCTGCTGAGCCGTATCTCTGACCCCCAGATGTCATAACTTTAAAACTTACTATAATGCTACTATAATCAAGATAACATAATACTGATATAAATACAGAAAATGTAAATGAAATGTAGATTTAAAATGGGACAAAATTTAGAGGTTCAGAAATAAACCCTAAAATTGATGGCTGATTTTCAAACAGGATGCCAAAATAATTCAACAGAGAAAAAAGACTTTTTAACTTTTTCTTTGGATGACTGTATTTTTTCCCTTGGACAAATGTATATCCACAAGAAAAAGAAAGAATGAAGTTGGACTCTACCTCACACAGTCCACACAATATTTAAATAAAATGAATCTAAATTATAAATCTAAACTATCTAAAACTATAAAACTCTTAGAAAAAACATAAAATTAAACCTTCATAATCTTGCATTTGACAAAGCCTCTTTAGGACACTAGATCAAAAGTGAAAGCAACAAAAGGAAAAAAAAAAACGAATTCAACATATTCAAAATTAAAGTCTTTTGCATTTCAAAGAATTCCATCAAGTAAAAAAGTAATGCAAAGAACAAGATAAATTGTTTGAACATCATGTATCTGGGATTTGTGTATAGACCAAAAAGCCAAACACCCCAAATGAAAATTAAAAATTAAAAGAGTCAGAAGAGAGTGCTATATAAACAGTATACAAACAACCAATAAGCACATGAAAAGATTCACCCCAGCAACAGCCATCAAAGAAATGCAAATCAAAACCACAATGAGACACTACTCTATACACACTATAATAGGTATAATAGAAAAACACAGACAATAACAAGCATTGGTAAAGATGTGGATAAATTAAACACTCAAAATGCTGATGCGAATATGAAATGGTGTAACCACTTTGGAAAATGTGTAGCAATGCCTCAAAAAGTTAAATATAGTTATTATATGATACTGCAATTTGATTCCCAAGCATTTACTACACAAGACAAACACAATTATGTCCAAACACTGTGAGCATATTCAAAATAGCCAAAAAGTGACACCACCACAAATGTGCATTATGGGACAAACAAGCAAAACATGCTATAGCCATACAGTATCATACTTTGAATTAAGTTATAATACACGCCACAACATGAATAAACTTTGATAGTATTATGTGAAATCAAAAGAAACCACTCAAAGAATCACGAATTCTATGACTCAAGAATATGAAATATCTGGAATAGGCAAACATACACTAAGTAGGTAAGTGTGGCTTAGACCCGGAAGGGGAAGTGATTGATAATGGATATGAGGTATCTTTCTGGGATAATTAAAATCTTCTAAAATTAGATAGTGATATGGAATTGTAGCTGTACAATTCCATAAGCACTGAATTGACACTTTTAAAACTACTGGTGCTGTAGTTTAGACCTGGAATGTTCCCCCAAAGACCCGTGTGTTGAAGGTTAGTCCCCAACTTGACGCTGAAGGTGATGTAAACTTTAAAAGGTGCAGCCTAGTGGGAGGTTTCAGGTTGTTAGGGACAATCCTTCAAAGGGGATAGTTTGTCACCTGTCTCTCTCTCCCAGGTGCCATGAGGTAAGTGCCGGTTCCACCACACATTCCCTTCTATGATACACTATATGAACACAGGCCCAAAGGCATGAGGGGCAAATGAGTACTATATAGACTGAAACCTCTGAAGCTCTAACCCATAAAAATAAACCTTTCCAAATTATAAGCTTATTATATCACATGTTTGTTAAAATAAGAAAAGCTATCTCAGATATTTGTTATAGCAATGGAAAGCTAACAAGATTTATACAACTGAATCTTTTTCTGTATTTTACAACAGTTACTACATGTTAACAACACAATTCACAAAAGAAATGCGTTGCCAGTTTTCCCAAAGTGATACAGGCAAAAAAAAATAGTAAAAGAGTATATTATGAGATTGTGATAGAAGCATCTGCATTATCTCTTGGAGCACTAGCAAACTGAACATTGCCCCTCAATATAGTATCTCCAAACCCAAAGCTATAATGTAAAAAGTCTAGGCCATGGAAAGGCAATTTGTAGGTTCACCAATTAGTCCCTGGCTGAGCTCAATCATTCAATTATTATACACTAAGTTCCAACCAAGAGTGGAAAACTTTCAGGTAATTATGCCAACAATGTTACTTAAGAGGCAGTCCATCTATCCCAAGTAAGGCCCCAGCTATAATGAACAAAGACAAGTTATTCTTACATAGTTCTGTCTGAATTTTAGACCCAAAAAATCATTATGCCAAATAAAATGGTAGTTGTTTCACTTTGCTAAATTTGACAGTCTGTTAATACATCAATAGATAAGGATAAATTCTAATGTCATGAATAACGACACAAAAATATTTGCTAAAACCTTACAAAGAGACCAGGCCATCCACATTAACAAGTAATTCATGAAGATCAAGTAGAATTACACTAGGAACACAAGACTACTATAATAAAAAATATACACTGTCACACTAAAATGGTTAAAATTTTAACATTTAACATAGTATGCCAAATAGAGTTCAACATATAACTAGTAAAATTAGAGGGCATATACATGGTCTCTAATTTCTTAAAATGCAAGAACTATTTTTAGGCCAAAAGTCAATCTCTTAGTCATTCTCATTTATAATTACTAATAGGTATAATTACTAACAGGAAAAAAAAGGGGGGGGGGACAAAAACCAAAAACACACATCTTCTGATCAAGGAATTAATAATGTAGAAGCTAAGTTAGATATATATATATATAAACATAATGATAGTATTATAATGGAATAAAATGGTAAATAAAACCTTCAAAAACAATACAAAAATTTTGAAAGAAAGACTTTCAAAAGGAAAAGAATGCCTTTCAAAAGAAGAGTAACATCTGATTCAGTCCTATCTGATATGAGGAGGCAAAAGAAACTATCCGTGGCATCTAGAAGAACAGAAATGGATAACCTGCGGGCAGGACACATACCATGGCTGGAGAAGTGAAACTATGCCACAAGAAATTCTGAGCCTATAACTTTTGAATAAGGAAAAACTGTTTCTAAACAAAGGACTCCCTGGGATCAAATCTGGTCTCACAAATGTAGCACAAGTGAGAATAAACATAAGGAACAGGAAGTTAAAAATTCAGGAATTTCAAAAGAGAAATACTATAGAAATTCTTTTGTAAAATACAAACATCTAGAAGCAGAAAAATGTATGGTACAGATGCACGATCTTAATGCAGAACTAAAAAAACCACAAAGATATGAAAATGATTTCTTTAAACACTTTAAACACAAAAAATATAAAGCTAAAATCTTCACTGTATTCTATTAAAATTTTTCCTGAGCCAGAAAGTTCAACAAAACCCCTACAGAATAGACAAAAATAGAATAGCCTAATTAGCTGTGGCTATCTATATGTTGAAATTTCTGGTGGTTGTTATCACTCTTCCCAAACTTAGTATATTAAACCCTAAACACCAATATGGTAGTATAAGAAGTGGAGCTTTTGGAAGGTGATCAGGTCATGAAGGTAAAGCCCTCAAGAATGGGATTAGTGCTCAAAAGATCCCAGACTTTGTACCTTCAACCATGCAGATTACAATGAAAGGAGGCAGTCCATGAACCAGAAAGATACTCATCAGACCTTGAAATTTGCTGGCAAAAGCCAAATGTGTACTCAAAATGATCATTTAAAAAATTAAATGATGGGCCAGGCACCACTTATAATCCCAGCACTCAGGAAGCTGAAGCAGGAGGATTGCTACAAGTTCAAGGGCAGCCTTGGATATAAGTGAATTCAAGGCCAGCCTGTACTGCATACTGAAACCACGGCTCAAAAAGGAGAGAGACAGAGAGAGAGAGAGAGAGAGAGAGACAGACAGACAGACAGACAGACAGACAGACAGACACAGACAGAGACCGACAGAACGAAAGAGAGACAGAGACACAGAGACTGAAGAAACAGAGACAGAGGGAAAGTCAACACTAATCACAACTGTAGAGAAGCAAACTTTAGTGGATGGATAAATAAAGGTAAATTAAAATGCTATGAATTTGCTGTCTATTAAACCCCTTGCTTTGGGAGTACAGGGGTACATGCCTATAATGCCGAGGCAGGAGGATAGCTGCAACTTTCCTGGCCAGCCTGGGCTACAAAGTCAGTTCAAGTGCAGCCTGAACTGCAGAGCAACATCCTGTCTCAAAAAAACCTACATATGTACATAAATTCCTTGCTCTGTAAAACTGACAGAAGTTCAAATGGCTATTATTTTTAGATTTTACATAAGAAATTGTTCTCTATCAAACCAAATTGATATTTTACAAAAGCACATAATTTTATTTTTACAAATTCTGCATTTCATTTACTAGTAACAAAAAGCCTAAAAACACTAGGTGTCAGAAAACTATTCTTTAACATCTATTGACTGATGTTAATTCAATGAAGAAAAACTATTCTCTTTAGTTTTTACAGATTAAATAAAAATTTAAGCCAGTTACAGGGGCACACATCCATAGTCCTAACTATTGGGGGAGACTGAGACAAGAGACATTACTTGAGTCCACAAATTCAAGACCAGCTTGGGCAACATAGTAAGGCCTCATCTCTATAACATAGTATGTTCCTAGTTGGGCACTGTGGTGCATGCCTGTAGTGCCAGTTATACAGGAAACTGATATGAGAAGACAGCTTGTACCCAGCAAAGCAAGCAAGCAAAAAATATAGTTATTTTTAAGTATATTAGTCAATAAATTTGAAAACCTTATGGACTTGGCTAACTATGTAAAGCCTAAGTATACCTACTTGCATAAAATAATGTAAAAGAAACATAATTAGGATAATTTGACATGGATATGCATCCAAAGTTTTACTCTTCTGCTATAAATCAAGCACAAATATAAACATTTTAATAGATGATAGTGACTAAAAATAGTTCAATTCATAGAGGAGAGATTTCCAAGAATTCTACATAGTCAAAGAACTTCATAGTTTTATATCAACTATATAATCTCAGGA
The DNA here is from genome assembly GCF_034190915.1 of Cavia porcellus. NCBI lineage: Eukaryota > Metazoa > Chordata > Mammalia > Rodentia > Caviidae > Cavia > Cavia porcellus. Next base: position 85,684,651 of record NW_026947486.1, on the reverse strand, counting down.
GAAATTGAAAACATTGCCAGGGCTTAGATTAGTATATGCTTCAACCAAATAATTTTTATCTTATGCCATCAAGATAAAAAAGCAGCAGAAAATGACAAAGCACAGCTTAAAGATATTATATTCAGGGCAACCCACTTTCTGGGCCCCTTTGTGTTCCACACAGACAAAAGCTTTCTTTCTCTCAACAAAGTCTTCCACTCTTGAAAATTTTTTTAAAAATCTTATATTCAAAAGGACAGCTTCCTGACTAGTTTTTAAGTAGCATATTTTATAATAAGTAGTATTATTTTTAAAACACAGTAAAAAATAACAAGGCTATACCCGTAGTTTGAAAGACACAAACTGAATGAACTCAACAAATATTACCTGCATAGCACTCTTGCCCATTTTAACAACTTCAAATAACATCATGTTTTCCACTCCATTCTGTTGGTGATGACCATTCATTCGGTTTGGACCAGAAGGAGGTTTCCCTCCTCCATTTCCACCCTTGCTCTTTTCTCCTGGGCCCTTTTTGCCTTTTTTACAAGTCTGCATTAAAAATATAAATTGGTTAAATTGTATCACTATCTTTGAGAGCTTAAAACAAAGCTACTATAGAAGCAACTGACAGGATAGCAAGTGTAACATAACATAAACTTGACCTATATGATGCTATTTAACAACACAGGAAATTTATGATTGTGACAGTTTGTGGCTTTTTTTCATTTACACTACAATAAAACCCACATTACATTATAATTATTAGAAGCACAGCAGCAGTCAGACTGTGTAGGTCAAAATTTCTATTCCTATTAGCTGAGTAACCTTGGGCAAGTTACTTAACCACTATGCTTCAGAGATTTTGTTTTTCTAATTTTTAAAGTAGAGGATAAAATTATATCTTCCTCAAAGTCGTGCTGTGATAATGAAAACAAAGTATTTGTAAGCAATATACATAGCATCTAATATCAGAAAATGTTATTATCAATGAAAATGAGAAAATATACAGTAAACAGCTCAATAAATGTTATTTGAATCTAAATCTGCTGCAAAGACTGGATTTGAAACAATTTCCAGAAAGAACCAATTTTGAAAATTATATGAAATCACATTAAAACCCTTAAAGTATCAACAAGGTTTGCAAATCACTGCAAAAAGACACCTAATGTATAACTAGAGAAATTCCTAGAAAATAGTACAACAAGGTGACTATATCCAAGGTTTATAATAGTCCCTTATGCTGCTCTGGGGTGAAGTGTGAAATGGGCAGCAAGACTAACAAATGTATTAAGTAAGCAATTTATATTTTTCAATGTTTTTACTAAATGCAATGCTATAAATGAGTAATTCTGATCACTCTAAATAGGCCTATGAACCTCATTCTTGTCCTGGGCTTTCTCTCCAACAATTATGAAAATTCAATTAATGAACGCTGTGGAAATAAAATCCCATTATGAAGAAATTTTCAGTAATGGCAGTAGGAGCTTCATCAATCAATGAAAAGGTTACCTGCATAACTCAGTTATAAAATATTCCCACAGCTTTTATACAGGGTTAAAGAAAAACAACAGGGCTGGAAATGTAGCTCTACTGCACAGTGCTTGCCTAGCTTGCATGGACTCTGAGTGGTGCATATTGTAATCCCTCAGGATAATATGGCAGGATTACAAACTCAAGGCCATCCTGGAGAACTTAGAAGATGCTGTCTCAAAATTTAAAAAGGACTAGATGAGAATGTAATTCAGTGATAGAGCACTTACTTAGTATGAATGAAGCCCCTGGGTCCAATCCCCAGCAGCATAAATTTTTTAAATGTCAATGCTAAATTAAAATTTTTAGAGAAATAGTTCTTTTATCCTCCGGATTTGGGGTATTTCCAATGTCTTTTAGATCTACACATTTTAATGATTTACTCAATAAAGGTAAGCTAATGTTCTGTAAATTATCAGATAAAAAAAAAAGTTTTAGACTTTGTGGCCCACATACCATCTTTGTTACATACTCCTTAGTTTGTGTACACTACAAAAACCAGCTATATTTTGTATACCCCTGATCTAATACATCTGCAAAATTTCTTTCCACTGATAGCCTATGAAAATCTGTACATTACTCCATAGACAATCCTTCCTCTTTCATCAAGTCTCAATCACTCTACACTTCAGTTACTTTTAAACCCCTTACTAATACCTCAAAGACACTGCCTATTAGTTTATTGTGTTAACGAAATTCAGTCTTTGTGAAACTAAGAAATTACTGATTACAGAATGAAAGGCTTTTGTACCAAGTAAAAAGTATTCTGTAGATAATGTTTTAAGATTTTTACAAAGAACAGACTCTAAAGAGTACATAATGTTAACACAGTGCTATGTATTTGCAATTTATCATAAGTCTCAATATTCTGTCAATACGAAAAACTAATTAGTACAATTAAAATAGCTCAATGGATATGCTGTGCTAGAGCAAGTATATGTACAAGGAGTGGTAATACATGGAAACAATAAGAAGTAAATATTCTAATGTGGGTACAGCCTTACAGAGAAAAAAATATCTAAACAAAAAATTAATTTAGAAGGTAGTAGATTTAGAGCCCTGACCTCAAGTCAAATACTCTAACCACTGAGCTTTTCCTGATCTAAGTTTCCTAAACTTCCTATAATATAAGGAAGTTTTCTAATTCACTGAGCTGTTCAAATATTAAATAACATAAATTAGCATATTTTGTAGTACATACATAGTAAAGTACTAAAACAGTTGCTATTATAAGCTCCTGATCTGAGCCCTAACACCTCATTCACAGCAGTGGCTATACAAAGTTAACCAAATTGCATCACAAAAACTTTATAGAGAGGGTGAAAATGTGGCAACAGTGATCAGGAACACGTTCATCACATGTGAGAGGCCCTGGGTTCCACTCCCATGCACTACCCAGAAAATAAAAATCTTTACAGACTCCTCTACTCAGATAACATGAAAGATCTTATCCTGAATTGTATATTAAATCAAAGGCAGAATCATTTAAAAAACACAATCTTCTAATGAACAACTGTATTATGGATATATTTATTTTGGACAGTCATAGGTTAATGATCCCATTCGATTCTTTTTGTCCATCTCTCTCACATCTACTCAAGAAACTTAGCCAACCTAAAGATTACAAACTTATGAATTATAAGCACCCTAAGAAATATTCCATGGGTTAGGTAAATAAATTATGTTCTATACATAAAATGTGATGTTGTGCCACCATTAAAATTTAGAGGTATATTCACTATTGGGAAAGTTACTGACAATACACTACTGCATTTTTGAGCTGTACTTCATACACTTTGCATGGCATGATTACATCAAGTAAAACTCTATACACAGTTTTATAGATACATAGTACACAGTTTTATAGATACATAGAAGTATGTTCATCAAAAACTACCTGAGTGACAAGTTATGAGAAAAGTCCCTCTTATTTTTAGACTTTTTTCAATGTATGTCATGAAAAAAATATAAACCAAAAATTCATGTTGGGAAAAATGCTTAACAAAAACAAGTCATGTTTTGAACAATATATTACATGAATAGAGTCAAACGCGCATATATTCCTTGCTTTAATGATCTATCTTTAACAACTGTTTTAGGATTTACAACCTGTCCTTTTTTGGGGTGCAATTCTATCCATCTTGTTTACAGAGCCTTAGTGTCTTTTTTGTACAGTGGACTTCTTTTAATTCAGTATAATTTCTCAAGACTGTACTGTACATGACAGTACTATGGTTTTACGTTCTGTTATACATTATAGTACTGCATGTAAGTGCTATGCAAATAAGAGCAAAGTCATCAAGTTGGAGTTTCCTTTGTATTGAAGTACTGAAATATACGTATAATATACAATTCCTCACTTTGCAATCAATTCATTTAACAACTTAATGGCAGTAACAGAGCTTGGTCTTTAAATGAGGAATGTCTGGACATGAATGCAGGGTCAAATGTACATTCCAAAACAATCTATAGCTCTTTTATAGCCACTCATACACTGAACTTGCATTTGATTGAGAAACTTAACTTTGTTAGTCATTATACTTTGTTAGTTATTATACTTAGTGTTACTCATAAAGTGTAAAATGATTATTATGCATTACCCACTAAAGACTTAAATTAATTATATGGTACCTTTTTTGAGACATAATCTCAATGTATAGTTCAGGCTGGCCTTGAGTTCACTATGTAACACAAACTGACCTTGAACTTGAGGTGATCTTTCTGCTTCAGACTCCCAACTGTTGGGATTACAGGTGTGCACCACCATGCCCAGCCCAATTTTTTGCTCTAAGACAGAGTAGCTCTATAGCTGTTTTTCCCAAAATATAAAGCAGAGCAATACATGTTTTATAAACATACCAATCAGTCCCCAAAACAAGCCATTTTTAAAAGATAAAATTCTCTCTCTCTCTCTCTCTCTCTCTCTCTCTCTCTCTCTCTCTCTCTCTCTGTCACAAACACACAATTTTTGGAATAATCACATATTTGGTACATACTTTGCCTTTCCCTTGCTTTTGGTTTTTTCCTTCAATGTCCTCAAAATCTGTGTCAGAAGAAAAATGCGTTTCTGACTCCCTGAAAAAAAATGAGCAAACCTTTAAGACCATCCTTAGAAACGTAAGACAGAGTTTTTTATTTATGAAACATTTTCTAAAATGGCAGGTTAACTTACTATAAAACTTAATAGTAGCATTAAAATTAAATGCTTTCCCAAAATGTAACAGCAAAGACACTGCACTTAATGGAAATAATTGTAACACTCAGAATTGGATATTTTTTAGAGAATTTTAGAACTATTATTCATCTGCTGACCTCTCCTACCTCACTCAAAAATCATTTAGAAATTTATGTGTGAATCACTATATGAAACATGCATTTCTGAAAGGGTATGTATACAACATTTTAAGAAACTATGCATCATTTGAAAAAGTGTGTTAAATACAGATAAACTCCTTTAAGTGGTAGTAAAGAGGAACAACCAGTTTTAGCACTAAATAACTCATCTTGTGCAAGTGAATGTATCTCAGTGTGCTCATATATAATGTGTAAACATCAGTAATAATAAAATCTCTAAAACACAAAGTGTAAATCTTTATTTGTAAAAATTGAATCTTTGAGCCAGGAATTTACCTCAGTGGTGTAAGCACCTGTCTGGCAAGTGTGAGGTCATTAGTTTGATCCCTGGTACCAAAAAAAAAATATATTGAACCTTTGTATAATTTTGATTTTCTCAGACATAAGGAAACAGTGATTTAAATAAATATGTGTGATCTTTTCCACATGTATAAACATGGGTGTATCTAAATAGTAACATAGCCACACTTAAACACTTAAAAGCATGGTCTACTTACATTGGTATTTGAGTCACACTGGGTTTTAGAATTGGGCATCATCCATAATGGACAAATATTTTACCCCACCAAATATGTAAACATAATTCCACTTTTGCTTAAAATAAATGGAATCCAATGGAATAGCTATCTTTATAAAGCTAGTTTTGTCAATCTAGATTTCTTATTGCCACAATAACACCAGTTGTCCAGAGGCTGTGAAATACAAATACTTCATAAATGGAAAGTAATGGTTGTGATGTTGGCAGGAAAAAATTACTAGTTATAGCACTTACCTACAAAATAATTTAAACACTACTGAAGATAGTGGGAATCCTAACTATGTCCTATCATGATGAGGAAAAAGCTTGTAATAAATACCATTTCTCAGAGTTTATGCACTGAAATTTATGCCTGCTACATTTTAAAAAGTCTTGGTATCAATATTCTTCTCATGTGTCTATATAAACTAGCCAAAAAAAAATTTCAAATGCTTTTAAATGTCTTGGTGGGATGGTGTTGGAAGGCAGTACATTTGTGAGCAATGAGCAATAGTTGTTTGCTTCTTTTTTCTTTTTTTTTTTTTTTTTCTTTTTGGTTACCAGGAATCAAACTGAGGGTCTCAAACTTGCCATGCAGGTGCTGAACCACTGAGCTAAATTCCCAGCCCCTAAAAAAGTAAGAACCAAAATGTACAACAGATATTGTGAAATGGGAGAAACTGTTAAAAAGAAAAGATAGTGAGATGGGGAAAGGAGAAAAGAAAGAATGGAAAAGGAAAACTAAATACACAAAATAATTAATAAGATAGTTACACTACTCATTGCTATTAGTTCATTGAAAAGGTTTGCATCTATATTGTTAGATCAAGTTTTCATGCCTGGATCTTGTAATATGAGCAACTACTTTGAAGATAATACACAATATACTAACCATTGTTACTCTCCTATGATCTTGTTTTGAAATTTTGTGTCATTTTTTTCTTTAAAATAAAAAATGAATTAACAATAAAAAAATCTTGGTGCATAAATATTTTGACCTTCCCAAAACACTTGTATCATACCCAGTCACTTAGCCCAGTAACTGTTACAAATTTGTGAATAGTCACCAATTTTCATGATATTCCAAGGGCCACAAGGTAATCAAAGCCTCAGTTATACTCTTAAATCTCTAGGCTATCCCAACTACAAAAATGAGGTACTAAGTTTGATTACTAACTCTAAAACCTTCTGGGGAAAAAAACTGAAGTGAAAAATCAGAACAAAGCTATAAAATAACTCTCAGTCAGAAAAAAGTACTGCCATAAGTCTTAACTACCCTTACCAATTCCATATTCTTAGCCAAATTCTAGATTTATTCTACCCCAGAACATCAATTCTCTTTTATCTACTATCTTATTTCAGTTCCTAATTAATCAAGATATTGTAAGTTAATCTAATCTATGATGTGAGCTTTTTAATAGTATATAATCTCAATACAGTAAAGAAATGTATTATCTTCTCTTAAAATATGAGCTTATTTCAGATACTCAGGAGACTAAGACAGGAGGATGACTGGTTCAAGGCCAGCTTGGACAATCCAGCAAGACACTGTTTCACAATAAATAAAAAGAGCGAGGGTGTTGCTCAGTAGTAGAGCATCATTGGTTTTGATTGCCAATGCTACAAAGAAATAAGTAAGACAAAATAAAGTAAGAGCTCATAAAGGCAGAAAGATCTAATTTAATTTCTCACAGAGTCAATACAGCATCTTATATACAGGAGACACTTGGTATTTTATCAAAGGTAATACTCAAATTTACAAAGACTTGGAATACGTGCAATTCTTACCAAAAGTGCTACTTTGGGAAAACAATGTCTTGGATAATTTTATTTTTATTTTTTATTCTTAGTACCAGGAATCAAACTCAGTACCTTGCACTTGCCAGATAGGTGCCATGCCACTGAGCTATCTCCTGGCATGTAGTCTTGGATACTTTTAGACTAACTAAGCCAAAGTTTAATTTCATTCTCAGTTATCATATGTACTCAAATGAAAAGAAAAACAAATTTCCTCAAGAAGCTTAAAAAAGAACCAGGTATGATGGAGACAAGTCTGTAAACTCAGTACTCTGGGAGGTTAAGGCAGAAGGATGGAAACCCCAGAGCCCATCCTGGGCAATTTAGCAAGAAGCAGTTTCAAAATTTGAAAATTAATAAAAGGGCTGGGGCTATAATAAAACAGTAATAAGCAACCTGCATTATTTATATGTAAATAACAAAAGGCCTTGGTTTCAATCTCCAGTAACACCAGCAAAAACAAACTAAAAAAATACACATACACTAGCATGGGAATCACATTAAGAAAATTATACTTTGAAGGTTAAAAATGGGGCTCAATGGTAGAACACATTTCCATACCATACCTGGGGCTCTGAGTTCAATTCTTATAATATATACATATATATTTTTGAATATTGATAATACCTCAGTAGACTCAAACTCCAAAATTATTAAAAATATGAAAATTTCCATGCCATTTGAAACTGACACTGATTGTCATTATGTACAGTCTATCTATGATGCTCAAAATTTTTAGCAACTAAACTTTTCAAATAAAGTTTCAAAAAGAACCTAACAACAAAATGTATACATATTTCAGTGAGTGAGTGAGTGTTAATAAAATTAAATGTATCTGTAGACAGTTTAAAGTACCACTTTTTTTTTTTTAAACCGGTACCAGGGATCGAACTCACAACCACATGCTTGCAAGGCAGGCGCTTATGCCACTGAGCTAAATCCCCAGCCCCTAAAGGACCGCTTTCTACTGAGGCACCTCACAAAACTTGGGTTTAGTATGAAAACTACTGTTACATAGATATAATAGTTCAAATTCCTTAGTACATTACAATCTAAGAAATAAACAGAATAAAAGTTAAGGAATGCAGATAGCTTTCAAGACAGGAGTAAAAATCATATCTATGATGAAATCACTTTGTTGACCAGTATGTATTTGTAGAAGTTATGGACTGTGTATCTTACTGTCCTAGACAGAATTGTTTTATCCTATCATCATTTGGTTTAGTAACAGAAATCTGTCATTATATCCTGAACATTGATGCATGGTATATATTCTCCACTAATGGGAACATTTAATTTTTAAGAATTTCATGGTGCACCCTCAAAAAATACTATTAAAAAGCAAGAATAGATTTTAAATGACTCATCAAAAAATAATAAATTACACACTATACAAAAATCATACCACAAAATAATATGGAATATTAACTGCTACAAAGCCTAATCAACATTGAAAAACTGCTTCAAAAAATACATACTATTATACATATTAGATTTTCTCAAACAGAAATAAATTTAAGTAGCTACTAATTTCCATTTTGTAGCAAAAAAGGTAAAATTTACCACAATATAAATTACTTACTGTAGTAGATTAAAATCAGTTGGTATTTCTGGAGCTGCTATCATTTCTTTATCATCTTCTGGAACACTCCAATATCAGAAATATACTCATATATTTACGTGAGTAAAATGGTATATTGTTTCTTTCTTCTAAGAAAGACAATTCCTTTAAAAAGAGAAAACGACATGTTGACATATCAAAAACATTGCAAAGGAACATCCACACACTAAGGCCTAATTTTCCAGTATCTATTAATACATTTTAGTAAATAAGGAGTTCTTCCTCTTGCATTTGATTGTTTCTCTAGACATACATTTGTTAGATCTCTTACAGTTCTACAATAATAATAATACCCCAAAAGCGGAAATGTCTGAAAATGTATAGTTTTTTGCTGATGGTCTGCAGATATGGTTAAAAGGAGCTAATAAAAACAAGATATAATTTTAAATATGTTAAAAACAGGTTGTTCTATCCTTGAGGAGTAATAATCAACCCCTTCATAATAATAGCACGCTGTGTTAAAAGGAAAAAAGTTAGACCTGATCTACTCCCCTCCAGGAACTTACCATTAATTTTAACACAAATAATGTCATATGTTGCTTAGCATGTATGAAGCTCTGGGCTCTAGTCCCAGCATACAGGGAGAGTAACGTGGACAGTATAATGCTACTTGTGAACAAGTGATTGCAGATCTATCCACACAAAAGGTATTTCTAACCCTAAAGGTCAAAGATACATTTACTAAATGAGAGAATAATAAATTAAAACCAAATGACCAGTTTATAACAAAATGGAAACACAAAGCTAAGGTTTGAAGCTACTTTTAAAGAAATGGAAGGGGCCTCACTATGTAGTCCAGGCTGGCCTGGACTTGTTATATAGCCCAATCTGACCTAAAACTTGCTATCTTCCTACCTCAGCCTCCCAAGTGCTAGTTCTATAGGCATGTCACATGTCACCACATCAGACTATAATTTTCTGTCTTATGTGTATTTTTTAAGTCCCCAAAAAAGTCTAGTATACCACTTGGCAGCCACCTAAAGAAAAAAAGTAGTCTGTAATCCCAGCACTTGGGAGGCTGAAGCAGGAGTATCTCTGCAAGTTTGAGGCCAGCCTGAACTGTGTGATGAAATTCTGTCTCAAAGAGAAAAAGAAAGAGAAAGAGAAAGAGAAGAAGAGAAAGAAGAGCGAGAGAAAAAGAGGAGGAGGAAGGGAGGGGAGAGGAGCAGAGAGGGAAGCAAGTAAGAATAAATGCTAAAATATAACATACTGATGAAATCTGATTATATCAGCCAAGAGAGGACATCATACAAGAAAACAATGATTCAAGCCTTGAGCATGACGGTGTATGTGTGAAATTCCAGCACTTTGTAGGGTGAGGCAAGAGAATCTCAAATTTAGGTCTGCCCTGGGGAGCTCAGTGAGACCCTTTCTCACAGTGCAAAATAAAAAGAGCTGGGGATATAGCTCAGTACAAAGACCCTGTGTTCCACCCCCAGCAAAATGGATGAAAAGGAAAGGAAGAAGGGAGAGAGAAAGAGATGTGTTCAATTTTTTCATTAATTTTAAATCTCTTTAGATGTATTTTAACACATCAGAAATGGTCACTAGAGCCTGGTGTGGTGGCACACTCCCATAATCCCAGCACTTGGGAGACTGAGACAGGAGGATCACTGCGAATTCAAGACCAGCATGGGCTACAAAGTGAGCCTAAGGCCAGCCTGAACTGCATAGTGAGACCCTGTCTCAGAAAGAAAGAAAGAGAGAAAGAGAAAGAGAAGAGAAAAGAAAAAAAAAGAGACAGACACACACATACAATTAAACATAGTAAGGTTCAAAACAGTGAGTACATTCCTTGGCTTACTAAAGATAAAACAAAAATAACTTTTTGCTTATAAAAATACTTCATGAGGGCCAAGAATATACCGCAGTGGCACAAGTGCCTGCCCAGCAAGTGCCAGGCCCTAAGTTCAATTCTCGGTACACAAAAACACCTACAAATAGCAAAGTAACCAAGGATGTAATGGGAGAAAATAAAAATGAATAATCCATAAGTTAAACCCTGGATAATCAAGAATTACATACATTACCAATTTGAATTTATCCTTTTTTTCTGACAGGTACTCACACTGTAAAATATTTAGATATAACTGTTGCTATGTTTGTCTCCTTGCCCTAAATTACTGTCACAGGATTGTTTCCCTCCAAGACTACTAAATCTTACACTGTCTTTATTTTTATAACTTAAGCAACATATAAGTAATATACAAGAGTTCTGAGGCTTATCATATAAAGGATACTTGTCTCCTAAAATCCTAACAGATTTTATAAGTCATTTTGTTTTTAAAAGAGAGCTGGAAGGCACAGATCATAGATATAGTCATCCAAATAGCATATGGAAATAAAATATGGTCATGTGAGTGCCACTGTTTCTGTTTACCTCCCTAAACAATTCACAAAAACCAAATTTGCAAGGGCTAGCGGGTATAGCTCGGTGACAACACATGGGTTTAGCTGGGGTTTCATCCCCAGCAGCCACCACCCCCCCCAAAAAAATCTCAGCTAAACTTACTGTTTTCTTGCAACACAGCTTTTCAGCAGACTTTGAAGATCTCATAGTGTGGGTATGGTGACACACACCTGTAACCACAGAACTCAGGGGGCTGAGGCAGGGAGACTGCCTTGAGTTCAAAGCCAGCCTGCGCTATGCACTAGCCAGCCTGAACATACATAGTGAGACTCTATGCCAAATAAACAATGAAAACAAAAGATGTTTAATAAATATAGTGTATTAAGGAATCACCAGTGAAGAATGTAAAAAGTGTACCAGCTCTGAAAAGCAGAAAGCACTAAATATTATGTAACATACTACATTCCCCTAAATATCATAGAATTAATTTTTAGTGTATAAGGAGTCTATCTAGTTAATTTATTTTGCATAGCACAGACTACACAGATTAAACATCCCTAATACTCAAACCCAAAATTCCCTGATATCTAAAACTTTCTGAGCACCAACACAATGCCTAAAAGTTTCAAATTTTGGAGCACTTCAATTTCAGAACAGGAGCACTTAACCAATAAAGTCCACACAAGTATGCTAAACTCCAAAAAACTCCAAAAATTAATCACTTCTTGACCTTTTGGCTAAGATAAAGTACAAAAACTTTCAAAATCTGAACTATTAAGATAATGAACATCCTACTTGTACTAACGGGAATTTGACAATAGGGTATAATTGTTGTTGTTTTGTTTTGTTTCTAAGATAAGTTCTTGCTATATGGTTCAGGCTTGGTCTTGAACTTGTGGCAATCCTCCTGCCTCAGCTTCCCAAGTGCTAGGATTACAGGCATATGCCACTATACCTACCTAGGAAATTGATCATTAAGAACCAAGGCAAACACAAAAGCAAAATCTGGGATGGGAATCTCTCAAAACATATTATATGAGGGTCTGACACAGAGTAAAATATCTTGAGCTAGACAACTTTCTATTCTAAAAATTCACCCAACCCATTAAAGTATCGACGACCATGTGTCAAGCACAGTGCTAGGCACTGGAAACCTAGTAAATGAAACAATAGAGCAGTGATCCTTGACCTTATGTAACTGCCTATATTAAAAAAAAACATGAAAACATTGACTCCATTAGAAGACACCTCTAGGGACACCTAGTATTATTAAATGCAAAAAGTAATATGCATGTATATTGTGAATTTTTACTATTTTAATCATCAAATAACTAAGCTGCTACTAAAATAGTGTATCACAACAATAAAAATGATAAATATTAAGGCTACCTTGTAATTTAAAAGCAAGGTGGTAAAACAATGTTTAAGCTGACATTGGGTTTCGTTGTGTGTGTGGCATGCAGTACTGTTGATTGAACTCAGGGCTTTCATACTGATCTATATCCCAGACACAATTTTTTTTTTGAGACAAGTTCTTACACTAATTTGCCCAAGGTGCACTGAAACTTAAGACCCTCCTGCCTCTGCCTCCTACAGTTCTGGTATTACAGGACTGCATCACTGGGAATTCTTAAAGAATATAAACTTTAATCTATATAAAGTGCTGAAAATGTATCATTTTTATTTTAAATATCTATAATTGCATTTAATCTGCTCCCTCACTGGGACACCATGAAATTCTTGCCTTCAAAGTGCTTAAAACCAACTGACCTAAACTGAGAAGCCTAAAACTATAATAAGTAATACTCAAATAAAAGCATGAGTTTCAAATGCAAAAAAATCCCCATGTCGTTTCTGGGCTACTTCGGGTTATTAATTTTTTTAAAAAATATGCTCAAAGATCACAAGGTGGAGCTCTCACCTAGTTTTCAAAGAAAACTTTGAGGTCTTTTTACATGTACTAATTCGTTACAACTACTACAGAAGAACTGCCCTTATAACAGCTTTAGAAAATAAAGCAGAAGCATGCATTTTACATCATCTCACAATCACTATTTTTCTTTTGAGGGGACCTACCCAGCAGCAACAGCTTGTTTTTCCTTACTGAAAACTGAGCAGTCACATTCACAGAGTAAACAACATATATTAAAACAGAACCAACATACTAGTGTTCAAATCTAGATAGCAGTTCCCCTTTATCCACAGTTTAACTTTCTGCACCTTCACTTAACCCTGATCAACCATTCTCCAAAAATATTCAAGGGATGACACGAAAAATAAATATTTTTTAGTTTAAAACTGTGCGCCATTTGGAGTAGCAGGATGAAATGACCTGCTATCGCACCTCATCCCACCTATTACATGAGGCATCCCACAGTAATTGTGGTGCATATACAATACCCAGCCATTAGTCACTTTGCTCTCTCAGTTATCAAATCTAGTGAGTTACTATCACAGTGCATGTTTTCAAGTAACCTGTATTTTACTTAACAAAGGCCAACTTATAAACCTTCAACAGTATGATAGTTATAAATGCCTTATTTTATTATTGTTAATATATTTGTCTAATTTATAAACTAAACTTTATGATTTCTACGTATGTATATATAGTGGGAGAAAACAGTTCAGTATATATGGTACTCAGTTCTACCCTTGGTCTCAGGGTTTTTACTCAGGATCTTGTAAAATATTCCTCACGAATAACAGAACTCTACAGTAGTAGTATGTTGTCATTACTAAAACATAGACTCTAATAGGTAAAAATTATGATTGTGCTTACATCTTTTGCTCCCAAACTGACTTGCTAAATTCACTGATATTGCCCTCCCAAATTTAAACACACAAAAAACGTGCTTTTTTTTAATATTGTTAAAAAACAATCTTAGGGCAATTTTAATTATTTCCTGGAAAGAATGATCATTTCAAGTGTCTTTCAATTGAATCTCAAGTCATCTAAAGACAAACACAGAATCATCACTAATAAGGTCCCTCAGAGTCCATTTATTACTTGGGAACATTGTGGAGGGGAACAATTTAAGTAATTGATGTGCTAATTCTCTCACTAAAAAATGCAGATCTATTCAGTGGCTAAAAGCTAGCAAATTGATATATAGTATGCAATTCCCTTTTTTAATACTACCCCTAAAAGTCATATCCTTTTACATAAAAAATATTTAATTTATGCATATAACATTTCTAAAAGTCCACCATTATTTTAGTATAAATACAAAAAATTAGCAATTGCTTAAATGCCCAACCATGGATTAAAGGATGGCACATCAGTTTAATAAATGTAACATTCATACCATATAAAGTTTATGATTGTGTATCAACGTGGATAAAGTTCAACACATTAAGCACACACACACACACACACACACACACACACACAGTACCCAATCATGGCAGTGCCTGCTTATAATCCTAGTATTGAGGAGACTAAAGTACCAGGTATCAAACTCAGAAATTCTCCACAAGTTTGAGGCTAGCCTGGGCTACATAGCCCAAAACCAGCCTCAACTAAACAGTGAAAGCCTATCTCAAAAAAAAAGCAAACCAAAAAACCATACACTGGAATCTAACAGTATCAAAAGCCAAAGAAGTAAAAGAAAAAAATTAACATGAAAGTAGTGAAATGTGATTTTTGAAATTTTAATTTACAATCTTATATTTTGCTAACACAAAACAAATCATGAGGGCCAAGAATTTAGCTCAGTAGAACAGAGCCTGCTTGGAAAGCCTAAGGTCCTGAGTTTGATTCCTGGTACAAAAAAATATGAAAGTAAAATGTATCCTATTAAAACCTGAACTACATGAGAAATTACAAACTTATATTGATCAAACCTAACTTATTAATATTTTAGGTCCATAGTTTTATAGTTTAACAAACAAAAACTTTTGAATTCTATCACAGAATTTTCTTATTTATTGACTCATTTGTGAAAGGGAATACAAAGTTTCTTACAGACTCTTGACAACAAGATCTAAAAGTATGTTCCTTTCATTGGCCTACTCACTCTCTTAGGAGAGAAACTGTCTTACAATTTGAGGTTGTGAATGCTAAGTTATTCCAATTATATATTTGATCAAAAAGGAAAGTTACTATTATTCCTGTTAGATTCACGCTAAATGAAAAGCTCACAAAAATTTAAATTTGAAATACTACCTACTTTAAAAGGAGGGAAAAATCTACTGCCCTTTTGATGACTACCAATCTTTTTAAAAATCTCATTACCCAAAAGGTATTCTTCTTCCCTCCAGCTGTGGCTTCAATTTGTGATACAGTCTTCTGAATAAACGGCATGGTTAAAATGACAAATCAAGTGATGAGTATATATATAATCAAACTGGTAACAAATCTTAATCTAAAAGCTTATGAACAACATATACTACTGCTACCACATAAATCATTTGCAAACACACTTTCTTTGGAAACCTAGATGGGGTCCTCAAGAAGTTGCAGTGGTAGTCCTTGTTCTAGTAGGCAATCTGGACAAGGTATGGGAAAAGAAAATATGCAAAGAAGTAATGACTGTGCTCATGTCTTAACTAATTGGAGTATAGGTGTATAACATCAGCACTTAAAAACTTTAAAATAATATAAAAAAGGAAGAGTCATGACCAAAAGTAAAAGATCTTTCTCAAATAAGTAGACAAACTGAACATGCCTAAGGCCACAACATTCAAAAGTAACTTCTATTTTCTGAAAGAGGGGAAGGAGCAGGCTGGGGAAGTCTACACAGATAGGGCATCACACTACAATTCCAAAAACTAAAGCCAGACAAAACTGGAAACATACACCCGTTTCTCTCCTATTTTTAAGAGTTCGGTAGGTTATGATTGCCTGACAATCTTCCTAGTTTCCTTGTATTCCTTTATTCTCCAAAGAAACACTTCCAAAGTATAACTCAAGCCAGGCATAGTTGCTCATACCTATAATCCCAGCACTCAGTAGGCTGAGGCAGGAGGACTATTCTGAGTTTGAGGCCAGCCTGGGTTACATAACAAGACTTTGTCTCCAAAAAAAAAAAGAAAGACAGACAAAAAGGGAAAAATATGTATCTCATGGTGGTACATGCCTATAATCCCAGCACTTAGGAAGCTGAAGCTGGTGGATCACCGCAAGCTCAAGGCCAGCCTGTATTACACAGTGGACCATCTCAAAAAAAATCAAAAGCAAGCAACGCGACAAGAAAAAATATATACTCCCTTAACTTGACTGGGATCACATGGCTCACTATATGTATATACCACACTCTCCCAGTTCTTAACTATCAGCTCTGATTGTATATAAAATCATGCCACTTTTGAACTCAGCAACAAATGATATATTTACTAGGTGTATCTGAGGGTGGGAGGTTAACAAGAAAATGTTTCTACCCTACACTTGAGGAGTCTACCAACTTGCACTCAGCTGCAACCTATTCCTGAGTCCTCCAAGCATTATATTCTGTCTTACATATTCTTGCTGCAATACATCTATCACTCTATCCCAGGAACTAGAATCCTGCTCACAAATCTACATAAAAACACTCTCCATGTGCCTCTTGAGTTGCTTTAACCTGAGTGTTATAATACTGTGTTCTCACCTGTCTGACCATACTGTGACTGGCTGCATGCCACCAGAGGCCACATTACACTTGACTTATTAGGAAAAGAACTATTATCTAATTTAAAGTCTGCTAATTCCCTAGTTTGCCCTAAGGAACAACAGTTGACTAGATATATTCTGGCTCTAACCCAACATAAAATCAAAACACATAAAATATCTATCTTATCATTTACCATCAACTTAAAATCATGTCTCAGTCTGGCGAAGCAAACAGCTAATCATTTTTAAATGAAACATAAATGACCACTCTTCATCTCATGCTACAGTTTGGACCTTGAATGCCCCCTAAATGTCCATCTGTTAAATATGTTGTTACCAGGGTAGCATTACTGGATGGCAGGAGCCTTTCAGAGGTGAGGACTAGTAAGAGGGCTTTAGGTCACTGGGGGCATGTTATTTAGGAAGGACCATATATCTCTCACCTCTTGCTCTCTCTGCTCTTTAGCTCCAAGATGAGATGAACATTTTGGTTCTGCCATTTCCAGCATGATGTGCTGCCTTATCATATGCCCAAACAACAGGGCCAATCGATTATGGGTTATAACCTTCAAAATTATGCCAAAATAAACCTTTTCTCTTGGTAAATTATCTCAGATATCTTATTACAGTGATGGAAAGCTAACACATTTCACTTACATTTTAATATCACACTCTAAATTTAACTTTATAAACTAAGTTAATTAAACTAGATATACATCCTATTAACAAAATGTCCTATATGATAATATACTATGAATAAACAGGTAATTAAAACCGGATGTAGTAGCTATCAATATTTCAGACACAACCCAATTAGCTGGTATAAATAGATACTTAAACATATGAAAAATCAAACTGCTGTATTAACATTAGTAAATGGCATACTGCATGATTTAAGCCAATTATGGTACTGCCATCAAAACCGTTTTACAACAGGCACCACTCATTAGATTTCAGGCAAAAGCATCTATCTCAGAGCAGATTTTGTAGCAAAGTAGATGAAGACAAGATAATTTTGCTTTGACTCAAAGGAAATACAATTTTCATTTTATATACTTTCAATAGATTATATAAAAAGATTTTATATTTATTCAAGGTAATAAAAAAAGTATCCAAATGAAGCACTGATAGTCTGGTTTCTGTTCAGGTCACACAAATCTTTCATCTTTTAATACATGAAGTAGTAAAGTGAGTGCTAATTTACATGCTAATGGAGACAACCATAAATGAGATACAGTTCCACAAATTAAAAACAATAAAACCAAGATACAAAATACTGTAAACCACTTTATAGAGGATAAGGGAAATTTTTAAACTAAACTTTAGCATTCCAGTAACTATTAAAAAGTTTAACATTTTTTTTCATTTTAGCATGACCACATAATAGAATACGATTACATATCCAATTTTTTGTTTCTTGTTTGGAGACAGTAAAGACTGGCTCCAGTTAGCCCAGACTGGCTTCAAACTTGTGATCCTCCTACCTCAGCCTTGCATTAGGATCACATGCATGAGCCACTACATTCAGTTGTTCACTTCTGATTAGCTAAGACTTTGTTAATATATCTAGTATTAAAATTCGTTCAATATAGTCACAAAACACACATTTTTCCGAACAATCACAATATACAACTAATGACAATCAAATATGCTTTCACAATTTAGTTTGTGAACACAATGTAGATACTTCCATTTTTTATTTCAGATCAAAGAAGTTGATTCTTCATTGGTTATTGCAGACAGTGGGAATTAACAGGAAGCCATTCATGTCTGCAGTGCTCTAACCTTAATTCTAATAATAAGCATTCCTAGACAAAGAGGAAATCATGCAAATTACTTTTTAAAAATCAAGTTAAAGCCAGGAAAAAGACAACATAAGAAAACAATACTGAAGCTGGGCGTTTAGCTCAGTGGCATAAGCACCTTCCTGGCAAGTGCGAGGTTCGAGTTCAATCCCCAGTACCAAAAAAGAAAACAAAAGAAAAAAAACAATACTACATACCAATAATCCTGCTGAACACTGATGCAAAGTCCTCAACAAAATACTGACAAACCAGAATTCAACAACACATTTAAAGGATTATACACCATGACCAAGTCAGGATTTATTCTAGAATGTAAGGTTGGTTCAACAAACAAAAATTAAAGTAATATTGCACAGTAAATTTTAAAAAATGAATACCTCAACTAATGAGGGAAAAAGCACTTAAGTGTTAAAACTCATTTACCATAAAAACACTCAATAATCTAGAAGGAAACTACCTCTACATAATGAAGGTCATTTATGAAAAGCCCACAATTTAACACCATACCCAACAGTAAAGGACTGAAAGCCTTTCCTCTAATATCATAAACAAGGCAAAGACATCCATCCTTAACACTTTCATTGAACATATCCTTAGCAATTAGATTAAAATTTTTCTAAAGACATTCAAATTAGAAAAAAAAAGATGTAAAATTATTTGTATTACCAGATATCATGATCTCATATACAGAAAATTCCATACACAAAAATGGCAGAATAAATTCAACAGACAGGATACAAAAATTCAGCACACAAATCAGGTGCAGTGGTGTACACTGACATTCCTAGCTACTTGGGAGGCAAGGACGGGAAGATCACAAGTTCAGTGTCAGCCTGGGTGATGTATTGAGATCCTGTCACAAAATTAAAACTAAAAAGGTCTGGGGATGCAGTTCAGTGGTAAATCCCCTTAAGTTCAATCCTTAGTAACACACACAAAATTCAGCTGCACTTCTATGTACTAACAATGATCAATCTGAAAAATAAATTAATAACACAATTCTAATTGCAAAAGCATCAAAAACAATCAAAATACTTAGGAATAAACCCAACAAAGAAGGTAGAAGACTTTACAGTGAAAACTATGAAATACCACTGAAAGAAATTTAAAGATAACACAAATACAGAGAAAGATACCTTGAGTTAATATTTTGATAATCATACTTCCCAAAGTGATCTAAAGATTCAGTGCAGCCAGGCGTGTTGGCTCACGTCTGTAATCCCAGCACTTGGGAGGCTGATGCAGGAAGGAGGATCGTTGCAAGCTCCAGACCAACCTGGGCTACAAAGTGAGCTCAAGACCAGCCTGAACTGCATAGCGAGACCCAAAAAGACAAAATAATCAAAAAAGATTTGATGCAATCCTTATAAAATTCCAAGCAGTGAAACATAAAAGTTCTTCTTAAAATTCATAAAGAATCCCAAGAGACCTTGAGTAACCAAAGCACTGAAAGGGAGCTAAGGATGTAGCTCAGTAATACAGTTCTTGCCTAGTATATACAAGGCCCTGGTTTCGTACAGTAAGCAGGGTCTCAAAGAGTTATTTGCTCACCCATGTTCACAGCAGCCAAGAAGTGGATGTAAGCCAAATTTCTATCCATATATGAATTAATAGACAAAAATGTGGCCTATACACACAATGGAATATTTATTATTTAATCTTAAAAAAGAAAAAAAATCTAAAGCCGTGATGGCACACATCTACAATCCCCGTTGGGCACCTAAGCAACAAGACTGCATTTGAGGTCAGCCTAGGTTACATAGTGAGTTCAAGGCTGGCCTGAACTACACACAAAGACCCTTCCTCAAAAACAAAGTCAGGCCTAGTAGCACGCAACTGTAATATCAGCAGTCTGGAGACAGAAGTAGGAGGATCTCAAGTATGAGGCCAGCCTGGACTATATGTGAGAACTTGTCCCAAAAAATAGGTAAATAGGTAGGTAGGTAGGTAGGTAGGTAGGTAGATACAGACAGACTCACCAACCTACCAAATAAAGGAAGGAAACTTGTCACACACACTACATGACATGGATAAACCTTGAGGACATTATGCTAAGGGAAATAACTCAGTCACAAAAAAGACAAATACCACATGATTCCACTCACAAAGTATCTAACGCAGCCATATTATAGAAACAGAAAGCAGAATGGTAGTTACCATGGAATGATTAGAGAGTAAAAGGAAAGATTGTTAAGAAATTCTGGAAGTCTGTTTCAATTTTTCTGAATAGTTAATACTACTAACTGTACTCTTAAAAATAACTGAGATGGTAAATCTTGTTCTGTTTTTACAATAAAAATTTTTAAATATAAACCCCCATTTATCAAACTAGCTTCTGTTACATGGTACAGATTCGTAAGATTTTACTTCAATCACCAATCATTTGAGAATACCTTCCTACTACACAAGCAAAATACATAATTATTGTTATTCTCAAGATGTAATTTTACAAATTATGACACTGAGAACTGATATCTATACTCATATCTTTTTCTCCTTAAATAAGGTAAAAGGGAACCAAAGCTTATAAAACTTTCAGCAAAATATAAATAGAAAACAGGTTATTCCCACTCATCCACTTTGGTTAATATAGCTTTTCCAAAAACCAGCAGCAATTGGTAGAATATGGGCTGTCCCAGGTACATTTTTAACTCACCAAAGGATATGAAAAACTATTCAAGAAATCTATTTAACAAATATTCAAGATTTCTCTTCCATGTTCTAAACTTGATGGTACAAGTCAGAGTCTCATAGTTACCAACAAGTTAGCAGCACACAAAGCTTCCAAAAAAGCACTAACCTCTGCAGCAATGAAAACACGTATTATTTCACAAAAACAGTGGAAATTTGCAGTCACCAGTCCTTAAAATGCACATTTATTTCCATAAAACTCAAAGGAAAATATGTACACGGGAATGGAAAAATATAGTTTTTAAAATTTTTTACAGTAAAAGACATTGCCATTAATTTCCCTCAAATACAGTACTCCCACTCACTTTGAAAAGGCATCCCATAGTTCTTGCCATTTTTGAAGCAGTTCTTTTTGTATTTTTAGAGAATGAGATCAAAAATATGTTGACTGCTGCTGCATCCAACAAAAGGCAGGCTTGTAAAAACATAAACAGTGTCCTAATCCACATTCACAAGATGTAGCACCATGTGACTTCTGGTTATTTCCCGAAGTCAAAATTACCATGAAAGGTAAATCTCACATGTTTCCGTCACACCTCACACAACATAGACAACCTATTAAGACATAGCAAAAAAATCTTATTTGTGTGTGTGTGTGTGTGAGTTAACTCACGGGTACTAGGCATCACTGGGAAATCCTTCACATTTTTCCTGTAATCTACTCCATTTTCAGTGCCTTTCTATGCCCATGAGTACATTTCATCTACTATAATATACTAACACAAACAGACGAACTTTCAATCTAAAGCCCTAAAATGATAATTTTTAACATAGTGCTACAGCAGGTGAGGCCAAAAAATATTTCTAAACTACCACAAATATAAGGTGTGCTTGAAACATATGGTGTATACTTGAATTTTTTAAAAATTGGTAACTGTAAAAGACACACTGCCATTAATCTACTCAAAATACTCCCCCTTACTTTAAAAACACTTGTTCCATCATTCTTGCGACTTTCTAAAGCAGATCTGCAAGTTCTCTTTTGTGATTTTAGTTGCATTGTCATGGCTTCTGGGATGCCTTAAATCAATTCAAAATGTTTACCTTTCACAGTCACATTGACTCTGGGTAAGAGCCAGAAGGAGCATGGTGCCACACTTGATGAAGAAGATGAATAAGGTCACACTGTACATATCTTTAACAATCTACCTTTCTATGGGTTGGCACTCTGCAGCATAATTCATCCTATTTTGATCACATCTCATAAAGACACTCATGAAAGAGGATTTCCAGAACTGCTTCAGAAGTGGCAAGAAAGATGAAACAAGTGTGTTTAAAGCCAGGGGGCATATTTTGAGGGGATTTAATGGCAATGTGTCTTTTACTGTAATGAAATTTTTAAAACACATCATAATTTTTTCCTAAGAGCTTGTATGTTTTGGTTAGACCTTGAAGTATATTCTAATGAAGAGAACTAGAAACTATTATTTTAGAGATTCATAGTTAGGTTATTGAAGCTTTGATGTTATGGTTTCTTGTAACAGTAGTTTATCTACAAAGTCATTACAAAAGAAAACTTCTCAAGTAGAAAAATTTTTCAACCCAAAAACTTCTTGCAATGATCCACACACAAAAAGCAATCTGCCAAATAAAGCAGCAAGACTGAGAAACGTGTATGAAGTAATTTATCATGTGCAAGGACCTCCCATTTATTTTGGTAATTATTTTGGCAACAGTACTCAAAATATTTTCATGATGATAAACTTCTTTACCCTCTTCCCATAAATGGTTGTGTTAGCTCTCCTGATTAATAAATCTTGAACAAGAACAAATATTTTTCTCCAAATGTATCACATAAATTATTCCATTGATATTAGTTAAATATCACACTCACATGATTTTATTTGATTTTTTACTTCATTGTGCTCTCCACATAGGGTAGTCTCACTCACCTACTTTGATTAACCATAACAACTTACTAGGTATTCAACTCTATTCCATCTGTTCATTCTTCTACCAAAAACTACAGGATGACAATAGTTAGAGCTACATACTTTTAAAATTATCTACCAATAAACTACTGTTTCATATTGATCATAATTTGCAGACCACAAACTAGTTCTAAAGTCAGTGTGATGGCTGGTTGTGGTGTGCACACCTTTAATCTCAGCACTGAGGAGGCTGACACAGAAGGACTGCCATGAGCTCGAAGGCCAGCCTGGGCTACACAGCAGATCCTGTCTCAAAATTAAATAAATAAACAAATTAAGATCTGGCAGATTCAACTCACACTTGTATCACGTATAACAGCATCACAAAAACTAAAGAGCTTAGGGCACGGCAGGGAATACCTATGACCCCAACATTCAAGAGGCTGGGGCAGGAGGATCACCCTGAGTTAGAGACCAGCCTGGGATATACATTGAGTTCAAGGCCTGCCTGAATTATAATGAAATTCAAAAGAATAAAATAAAGAAAAAACTACAAAAAAATCTGAAGATTTGTGTCTTCATTAGTTGTGCCATCTTTCACCTAAGATTTAAAAAATAAAAGGTGTGTTTATCAATGTATGCTCTTGTCTGCATAAAAATAAACACTGACTTGCTGGGATGTAGGATCAGTAGCATAATGTATGCCTAATACGAGCAAGGTCCTCAGTTTGATTCCAGACAACACACATGCACATACACGTGAAAGAAAAACAAATAGATGGGAAACAAAGAAAGAGAGAGACACTAGAAGGACTAAAAAGAAACTTTTTTAAAAAGTTGCCTGTGAGGGCCGAGAATTTAGCTAAGTGGCATAAGCGCCTACCTGGCATGTACAAGGTCATGAGTTCAAAAAAATTGTCTGTGAGAGGAGCTGACAAAGTGATTATGCAGTATGATCAAAATACATGATCAATGTTTAATTTTTTTAAATTGCAATACGGTATAACACATTACTATTAATCCCCTCAAAATACTACCACTTATCTCTGAAACGTTTATCCCATCTTTCTTGCCACTTTCTAAAGCAGCTGTGGAAGTTCTCTTTCATGAATGTCTTCATCAGGTAGGATCAAAAATAGGATAAATTATGCTGCAGAGTATATTCCCACAGAAAAGGAGGTTTGTAAAAACATTACAGTATATCCTCATCTCCATAATCACCCTACCTGGTATCATACAACTATTGCTTCTTCCTCAAAGTCAAAACGATGGTGAAAGGTAAATGTTTTGAAATCAATTCAGGACATTGAGCCAGCCACGAAAATACAACTAAAAATATTAACCGAAAGAGGATTTCCAGAAAAAATTTTGTATGAATTTTATCAGAAGCTTTTCCTTGTAATAGCCCAAAACTGGAAGCTACTGTTACGGGTTGAACTGTATCACACAAAAATTTATAAACTGAAGTCCTAACTCCCAGTACCTCTGAGATTGTGGCATTATTTGAAGCCAGCATCTTCAAAGTTATAGAGGTCGTTAGTATGGGACTTTAAAATGATGTCATTAGTATGGGACTTTAAAGCAAAAAGAATGATGTCCTTGCAAAATGGGGCAATATGGAGATAAAGGCACACAGGGAGAACATGATATAAAAATCCGGAGAAGGAGGTGATGCTTCCATAAACCAAGAAACACAAAAAGACCAAGAGAAAATCATGAGAAGAGACATAAACATATTCTCTCATATCCCTCAGGAGGATTAAACACTGTCAACCCCTAGATCTTAGATTTCTGGCCTCCGCAACAATAAATCTCCACTGTTTTAAGCATCGAATTTGCAATACTTTGTTAAGGGCAGTCCTAAAAACTAACTCAAATCCAAATATTCCTCTATGAGTGTGTAGTTAAAACAAACTATGGCACAGTACAACTCAGCAACAGAAAGGAATGAACTACCAGAATGTAACAATTTGGATAGATTCCAACAGCATTACAATAAGTAAAAAAAAAAAAAAAAAAAAACCTCAAATTATATACTATATGATTTCCATTTATTTGATATCCCGAAAATGTCAAAATTATTAATACATTAGTAAACTGTAGGGATTAGGCACAGAAAAGGCCTAGAAGGGGAGTTGATACATATTCTTACAGGATTATATAAGAGTAACACCAAATACCTTTATGGTAGCAGAACAGTTTCATATCTTCAGGGAGTTGGTAGTAACATTTGTCTACACATGTGATACAACTGCATAGATTTGGCCAGCACACTCAAGTAATCCCAGCTATGCTGGGGGCTAAGAAGAAAGATCCTGAGTTCATGGCCAGCCTACACAACTTGGACTCTTATCTCATTGCACTTACTTAGCATGCTTGAGACCCTGGCTTCAATGGGTACTATCACCAAAAACAAGGGAAAAAACCCACATAGAATTAGAACTGGGGATCAAGCTCAGTGGCCCTAGTATTCACAAGACATTGTGTTCAATAACCACCGCCATGGAAAAAAATTAGAAATAATTATGCACAAGTAAACGGCATCACATAGATCCTTAACTTGCAAAATTTGAATAATCAATGTATATGGTATTGATTTCAACTTCCCGATCTTTTTATGGGTACAGGGAGGGGTAAGCCAAGTTCTAACTGTGTGGTCCAGGCTGGACTTAAAATTCACCTGTCTCAGCTTCCCAACTACTGGGATGAAAGACCCTAGCTTATTTCCTGATCTTGATATTTTATTATAGCTACAGAAAGATATTTCCACTGAGAGAAAGACAGTTAAAAATGCACAGAGTAAAAGAAAAAAATGTATGGGACCTGCCAATCATACCTGTAATTCTAACACATGGGAGGTTGACTAAGGAGAGTCACAAATTCAAGGCCAGCTTAAGACTATATAGTAAAATCCCATATCAAAAAAACAAACCAAACATGTGGAATCTCACTCTTATTTTTCAACTCTGTAAAAATCTATTACTATAATATGAAATTATAAAATAAACTTTTTGAATAAATACAGAAAATAGGTAATTGCAGGAATCCAGAGATATTTTTGCATCCGTGCTCAGAGCACACTATTATTTACAACAGCCAAAAGGTAGAAGCAACCCAAAATGTCCTTCAGTGGATGAATGGATAAACAAAATGTGGTATGCGTCTCTGTGTGTGTACACAACAGATTGTTCAGCCTTAAAACAGAAAAAACTCTAACATATTACATAACATGATGAACCTAGAAGGCATACTAAGTGAAATTAATCACAAGAGGACAAATATTCTATAATATACAGACTATATATGCAGTACCTAAAGGAGTCAAATTCAAAAAGAAAACAGAATGGTGGTTGCATTGCCAGATGGAGAATGAAGAATTAAGTGTAAATGGTTATAGTATTTTAGTTGGGAATGATGAGAAAGTTCTGAAGATGGTTAATGGAGCTGGCTGTACAATATTTTTTAATATTTTAATACCACTGAATCCTATACTTAAAAATGGTTAAACATTAGCTGGGCACAGTATATATGCCTGTAATCCCAGTACACTGGGTAGCTGAGGCAGAAGGATTGAAAGTTCAAGCCCAGCCTGGGAACTATGCAACTTAACTAGACCCTGTCTCAAAATAATAAAAAAGTTACACAGATATAGCACAGTGTGAAGACTCTGAATTCAAAACCTGGTATTACAAAATAAAAAGGCCACTATTATATAATTTCACCAAATAAAACAATTAACAATTGAAATATCAATATGAACTCATAATTTAAAATATAGAAATAATAAATACAATGACTACAGTATTTTACAATAAACTTAATCAATAAAGATCTGCAATAAAACAAAAAGACAGAAAATCCACATTATCATAATTACTACATCAATAACTAAATTTGAAATCTGCTACCCAAAAAACCTAGCATGTAACCTGCCTTTCCACTATGAATTATATTTCAGGGTAACAACCCCAATAACGAAGCAGAATCCTCCTTTAAAGGGCACTGTTGGGCTAGAGGGGATGCTCAGTTATATAACCCTTTCCTAGCAGGTGCACAGCTTTAGGTTCAATCCCTAGCCTAGTGTAGGCAACTTAGTCACTTTAGTGAGGCCCTGTTTCGAAATTAAAAAGACTAAAAAGAAGGGCTAAGGATGTAGCTCAGTACAAAAGATATGAGTTCAATCCCCAAACAGATAGCAAAACTGGGCTAGGGATGTAGCTAAGTGGCCAAGCACTTGTAAAGAGCATGAGTACCTGAGTTTGGTTACTAGCAGTACAAAATTTTACTAATTGTCAAAAATGCAAACTAATATACCATGACAGAAAGGAAAACAGTCAAAGTGCAAGACTGCAAAGAAATGAACAAATGGGGGGCATTCTCTATCTTAATTGTGGTTGGTGGTCACAAGGGGATATATGATTGTCAAAAGCATAGAACAGGTGAGGTTCAGAATATACACATTAGACCTCAATATAGTGAATATAAAAGGAGTGGGGGCTGAAGGTACATGTCGGTGGTACAGCACCTGCCTAGCATGTGTGCAAGACCATCAGTTCAATCCCAACCAGTACAAAAAAAAAAAAAAATAAAACAATTCAGAGTGGGCGGTGATAAATTCTCACAGGTGTTTTAAGTGACATTTGATTTGATGTATGGACATGGTTTGAGTAAACTAGCTGTAAAGGACTTTGTAGAAATTAAGAGAAATCTGAATTATAAACTGGACATTAAGAAAATTAACATTTGCCTTCAGGTGTAGTGGCTCACATCAGCACTCGATAGACAGCAGCAGCAGAATTTCAAGTTCAGGGCCAATCTAGGCAACATAGTGAGGGAGTTCAAGGCCAGTCTGGAAGATACAGGAAGATCCTGTCTCAAAAAAATCAAAAGAAAATGAAACTTTTGGGGGGAGAATAGCTCAGTGGTAGAATACTTGCCTAGAATGCACAGGGGTTTGAGTTTGATCCCTAGCGTTTTCCTCTTAAAAAAAAAAAAGAAATTTTATTGACATGGAAAAGTTAGAGCTAAAGAAAGGAGGGAGAGGAAAGGAAGGAGAGGATGAAACACAAAAGCACATGCAGAAATAATCTCTTTTTTAAATGGTGTGTTTGTATGCATGCATGCACAGGAAAACAAAATCTGAAGATAGGAACAAGAGGGGCTTTGTATCCTTATTTTTATTTATCTAATATTCTACAATTTGCATACAACTTTTGTAAGACTTAACCTTAAAGGTACATTTAAAAATCTGCCCAAATCACATGAAAGAGGCTCAAATCACTAGGATCAAGCCAAAGGAAGATTCTGTTCATACCCATTAGAATGGCCACTATTTAACTAAGTAACCGAGACATTTGTTGGACCCTTCACTCCCTGCTCCCCTTGCTTCTTTGGCCCTCCTGCCCACCTACCTGGCCCAGCTCTTTGTGAGGTTTGAGTATGATAAGGTCCCAACGCAGAGGTCTGCATGTGCTGCTGGCTACAAACTGTACAGTGCCTATTTATATGCTATTACCTATGGAGAAAGCTCTTATGAAAACAGACATTAAGACTCCTCTTCCTTTTGGAGTGCTATGAAACAGAAGTTCCATGTTCTGGCTTGGCTGACAAACACTTCATAAATGTTGAAGCTGATGCCATAGAAGGAGATTATAGAGAAAATGCATTGTACTGTTTAATTTTGGTAAAGAAAAGTTTGAAGTAAAAAAGGTTGATCAAATTGCCCAGCTCATTTACAAATGGGTTTATTATCCAGTAACAGAAGTTCATGCATAACACTGAAAAGGGTTCCAAAGGCTTTAGTTCCAATGTGAAGAATTAAGTAAAATTTAGGCCAATAATGAGAAAATTCCTTTTCTTAAAAAGATATTTTGATTACAGTGTTTTGATGTTTTGTACATCTGTAAACTTCAAATTCTTCATTTGCTTACGATAAAGGGAAGGGGATCTCTGCTAAGTATCACTTAGAAACTTACTTTTTTGTATTATCTGCAATCGAAGGTTGTACGTAAATCTGATTTGTGCTGACCTAAGGAAAATTTAAAAATCAGATGTATATCAGTTACGGAATTTTAAGGAATGTAGTATTTAATTCAATAAACAATAATCCTTCAACATAGAAAAAATAAATAAATGGATATGAAGAAATTGGGAAGTCCTTATGAATTGGTAGTGGGAAAGTAAAGTAGTGCAGAAGCTGTGAAAAATGCTATGACATTTCCACAAAACAGTGAATTACTGTATCGGTCTAGTAATTCCACTCTACACATATGCCCAAAAAGAGCTCCTGAACAGATATTTATACAAACATGACCACTGTTGAGCATTATTTACAATAGTCAACAGATGAGGGCAATTTAAGCATCCATCTAAAAATGAACAGATAAACAAAATATGGTATGAAATATACAATGGAAAATTACTGAAACTTAAAAGGAAGAAGGATTTACATTGTATATTATCATATAGCACATTTTTAATCTAAAAATTGAGAGGAGTTACATTAATTGATATCAAGGGTTTCTATAAACCTAGAGAAATTAAGGCAATGTAATGTGTAATTAAGACGAATCTTTGGAGAGTCAGGGAGACAGCTCGGCAGCACAGAACCTGCCTGGCAAGCATGAGGTAATGAGTTCGATTTCTGGTACCAAAAAAAAAAAAAATCAGTATAGTCCTAAAATAGAACTACATACATAAGGACAGCATGGTTTGTGACAAAGGTGTTAGGCAAATCGGGCTGAGGATTTAGCTCAGCAGCATAAGTGCCTGCCTTGCAAGCAGACAGTCGTGAGTTCGATCCCCAGTACTGATAAAAAAAAAAAAAAAAAAAAAAAACTCAAAACATTATGGGCTGGGGATTTAGCTCAGCAGCGTAAGCACCTGCCTTGCAAGTGTGTGGTCATGAGTTTGATCCCTGGTACTGATAAAAAAGAAAAGACCAAAAAAAAAAGTGTCAGTCAAGTCAATGAAAAATTGGATATTGATTACATTTAAGAAAAACATCTATCCATACCTTGTACCATATGCAAAATTAACTCGAAAGTTACTCAAGTATAAAAACCTAAAACTATGCAAACTTACAAGTGGTTTTATTTGTAATCATCAAAAATGGAAACAACCCAAATATGAATATTAAGGAAATTATCTTACATCCATACAATGAAATACAAATCACTAATAAAAAGGAACAAAGCCAGGCATGATGGCACATGCCTGTAAACCCAGCACTTGGGAGGCTGTGGCAGGAGTATCACTGAGAGTTCGAGGTCAGTTTGGTCTACATAGTGAGTTCAAGGCCAGTCAGAACTACCCAGTGGGATCCTGTCTAAAAAAATAATAATAATAAAGGAACAAATTTCTGCTATACACATTAACATGGATGACTCTCAAATGTACTGTGCTATGTGAATCAAGTCAGACTCAACAAGCTACTTATTATATCATTCCACTTATGTGATAAGCTAAAAATGGCAAAAACACACAGATAAAAAACGGTCAATGGTGCTAACAGTTTGAGTTAGGGAAAAATTGCAATTACCAAGGATTACTGGAGGGATTTTGACATGTATGTATTGCACCCCTTCTGCATCTTGATTGTGAGGATAGTTACAACTACATACATTTTTAAATCAAAACTTACAGAATTATACACTAAAAGTAAAATGGACAATGTAACTATCTTAATATTTGTAAAACAATGTATCATTACTGTCCCCTCATGTGACTCTCAAAGGCCTTCTAACGATCAGCATCTGCATTGAAACAGCAAAATGGCCTACTTTAGCTAGAACTAGATTTAATCCATGTTGCTGTGATCAATTTAATCAATTAACATATAAACTGTCATGTCAACTGAAATATGATTGAAGATTCTTCCCAAATCCCACATGCATTTGTAATTTTAACAGATAACATCAAAATTACCCTCATATGAAAGAATCACGCAAATTTGCATTTTTACTAGAAATATAAATAAAGGTTTCTGGGTTGCTATACAGTCATCAATAGTGTAATTCAAGACTTAAGTACCGAGGACCCACTGGGTAGCTCTGACTGGCCAATGTACTAAGAAAAAAAAGGTAATTCGGGGTATGAGAGAACGTCCTACAAGAAAATCCCATTTCACAAACTCAGAAGCCAAGCATAAATTTTCAATATATTCTTTGTTATTCAAAATTCATCAAACAGATTTATTACCACCTTAATCAATAAATGATGGGAAAATATGAGTAGTCTTCCCTGTAGGGCTAGGGGTGCATGTCAATGATTTGGCACTTGTCTAACATGTTCAAGGACTAGGTTGAATCCTCAACCATTGCAATAAATGAATGAAAGGATGGATGCTAAGTGTGGAGGATAGTTCTTTCTAAATATTCCATTATATATAGGTATCATACAGAAGGCTTGTAAGAAATGCAAGTTCCCAGGCTCCAGGGACTCATTCTGTGGATCTACATACAAAGTGTCACTTAGCTACACTATTCACAAATTTCCTAATATGGACAGATCCATACCCTACTTTAAGAAAAGCTACTCATGGAATCAACAACCTGTGATATATAGGATGACCCAGTTTTAGAGACACACAAAGTATCAGTAGCAAGGAAGAGAAACAAACACACTTCCCTGTTTCTGCCTTGGGCTACTTAATCATCTGAACCTTATTCACTCAAATGCCAGGAACCCACAGCTCAATGCTGCATTTCCCAGAACATCTTTAAGAAGCTTCCTTGAGACTAACCCACCAATGGCTACACACTACTCTTTTCACAAGAAAGGAATATGCGTTTCCTGAAAAATATTGCCAAAGTTTATGCTAACGAAACTCTCCAAGTTCATCCATATAAGTCTCAAATCATCACTGGGATTTTTCTATGCATTTTCTATCTTCTAAAGCATACACTAGAAACTGCCTTTTTCTTCTTGGAAATGCTCAGGAAAAAAGTTACAGTTGGATGGGGCCAGGGATATAGCTTAGTGGCACAGTACCTGCCTGACAAGAGCAAGGTCATGAATTCGATTCCTGGTCCAAAAAAAAAGTTTAAATTGGAAAAACAATACCAGAAAAAAGGGTATATTATTTGAACTGTGACTTTAAAGAAAAGCACACAAGGTAACCTTTTCAAGCATTTGTATTTTACTGTCATCAATCCCCACTGCAATCCCAAAAAAATCCTGCAAAGACCAAAAACTAATGCTTTTTTCATTAACAAATCTGAACCCACAGCTCCAATTACAATGTTTATCTTATTTGTTCCATGAAAAGCATTCACTCTAATCTCTGCTTCTCCATCCTGTAACTCTGCCTCCTTTAACTCAACCTTAAATCAATTCTTTTAGGCCCAGTAAAAAGCCAGCTGTGATGGTACATTCTTATAATCACAGTACAGGCTGAGGCAGGAAGATCACAAGTTTAAAGCCAGTCAGGCCCTGTGTTAAAAGAAACACTAAGGGGAAGGCAACCAAAACCCTAGCTTTAAGTTGGGTGTGTTTGTACATGCCTGTAATACTAGCACTCTGGGAGGCTGAGGCAAGAGGATCATAAATTCTAACCTAGCCTGGGCAACTTAGTAAGTCTCTGTTTCAAAATTTAAAACAATAAATTTTAAAAGGGATGGGAATATAGCTTAATCCCCAATGTCATAAAAAATTACCTAGCTTCCAGGATCAGTTTCTGGTTACTTCCCCATATAGCTCACTCCTCACCTTATCCCTAAATCCACTGCCGTTTTGTTTATTTAACATTTTATTTCAACTTTTAAACAATACATTCTAATAATAATTACATCAGTTCCATGAAACTCTCTAGTCAATATCAGTAAACTGTTTCTTTTAAGTGCAAAAATATTACACTCAAAGGCACAACATTAAAGATTTCAGTTCAATTATCAAACAAATCTGGACCAGCCCTGTGATAGCCCTAATATAAATAACACATAACATAGCCAGTGTGGTGGCACACAGCTATAATCCCAGCACTCAAGAGGATGAGGCAGGAGGGTCTCACAAGTTCAAGACCAGCATGCGCTACATAATGAGTTCAAGGCCAGCCTGAACTACCTGCCAAAACCCTGTCACCAATCAATCAATAAAGGCATATGACATTTTCAAATGTGAAAAAGGATTAAAGTTAATTGATGTTTTTGGCAGCACTGATGCTTGAACCCAGCGTCTTCATACTAAGCTACATCTCAGTCAATTCTTAAAATTTTTTATCTTGAGACAGGATCTTGGCTAAATTGTCCAGACAGGCTTCAGACGGGCAATCCCCCTGCCTCAGCCTCCCACATGCTGAGATCACAGGCATGTATACCATGCCTGGCTCAAAATTGATGATGTTAATCATAAAAGCTCTTCAGTAATAAAGTACACTCTCTGCAAATTACTTTGAAAACTATTTTTTTTAAAAAAAACATGTGAAGGAAGCTAAAAGTGAATGGACAGACACTTGACAAACCAAATGTAGCAACATACTAAAAGTCAAATCTAGGCAATGTGTACACCAGTATTCACTGTACAATTACATGCATTGCAAGCTTGTCTGACAAAATGTTCAGGTAAATTAGTAAAATATTTTTCCTCCCCTCCATGAGTTTGCAGTACAATGGAGGTTATCACAGAAGGATTTATAAATAAAAAATATGTGCTGCTAAAAATGTGCTAGTATTATAAAATGTGGGATAGTTTGAGAACAAGAAACAACAATACATGTAAATATGAACCCATTCATCTATGCTTAGAAAATTTCCTGAAGGATACAAAAAAGTATCAACAGCAGTTACTTTTCAAAATTTGGAATAGAAGGGTTAGAAACAATCAATTAGTAGAGAGTACACTGAAAATAAACTAACATATGCACAGGTAGCCCCAGGGTACAGGGAAGTGACTCTTAACTGGGAACAGAGAGCCCAGGTATGGTTTCCAAGTGACCCCCACCCACAGTTATTGCAGGCAAGTTAGTACAAAGTATTCCTAAGCACTAGCAACAGCGAATGCAAAGTAGCATTTAGACATCGAACAATCTGGTGATGTCTTCAGGGAACTACCATGATATAGTTGGGTATTAGTCAAAAATATGAGAGACAAAGGCAGTTTGACTGGTTTGGAAAACTCTGAGGTAAATTCCTACTAAATCTAAATCACTGCTTCCTCTGGAAAGATACACTCTATGCAGTGTCCCAGATAATCGCCACCACTTTCTGTTGCTATTCTTTATACAAGCTTCTATCACTGTAACAATTAGTCTGCATTTTTATTTCCCTTTCTACCCTCTATATTAGGATCACAGACTGTAAGGACAAAGCCTGCATTTTATATAAAATTAAATCTAAGGGGGAAAACCCACCATTAAAATATACACACTACACAATTTATTCTTTTACTACAAAGTATGATATGCCCTGCATCACATCCCTGTGAACTTCCCACACAACAAAAAATGTCTAGGCTAACTAAGTAAAATAAAATACCACTGTTTTAGAAGAAAACAACACTAAATCACAAATATCCCCCAAAATTCTGAACTTTGAAAAACCCCTGGCTTACAATTCTTTTTTTTTTTTTTAAATCGGTACCAAGGATTGAATTCATGACAGCATGCTTGCAAGGCAGGCGCTTATGCCGCTAAGCTAAATCCCCAGCCCCTGAAAAACCCATGGGAACCAATGGATTTATAAATAAAAAATACGTGCTGCTAAAAATGTGCTAGTATTATAAAATGTGAGATAGTTTCGTTGAGAACAAAAAACAACAATACATGTAAAATATGATCCCATTCATCTATGCTTAGAAAATTTCCTGAAGGATACAAAAAAGTATCAACAGCAGTTACTTTTCAAAATTTGGAATAGAAGGGTTAGAATTTTCCCTTTACAACTCTTTTGTAGTAAATCTTTACCATGAGACAGGATCATCGTTATACAATTAGGAATAAAGTTAGCCCCCCTTCTTTTGATTTTTCTTTTTACAGATGTGGGATCCAGGGCTGCAAGCCCAACAGAATTTGCTGAACCATTATGCTATATACCCCAGTCCCCTTTTGCACACTTAAAAATCCTTTGAGGCCAATGTGGTGGCAAATGTATATAATCCTACCCACTTGGGAGGCTGAGGCAGGAGGTTCCAAGTTGGGCTAAGCAACTTAGTGAGAACTTGTCTCACAATAAAATTTATAATAAAACTGGGAACGTAACTCAGGGGTAGAGTTTACCTATCATGTGAAACATCCTGGGGCCAATCACCAACTCTACTAAATAAATAAATAGTCATTTAAAGACAAGAGGATGTGCTACAAAACTTACTGAGTCTTCTGCAAAATATTTAACAACCCAAGACAGGCAAACATTTCCCAAATGACATTACAAGTTTCACCTATAGACAAAACCCTGGAAAACTGGTTCCAAAAAATGACAGACTGTTGGAATACAAAGGTAGTTTGGACACAGACATTACACAAAGACACAGAGAGGAGAAAAAAAAATCAAGTCAGTTTAACATATCCTTAACTGGAAACAACTGAAAAAGCATTCTGGTAAGTCTTCAAACCACCAATACCATGGTAGTATCCCTAACCCAGGCACATTCTTTTTAACAACTTTTTTTAAAAACAGAATACAAATGAGTAATGCAAAGATCACTAGTGTACTTACAGTAGTCACAGAGTAAAGGAAAAGGAATCAATCTAACATCTCAGCCAGTCTTTCTTATGAAAACAATGAAACAGAAAAGAACACACATAACATAAAGTATACTGACCATAAAATATATGGAGTAATTTGGAAGGCAAAGAACAATAAAGTACTTGATTGCTGATTGACAAGACCAACTATACAAAAACTAATGGGTTGGGGGCTGCGGATTTAGCTCAGCGGCATTAGCACCTGCCTTACAAGCAGGCGGTCATGATTTCGATCCCCAGTACCGATAAAAATGAAAAAGACAAAAAAAAAAAAAAAAAAAAAAAAGAAAGAAAGAAACTAATGAGCATACATGATTATACAGTAATAGAAGACCTCCCTCATAATACCTGCGATGGGCTTAAAAACATGCTGCTTCATGACATCAAGTTAAAGATTTTCAAAAAGTCTATTAGAATAAAAAATATTTGCATACTATACGTATGTTTATTATGGCTATAATTTTCAAGACAAAAATAAAACAGCAACACTAAAATTTCATGGTAAAATGCAAAGAGTTGAGTAAGCATACCGAGAGTTTACTAATAAAGAATAAAACGCCAGTACTTGAGAATATTAATCCATCCCCTCAAAAAAAGTAATAATAACAACATACTGGACAATGTTATGTAGGTCAAACTTCTGAATGTTTTAATGCTATTGTTTTTCAGTGGACACAACACAGAAAGTATCTCACTTTGTTTTTCCTATTTATTACACAAAATTAAAAAGACTGGGGGCATAGCTCAGTAGTAGAGCTTGTGCTTAGTATGCATAAGGCCCTAGATTCAATCCCCAGTGCCAAAGAAAAGAAAGTAAACAATCACATAGCATTCCAATAACCAGACAACTCATTTTCATTCCCTTCAAGCATTTATCCATATGTACATGTATGCTTGCCACTATGTAGCTCTTTCAAACCTAAAACTATGGGTTAGGGATGTTGGTCAGTGGTATAGAGCACTTATCTACCATGTGCAAGGATCCCCAGTACTGGCAACTATAGCCACAAAGTAGATATAATTGTATGTAAATTTTCATCTCCATATGCATTTATATCTCTGTATGCATTTAACTTCTATAATATTCGTAATAAAAAGTTCTAGTGAGGTTTTATGAAATTCTACCAGAAGTCACAATTATTTATTATTAAACATAACTGAACTCAATATTTCATTATAATAATGCTTCCTGTATAAACATTTTATGTTCCATTATCCCTTATTTTCAGATTAGCTGCAAAGTTAATCAACATTTTAGGGCTCTTGATGAAAGACAGTTTTCTGCTACTTATAAAATGCAGAAATTTGCACTTATTCCTTACAAGGTTACTAATGATTTAAAATGACAGATGTCACACACCTAGCTAAGTGCCAAGCACTTAGTGAAATCCAATAAATGGTAGTAATAGTAACCAAAACTTTATGTTCACTAACATTTAAGATAAGTTACTCATATCAATCTGTATGAATAATACATGATATGAAACCTTTGGTCATATTCGTTACAAATACTTTCCCACATGTGTTTTCAACTTATTTATCCTTTCCATACTGTAATAACATGAATTTCATCTGATATTTTGTAAAATAGTACACAGCATATTCCTTTATTTGTAAAGTGGCATGAACATCAGCCTTCCATCCCTAAAGGACTATTATGAGGACTGTGTGAAAGTGCTACATAAACCGTATAATACAACAAAACTATGGTAGGATCATTACAGCTACTGCATTTAATTAAAACATAATTAGCAGCACACTTGAATTTTTATATTAGGACACAGTGCCATATGACTGCAATCCTAGTACTCCTAACACTCAGGAAATCACAATTTCAAGTCCAGACTGGGCAACACTAGAAAATACAGTGTAAGCAAACACACGTCCTCTCCAAATCGTGTAAGACAGCCCTCATGCCGGCCATAGCAGCACAAACCTATTACTCCAGCACTGGAAAGTGCTGAGGCAAGAGGATCAATGTGAGTTTGAGGCCAATCTGGGCTACATAGTGAGTTCAGGGCCAGCCTGAATTACATATCAAGACCTTGTTTTTTTTTAAAGTTGGTGGCACTCAAAAAAGCAGTAAAGTTGGTTTTGTAAACTTTTTGTTTTTATTTTTGTTTTTTATTTTGTCTTTTTTGGGACAGGATCTCAATATGCATTTCAGGCTGGCTCGGGGCTCACTTTGTAGCCCAGGCTGGTGTCAAACTTGTAAACTATTCTCCTGCCTCAGCCTCCCAAGTGCTGGATTACAGAAATGCACCACCACACCCAGATTGTTTTGGTTTTAAAACAAACACAAAACTAGGACTGAGATTACCCAAGGTCCCTCTACTACAGAGCTACATCCCCACACCCTTTTATTTATTTTGAGATAAGGTCTTACCAAGTACCCTAGACTGGACTGTCCATGAACTTTCAATACTGCTTGGCCTCCAGAGTAGCTAGGATTACAGGCATGCACCACCATGCCCACAGCAATGTACTTTTAACTATTATTTTCTCACCTGCTTCAGGTATCTTAACTTCAACTTGCAAAAGAAAGTAGTCGAAGTTTGGAAGTACTACACTAAACCAGATGGCTAAAGCCTGTCTTGTGAACATAAAATGACTGGAAGAAAACATGGTAAATTTGAGATAATGAGTTCAGACACACTTAAATACAGGAAAAGACAATGGAATTTAGACTGTCTGCTAACATTTGCTTCAATTTTTTATATTCTATAGTAATATTAAGAAGAATCATTTTACATCTCAAAACTTTTTCATGCTTCTGAAGCTAATTTTAAAAAAAATCTTAGGAACTCCTAAAAGTTCAAAGTCTATTTAAATTCACAACTGGAGCCAAATTTATTTCTAACTTTTGAATCAGTACTCAGATAAATTAATACATCAAATAATTTGTTCATTCTACAAACACTTCTTTATCAGGCAGTGGCACATGCCTGTAATCCTAGCACTCAGGAGGACCACAAATTCAAGTCTAGACTGGGAAATTTAGCAAGAACTGTCTCAAAATTGAATATATATATGACTGTGGATTTAGTTAAGTGGGTTCAATCCCTAATAGTACAACAACATCAAAATTTGTGACCACTTACTATATATCAGGAACTAGTTGAGACACCAAAGTTATAGCATATACAGAAAAAACTGCTCCAGTAGAGCTTAAAGTCCACTGAAGGGAAGAGAAACTACAAAGAAACAAACAACAAAAATACTATACAGTGGATAAGTGCTGACATGAAAATAAAAGTGATTGTGTTGTCAAAGAGATGGATCCAGTCATTCAAAATACATGATCATTTTAAGCAAAGCGATAACTTTTATCTTGCTAAGAAAAATACTTTAATTTACAAAGGGTGTTGAAAATTAACTATTCTATAATTGCATTTGCCCCAACTTCTTCCTAGACCTGGAAAAAAATTTCAGTACTAAATGACTAAGTATCTGGTTAACCACTCTTAAAATTAGCTAGACCAGAATATGCTCAAGATTGTCAGAAAGAAGGCTGACTTTTTCCCCATAGATTTTGCAAAATTTTGGTATTGACAAATCTCCAAAAAGGGAAAGTCTTATTGACGTCTTACCTGAAAGTAGTCTATGTAGACTACTACCACCTGGCATTACAATAACTATAATCAGGTTCTTAAAGAATCAATGGTTTTTTAAAAGAATGGTGTTAAACAGTCAGATTCCTTTATCCACCCTCCTTATAACTAAAAATAACCACCACTTTCAATAAATAGGCTGAGCTACTAAAAAAATTTCATTTCACTATAGGTTTCTTTGTTCAAAAGATTATACTGCAGATAAGAAAAGAGTATCTGCACTTTTCAAGGACACTCTCATATTCTATTTACAAACAATTAAATCCAGCTCATCCATAAACTAGATGACCACTGAATGCAATTTAACACTACTAGGCTAAAGAATGGATAGACCATTTTAGGCTTCCCAAATAAATGCTGTTTGTAAATAGAAATGAGTTAGAAGAACCACAAATAAGGTGAAAACATTGCAAAGTAATATTAAAAACCCAATTTAAAATAGACACATCTGTTTAATATAAAATTCAACAGTAGTAATTAATCAGAAAACTACTACTATATATACACATAATTAAAAAACCCTCAGGTTACACTGAACTTTTGTCATTCACATTCAAAATACCTTGCTGAAAAAAAACAAGGAGAAATAATAGGTCTAGTTACTAATCAAGGACATATAAACAAAAGAATTCAGGAACTATGGATAAGACTGTTTAAAAATAACATCCCCAAACGAGGAGTAATGTGGTGACCACTTATCACGGCACTAGTGTTACTATAAAATGGGTTCAAACCCATTAGAAAACAATACAGATTTGGCCTACCATGAGCTTTAAAATTGTTAATATTGGGCTGGGGATTTAACTCAGTGGCATAAGCACCTGCCTTGCAAGCAGGAGGTCATGAGTTCAATCCCTGGTACCGATTTTAAAAAAAAATTGTTAATGTTGGCAGGGCATGTAACACAAGCCTGTAATCCCAGCATTCCGCAAGGCTGAAAGAGGATTCCAAATTAGTGAGACCATGTCTCAAAATACAAAACTTTTTTTTAAAAGTGTTGGAATCTTGTAGCTCAGTGCAAAGACCATGGGTCCCCATTATGGATGAGGATAAATCGGTTTCAAATTGACTGATACTATTATTTTGCTGTTGGACCTAATTTGACAAAAAAAACCTTATAGAAGCAATGCCATTTCAAAGGATAGGAATTAGGGTTATAGCTCAGTGGTAGAGAGCATTTACTTGACCGCATACCCAAGGCCTTGGGTTCAATCCACAAGAGTACAAAATAAATAATTTTTTAAAATAAAGAGCATGAAAACACATAAATGTACAAAAATAAACATAACTAGTAGTTCATGATATGCCAAAAAAGACAATATATTTGAAAGCAAATTCCAGAGCCAGACACGTTGGTGCATGCCTGTAAGCCCAGCTATTCCCAAGGGAGGAGGCTCAACTGAACCCAAGGGTTCTAGACCAACCTGAGCAACATGGTAAGACCCTGCCTAAAAAAAATAAAAGCAAAATTAATTTCCAGATGCATTAATTTTTATATACAAAAAGCAGAAAAAATTACACACAATGGGCCCAGTGAAGTATGGTGCTGTAAGAAAATATACTAAAATATGGAAAAATATTTAATATTCTGTATTTTTTTCACTTTAGGTTGAGGTGTAGCTCAGTGATAGAGCACCTAGTGTGTGTGAGGCCCTGAATTCAATCCCCAGCACCACAAAAAAACAAGAATAAAACAATGGCTGACTAGTATTCTCTTTTTCAATTAACAATATACATATTATTGGAAGCATATAAAGCATATACAGGGCACTGTGTACTTCTTGTTTTATAATACTTAACATATTTTTACTACTTATTTAACATCTTTTGTCCTTATTAGACCAGAGAAATAAGATTTGGTAAGATACTCATTTCCTCTAGCATTATTTCTACCAAAGGTAGCTTTTTCATAAAACTTGAAGAAAACTACAGATACTGCGTATACACTTACTTCACAAAGTACATGAAAAGGTTTCCTTTTCAAAATAAGCTCCAGCAAGTCCAACTATATTTATAAGAGCTATTTTGAGAAAGACATCAAATTGCAGCATTATATTTTCTAGGAAAACACTACTCACATCTTTAAGTACCAACAATTCTTTCATTATCCACACTAACATAAATGTTCCATACAAATGACCCCAATAAAATTGTATTTGATGTTTTAGAATGCATTAAGCCAAGTATGTTCTCCTTTCCTATCCCTGACCACTTCACAGCTTAATCCTATTCTTAGTAAACTGGGACTCAATTGTGAGAGAAGAACTCCCATGAGATGCCACAAAGAAAAACAATCTACATAGGGATAACTGTTGATTATATCAACCTTAAAGACAATTTTAACCTGACATAATTGGAGAAAATTTTTATTCTGTATACAGTTTAAAAATGTCTTCCATATGGGAGAATATGTCATATGGATTCTTTTCAAATTTGAGACGTTTATGGTCTGGATGCTACATTATCCTAGACTTTTCTCCTACCTTCCTGATCACTCGGAATCAATGATCCTACTTCCTCCTATCACCCAAAGAAGTTTTCACTCCTAACACTCTCACTTTTAGTTCTCTCCTCTAAAAGTCAACACACTCGACGAATAATGACCCCCCAATATAGTATCTTCTGCTCTTATCTCTGCTGACCTATAGTTGCACAATATCACAGTATCAGTTCAGGACTGAAGTATCTAATATTCCTTTTTCTCCAAAATCTGAGATCATTCAGATGTAAAAGTACAATATTATCACCACTGTGCTTGAACTACATACATTATTTAAAGATATGTCTTGAGACACAGAAACAAAGGGCATGTTTTGCAAGACATCAGGAAAAAATTGCATCAAAATATTAAACACTGCCTAAAATACAATTGTTAAGTTGATACATTTATTTAATGTATCAACATGTATCAACAGGTATCACCAGACATGGTGATACATGCTTGTAATCTCAGCACTCAAGAGGCTGAGAGAAGAGGATCACCAAGGGTTTGAGGCTAGCTTAGGCAATAATGTGACTTCAAGGCTAGCCTGAAATGCTTAGTGAAACTCTGTGTTAAAAAGACAAAGAATTAATACATACATACATACACACACACACACACACACACACACACACACACACACACAGGGATTTATGTACACTGTATATGTTGTCTCCTACAAAGCAAATCTGCTTCACATTTAGTACCATGCATTGTACATCACAAATATACTACAAATGGTCATGCAAAGTATTGTTAGGCAAAAAGGGATCAAAACGTTAAGACAGTGCAAAGAAGAAATTCTAAGGCAGATCTGTACTAAGTCAAAAAAGGTTCCACATAACCCACAAGATCTGCCAAGAGCACTTCTCCCTCATGGAACTTAGGACAATTTGTGAGAATAGGCCTCTAAAACCTATGAGATCTAGCCATCTTCCTACCTCCACTTCAAAATAGGCCTAAGCAGCCAAGGCATGGTGGTGCACACCTGTAATCCCAACCACACAGGAGGTGGAGGCTAAAGCAAGAAGACTGCTGTGAGTTTAAGGCCAGCCTGCGTACTTAGTGAGGTCAAGGGCAGACTGAACAACACAGCAAAAAAAGATTCTGTTCTCAAGGAAAAAAAAAAGGTCTAAGCACCTATCTGGCATAGGTCTATTATAGACTATATCATTTTACTTCCAGCTCAGCTTGCAAATATATCTACTATATCAAAGAATACCATATAAACTATTCACTCAACAAATATTAAATACCTATAAATCACAAGCACTGTTCTCAATGGTAGGGTTACAGCCATGAATGAGACTGACCAC
This sequence comes from Cavia porcellus, assembly GCF_034190915.1. Taxonomy (NCBI): domain Eukaryota; kingdom Metazoa; phylum Chordata; class Mammalia; order Rodentia; family Caviidae; genus Cavia; species Cavia porcellus. Next base: position 85,641,455 of record NW_026947486.1, on the reverse strand, counting down.
CTATTCCCCATAAGGTTACATTCTAGTAAGAGAAAACACAACCTATGTAAACGTATGTTTGATGTTAATAAGAGTCATACAGAGTAAAGAAGAATTGGGAAAGCTAGAATGCAGGGAACATTATATGCTATAGCCAAGGAATGCTTCAAAGGATAATTGAGCAAAATATCCTGAATAAGAAACCAGAGCAGGCAGAGGTGCCAGTAAGTACAAAGGCTGGGAAGATAAACACCTACTTAGACATACTACTTTAGTTTAATAAATTACTTAATTTGCTTAGGTTCAGCTTTCTCATCTGAAAAATAAGTGTAAAATCCCCTATCACTTAAGAATTAATGGTACTGTACTATGTCAAGTATCCAACATGAAGAATGAATAGAAATATTATTAGTTAGTAGGAGACCTATCATGTAAACAAAACCCTCAGCATATTGTCTGGCACTCAGAAGAAGTACTAGTATCTCACCTCTATAATAACCTATAAGGCAGGTAAATTAAACCTAGTTTAAAGCTTTGGAACCTGACAGCTTTGGAACCTGAAGATCAGAGGTTTGCCAAATCCTCTGCTAATCCTTGAAATTCTGTAAGGATGCACAAACCTTGTCCATAATTAAAGAGAAGATTTAAAATATAATGCAGGATGAGAAAACCATTCACATTAATATTCACATATCAGCAGTATGATAGTGTGACATTAAAATATGGACTCAGTAGTCACATTGCCTGAATTCACATCAAGGCTCCGCTAATTCCAAGGTGCCTGTTCTTAGGAACATTTAAGTCCCTGAACCTCTATTTCCATGCTGATAAACAAGAAATAATAATAGGACCTGTTACAGAGAGTTCAGAGGGTTGCTGGGTAAAATTAAGTGGTTCTTTTCTTCATTTCTATTCCAGTGCACAACATACATGGTTATCTACTTTTAGGAGTAAAAGCATAAAAGTAAAGAAACAACTATCAAAATGCTTATACTTTGTATGGTGAATTTAGAAAGTGTAAAGATACTAGACATGGAAAAACAGCAGAAAAGGAAAGTGAGAGTTGGGAATATAGCTCGTGGCAAAGCCCTTCGGTTCGATCCTTAGTGCTACCAAAAAAAAAAAAAAAATCAAAACACAAAGACAGGGGTGAGAGTGCTTGCCAAGGGTAGGACATTGTGGTGCACACTTGTAATCCCAGCACTTGGGAGGTTGACACAGGAGGATCACCAGACACAGGAGGATCACCAGGAGTTTGAGGCCAGCCTGAGCCACACAGCAAGACCCTGCCTCAAAAAAAAAAAAAAAAAAAACCCACAAAAAAAAAGTTTGAGAGTGCTTGAAAAGCATATGCAAGGAACTGGGCTTGTCCCCAGCACCTCAAAGGTGCAGGGGGTGGAGGAGATGAAGAACACAACACAACATAAACTAGGCATCATGGTATCACTGCCTGATTAGATCAGCTTACATGAACAGGTTGTTACTATTAGAATTACTGGCCTTTAGTGCAAATGCCATCGTTGAGCCTATACATATGCCAGGAGTGCTTTGGATAACACGGTGCTTCAAAAATTTGTTATAAAAAGATTAATTACTTAAGATTAATTCAAATATCACTTTATCTTTTTTTTTTTTTTGTACTGGGGACTAAACTCACGACCTTGCACTTACCAGGAAAGCACTTGAGTCACTAAGCTAAATTCCCAGCCCCTACAATAATAACTTCTTTCATCTTTCTTCCACTCAATCCTTTTTTAGATGTTATTTATATTAATTACAAGAAATATTTAATACAACTTCAGAATGAAAATGATTTATACTTTATCAGTTCAAATTGAAAAATAAGCTTTTCTTCTACTTATCAACTTTTCTGCCTTCTTTGTGAAGTTTATCTTCCTCTACTGACTCATCTATTTAGGATTCTTGTCTCCTATTCTTTCCCTAAAGAAGGCATCACTATGAAATCTATAAATCATCCCACTGGGAGGCAGTGTATCAACATGTAAAGAAGTGTTCTAGAGCTAGATAAATTGGATTCAAGTGTAAGCTTTGCCACATATAAGCTATGTGAACTTGGGCAAGTCATTTAAACATTTGGTGGTTGCAAAAAAAACCCTAAATGATAAAAAGCAGCTAAGCAGTGCTGCCCATCTGTAATCCCAGGTGCTCAGCAGGCTGAAGCAGAAAGATCACAAGTTTGAGCCCATCTTAAGAATTTACCAAGTCTCTGTCTCAAAAAACAAACAGGACTGGGAACACACCTCAATAGTAAAGCAGCCCTCGGTCCAATCCACAATACCACAAAATAAAAATGCTAAGGAGCCTACTACAAACTGCTTGTAACTGCCCAGTGAACTAGAACAAAGTGACTACTCTTACAACATACAACTCTTAAAGGTGAGTACTAATAATGCAATTATAGTCTAGGGTTTCATTTCTAGAAAACCCTAAGGTTTAAATTTAATTACTTTTTGAGAAACTGGATAATAAACACTACATAATGAAACAAGTAATCAAAAGTCACAAAAACATAGTTACCACTGGGCATGGTGGCACACACTTGTAATCCCAGCACTAGGGAGACTGAGGCAGGACTGTCCCAAGTCCAGGTAAGACTGAACTACACACTGTGATTACAAGTTCATCCTGAACTACACAGTGAGACCCTTTCTCAAACACACAAACACATAGAGAACTACAACAAAAAATAGTTTCTAGACTAATAAAGTAAATCTTTGAATTATAAGAAAATAAACATGGATATTTTTCAGAACTGTACATTTAAATATGATATATTTATACCCAATTAGCTCTCAAATTAGGCTTCCTTTGTTGGGTATTTGGTATTTTGGGGGCATTTTTTTTGAGACAAGTTTTCACTGTGTAGCTTAGGCTAGCCTTAAACTCACTATCTAGACACTGCTAACCTGGAACTCAGAGCAATACTATAGTACCTCAATTAATGAATGTTTTCTCTTTGTGAACAATATTTCACAAACAAAAGTGACAAAATTTTGTTTCTGTTCGCAAATACTACATCAGGAGACAAGACTGTGGCCATCTTTTCCAAAATCATGGAACAAATTAAGTTCATGAACTGGGGTAACACTGCACTACTGTCTCAATCTCTCAAATTTTCAGTTTACAGGTATGTACCACCACACCTGGTTCAAATTAGGTTTTCTATTTTTCTGCAGCACTTGGATAACTGCTTCAGTCTAACCTCAAAGGATTAGGTACTAATTCCCTATTAAGGATACTTTCCTAATAAAATCCCATACTCCAAATGATTCCTCTGAAATTTATCAAGTATATTTAAAACATCCAAAGATGAATGCAACTATTTAATACTTTTCAATGAATAACAGCTGATATTTAATCAAGTCTAGAAAGTACATACACTCAAAAACTGAAAAAATCCATTTGTCATTGACAAATTTGCTTTTCAAAAACATACCTTCATGCTTCTACTTCCCTGCCAGCCGTGACTACCACCACTTCCTCAATTTCTCTGCCAGGCGTAAAGTTTGAGGAATGTCTTTTGGCCTACATGAACAATAGAAATAGGGAGGGACATATCCCAAAAGAAAAGAATTACAGCTTTGCTAGTATTGCCTAAATTTTCTCTCCTTTAGTACAGAAATTAAATTCTCAAACATGCTCCTATGTTTAATACTATTTATTTAGACCAGAAAAATGTGTTACACTAAAAGAGCAAGAGAACATTAAAATATTTTTGTAGTAATATTCTAGTTGCCAGGAAGTTGCAAATTAGATACAAGGCAACATATAGATGAATGAAAAATTACTTTGCTTCTGAAAAGAAAAAAAAAAGGTTTAGAAATCTCAAAAGAGGATATCACACTTTCCAATCCTGAAATAAAGATACTTCAAATATTACCTATCATTGCACATTGGATGTATATCCCAGAAATATACTTTTTTTTTTTTTAGTTTTTTGAGACAGGTCTCATTCTGTAGGCTAGACCAGCCTTGAACTCACTATGTGCTCTAGGCTGCTCTAGAATGAGGTCCTCCTGCCTCATTCTCTTGAGTGCTAGAATTACAGACATGCACCATTATGACTGATGAGAATGAATTAATAAGTATTTCATACTGGTAGCAACAACTTTTAAGTTAGTATTACAAAGAAACCTAAATTCAAAATTAGAACAGGAACACATACAAACAAAATCTTGCCAGGCACAGTAGTACATGCCTGTGATCCCAGTACTCTGGAGTCTGGAGGCTGAGGCCGGAGGATCACAAGTTCTAAACCAGCCTGAGCTATATAGTGAGTTCAAGGTCAGCCTGAACTACATAGCCAGACCTTGCCTGCAAAAAAAAAAAAAAAAAAAAAAAAAAAAAAAAACCACAACAACACTTTAAATTCTCATTTAAAATTACACATCTAGGACTTTAACGTAAGAGCCTATAAGAGAATCCCATATAGCAAAGTAATTGGTGGTGATGTTTTGCCCAGGTTGGCTATGAAGTCCTGGGCTCAAGCAATCTTCCTGCTTCAGACTCCCAAGTACAGACCTTCACTAACATACTTTCTGTTGAACACCTACTACGACAAAATTTGGATTATCATTACTGGTTATATAAGATCATCATGGATTCTTAAATTTATTAACCAGCAAAGCTGAAACTTTCCAAAGCCATATTAAAGTCCTCAGTCATTGTTTTCCCCCTAAGGTTTTTCAGAGAATTGTTTATTTATTGTTAGTATCACTAATTTCAAATTACGGACACTGTCAAAACTTCATTGATGATTGAGTAAAGCACTTGCCTAGCATGAAGTCCAGGTCCCTATCCCTTATCTCAGTACCACATACATACATGCATGCATGCATGCACACACACAAGGGAAGCAGGAAGGAGGGGGAAAAAGTGAAACAGCATTGATGGCTATTAGTTGTAGCCTAACACTCCTTAAACGAGAGAGAGAGAGAGAGAGAGAGAGAGAGAGAGAGAGAGAGACAGAGACAGAGAGAGAGAGAGAGACAGAGAGAGACAGAGAGAGAGAGAGACAGAGAGAGAGAGAGAGAGAGAGAGAGAGAGAGAGAGAGAGAGAGAGAGATTGTGTGTGTGTGTGTTTTGGATGTACTGGAGATTAACCCAGGGCCTCTGCATTAATCTAAGTAAGATCTAGCCCTTTTTTACTTTGTGACAGGATCTCTAAATCACTAAACTGCTCAGGCTGGCAATAAACTCATGATCCTCCTGCTTCAGCTTCCCAGTATGCTGAGAGTACAGCCTGTGCCACAAAACCAGTTATATATATATATATATATATATTTTTTTTTTGTCTTTTTCCTTTTTATCGGTACCAGGGATTGAACTCACGACCTCCTGCTTGCAAGGCAGGTGCTTATGCCGCTGAGCTAAATCCCCAGCCCAAAACCAGTTATATTTTTAAAATACAAACTTTAAATCTTTTTGTGATGATAAAATCAAAGTAACAATATTCCCTGAGGGCACTCTATGTAATCTAGTTTACTACTGTATATCATACCACTAATAGCCATTTTTTTAAAAACTACACTGATTGTGTATAATAAACCCCCCAAAATAACCTTTTTGTCCACCACAATCACTATCTAGCCCACAAATTCCTTCAACTGATGAGCAATGCAGTCCTTCAGACTGTGTCTCTTCCTCCAGATGATTTCAGCAAACTAAAAAACGTAACAGGTCTACTTAATGGTGTGGCTGTCATATAAAGACAGTGACACCAATAAAACTCTTAAAACTAGCTAAGGGGAAAAAAAACAAATTGCTGAATTAAATACAAACAGCCAAGTACAAAAACAAAACTGGAAATCCTCTTAAGATCAGAACTCTACCACTAACTTCCAGTTGGAAAATAATCTTTATTTATAATACAGTAGTACAATACACAACTGGGACAAAATCATTTCTCCATATCTGAATATACCTTAATAACTGGGGGGGAGCACAACACACAAACAAATGAGAAACACTAAATAATTATAAAATTATCATAAATTAGAAGGGTTTTTTTGGCTTGTTGTTGTTGCTTGTTTGTTTTGGTGCTAGAGACTGAACAGAATCTAGCAAATGCTGAACACATACTCAGCTATATCCCCAGACTCAAGAGAGCTATTGATTTCATGAAATGACACAACAATCTCTATAAGACATAACCCTCCAATTATATTACAGAATCAGTTTAACTTTGGTTAAGTCTCTAAACGTGGGCCTTTTCTTTTGTGTCTTAATATTACTTCACCCTAGTCACAAAGTATTTCTCTTCTTTCAGCTGTGTTCTCAGGGCCCCATGGAATATGTAATCTACGTGTTCTCCTATGAAAATAGTAAAGGAAACCTGAAGAATACATAAAGAAAACAAATCCAGATGTAGTTAAATTGGTGTGGTGTGTGTGTGCACGTGGTTTTTGTTTTCTTCTACTTAGGTGAACCTCAGGGAAGTTACTTTTCAACATTAAGATACATAATCACCCAAGTCCAAGTCACCTGAAAAAAGCCTACTGGAAATTCACCTGGGTTTTAAAAACCACTGCATTGTCTTTTACTACTGACTCTGCACCAATAAAAATTCTCCTAAAAAGAGTAAAAATAAGCAAACTATCACAATACAGCAATTTTAAGTAATTCAAATCATTTTAATGCCCATGTAAAACATTATAGGAGTTTTGAAGCCCTTCTTACCACTTACTAATTGGCCAAGTTATCTGGCCTCCCTATGCTTCAGTTTCTTCTGAAAAGGGGTAATTAATTAGGGTCACAATATATCCTAGTTTTTCTGAGACAGTCCTAGTTTACATTATTATCTCAGCATGTTATCTGATTAGTACTCCTTTTCATTCTCCAAAGTATCCTGCCTTAAACAATCACATGGGTCATTCTACCTCACAGCGTTATAAAGATTTAGTTAATACATACAAATCTGCAAGTGTCTGGAACATAGTAAGTGTTTAGCCAGTCTTTCAATGACATGTTATGAAAGAGCTTTAACTATACAATAACAGGGCTCCCACAGTATTCCTTTTTACAAATAAAATTATGAATTTTGCTTCCCACATTGGAGATGAGGGATACTGAGGATTGACTGAACCCAAGGCGTTGGCACTAAGCTACATTCCCAGATCTTTCATTTTTTTGAACAGAATCTGTCTTAATCACTAAGGTGCCCAGGCTGGGACCAAATTTGCAATCTTACTGCATCAGCCTCCCAGGGTGCTGGGATTACAAACTTACACCTCCTAAAACTGCTGTTCATCACTTGGGAGAACTTTCCTAAAGAATGACGCTTATGAAATGATCAACATAAAATATGTAAATTTGACTCATGGCTATAAAAAGCAGTAATACAATAGGCATGGTGGTGCATGCCTGCAATCAAAGCTTGACTAAGGCAGGAAGATCACAAACTTTGAGGCCAGCCTGGACACTCAGTAAGACACTGTTTCAAAATAAAAACAGAGCTGGGTATATAACTCACACACTTACCTAGATACATCAAGTTCTGGATTCAATTGCCAGTATTCAGAGAGAAAATCACTATTATATACAGTATATTCAGTTTCAACTCATCTCCACTAATTATCTTAGATTTTTCTTAAAAATTCAACATTCAGAGCTAAGCATGGTGGTACACGTCCATAATTTTAGCACAACGTAGTTTCAAACAGGAGGATCATGAGTTCAAGGCCAATCTGTGCTACCTTAACAGGTTCAAGGCTAGCCTGCACTACATAGTGATATCTTGTCTCCAAAATACCAAAAACAAAACAAAAACAAATAAATTCCAACACCCACCACTGTTTCAGATAAGGAAAACCCTAGCTATAGTTTATAAAATGCAGGGATGAAGAAAAACAAGAGAAAACTGAGACCAAGTTCTAATCTTAATAATCTGGGGCCATGACATTAACTTTCTCATCTGAAAGAAATAAAAACAATAAAGTGAAAGATGACTTAGAACAAAAAAAAGCTAACAAAATATATTAACAGATTTTTAATCTTTTTGGAGGGCAGTACTGGGGATTGAACCCAGGGCCCTTTTGAGACAGGATTTTGCTAAATTTTGTACTCTGAGCTTAAACTTGTCATCTTCTTTGTCTCATCCACCAGAATAGCTCGTATTACAAGTGTTGCTACCTAAATTTTTAATTCAAACCCAGTCACAATAAACAAATTAAAGGACTGAGGGACTAACCGAAGACACACTTACTTTCCATTTTAGATAGAGCATAAATGATATAAAGAAAAACAGTATCTGTGGTGAAACCATTGTGTATACTACAGTGTGACCTCCCCAAAAATCAATTCAAACCCAGCATGACAGGACAGGCCTGTAATCCCAACACACTGGAAGGCTAAAACCAGGAGGAACATAAATTCAAACCCAGCCAGAGCAACTTAGTGAGAACCTGTCTAAAACTAAAAAATACAAAAGGACTGGGGATATAACTCAGTTTGGTGGGACTTTTTTTGTCTTTTTCATTTTTATCGGTACTGGGGATCGAACTCATGACTGCCTGCTTGCAAGGCAGGTGCTTATGCCACTGAGCTAAATCCCCAGCCCCAATATAACTCAGTTTGAAGACAATGGTGTCAAGCCCAGTACCACAAAAAATAATCAGGTATTCAACCTATATTTTTAAAAAGTATTCAACATACCCTACAAACTTTAATGAACATACTCAAGAGCAGAGCTCAAATTTATTTCAACTATTCTGAAAATTAGTATGCAACAGTATAAAACCTTTATTTGGCAGCAGTTCATCTTGACTAAAAACTTTTACCTTTTAAACGAAAAAAATTTTGATTTTGAAAAATTAAAAATTATGATGCATGCACTCAAGTGAGAGACAGGCCAAAATCTAATCCAGATAAAGGAAATAACTGAGTTTAACAAAAACAAAAAATACAAAAGTTTTGAATTCAAGCTAGTCTGGGTGTGATTTAGGGCAAGTCATTTAATCTGTAGTTGAGAGCCTCAAGTTCCCCTTCAGTAAAATGATATGGACTTGCAAGAGAAGACTAAACAATTAGTGTTAAAACAGGTTCAAAAGATTCAAACGGCAATCAATTACATTTTTTAAATATATAAGGATTCAAGAAATTACAGGTCACATCCTATTACCACAAATGTTTGTCTTGCAAAAAAATGTAGCAAGAACTCACTATCCCACTCAACTAACTTATTTTTTATAAATAAACTATGGAGCCAGGTGTGGTGATGCATACCTATAATTCCAACATTGAAGCTGAGACCAGATCACTTCGAGGCCAGCCTGGGCTACATAGCAAGACTGTCTCAAAGTAAAAAGAAATTTTACCTTTAAGTTGTACATGAAGTTCTCCATAACCTAACAGAAATCTCCCTAGTTTGTCTCATCTAGTCATGTATTTTTCCTATGAAAATTTTTAAAAATTTTTAAATTTTAAAAAAACAAACCATTTAAAACAATTTCAATAATCTCTTGGTGCCTACTAGTTGGTGTTAAAGAATTATAGCAAGCATATATTGAAATCCCAATTCTGCTAGGAGGCCAAGGCAAAAAGATTCCAAGATGAAGCTCAGCTTGGGCAACTCAGCCACACTGTCTCAAAATGAAAAGGGAGTGGGAATGAGGCTTCCTGGAAGAGTGCTTCCCTAGACACATGAAGGCCCTGTGTTCAGTCCTCAGTATCTGAAAGGCATTTCATGAGACTGAAAACGAAAGCAAGTTTACTTCTCTGTATCTTTGCCAAATAGATCATGTACTAAATAACATTTATGATAGCTGAATGAAATTTTAAAAATTATACAGGGAATATTAAAATGCCTAAACACATGTCAAATGCAGAAAAATCACAAAAGAAACATAAAGAACTTTTAAAGTAGCTCTAACTTTAAAGTTCCTTTTAATTCTCCAACAAGTAATCACATTTCAATATACACAAACACTTATCACTAATTGGACTACCCATTTATTTTGCTATTCTCCCAACTCCCAAAATAGTGCTCCACTGGAGTAAAATGTAAATTTAATTTTAAAAGTTAACTTGCAGCATCAAAAACTGAAGTTTTCCATTATAAAGAAGCCACAGCTAAAACTAATATGCTATTCACTGTGTACTACCTTCCCACACAAGACAGTGGGTCGTATCAGTTAAATTTGCAAAATATTAGGCATTATGAAACTGTCCATAACATATTTTCACATCTAACTCTGTATGTCCAAAGGATGAAGTCTGAGCCTGCCCCCCTACTCCAACCACCTACCTAATTTACCTCACATGTACTCCAGTGATCACAGAAGACATTAAGGTTGAAAAGGAAAACAAAACATTGAATTTCATTAAAATCTGCTGGGCATGATGTCAAGTTTTAGTAATCTCATCTAGTCCAGAAGTTGAGGCAGGAGGACAGATTTTTGAGGCCAGCATAGGCTATATAAAAAGAAACTGTCTCAACAAAAAAGTTTTTAAAAGGAGTGGGATATAGACAGTCTCACAGCACTTGCCTACCATGTGCAAGGCCCGGGGTTAAATCCCCAGCACCACCGAAAAAAAGAAAAAAAAAAAAGGGAAAGGAAGAAATCTGGAGTGTTTACTTTAAAAATGAAAACTCGATCTGGCATGAGGGCACATGCCTATAATCCTGGTACTTAGAAGGCTGAGGCAGGAGGTTCACTTGGGCTACACAATGCATTGAAGGCTAGTCTGAACTGCATAGCAAGACTCTTTAAAAAGCCAAAAATAAAAATAAAATTAAAAACCAAACTAAATAAATTTCAAAGTTACCAAAGTCATAATTTGGTTTAGTAGTTTAGCTGTTACTTCGCCACAATAAAATAAACTAGATGCCACAATCTCCAGCATCTACTTAAGAATATTTGTATAAGAATAAAAACTTGAAATATGTAATCTGTCTTTCTTTAACATTTTTCTAAAGCTGAAACAGTTACAAAATATACATACTAATGTTACCAGATGTGAAATACACATCCTCAGACTGGAGTGGAATTTTGGTAAGATGGAAAACATCTTACCAAATATAAAAATTAAAAATCCAGTATTTTTTATTCCGTATAATGTTGACATATATTCAAGAGTACATTTCAAAGGAAAAAAATAAACCTGACACTAAACAATACAAACTACAGGAAATAAGCATTTACCTTAGACTTGAGCAGTTCAAAAATACATTAATTAAAGAGGGTTTTAATTATGCACTTTTACTGATGACTGATAACAAGAATGGTCTTAGTAGAAAATATTTTAATAGTTCACATATCAACTTCTAACTAGTGACAGAACCGTTCACTAAAAAGGGGGCTGATTTAAATTGTTTTAAACACAAACACTCATTTCCATATCAGCTATAAAAGAAGAACCCACTCCACCCTCCCTGCCAGCTTCTGATAGTTTAGCATACTATAGTTTTTTCCTAGTGGGAAGGAATGGCTAGTAAGTACATTTATTTCCCACATTCATTTCCCAATCTGCTTCTTTACTAAGTCTAATATTAAACCTACTGAAATTGAATTCAGCCACCTAGATCCTCCTACCAGGATTGCTCTCTATGGCACCCCAATTCCTTCCACTGTCACTACCAATGCCAAAGCCCCTCCTATTAATAGTAAATCCCTTTCATACTGACTCATTCTAACTCCAACTTGATGAAACAAGACACCAAGTAGAATTTTTTAAATCTGCAAATGGAATTTTCCTATTCTCAATGAATTTAAAAGGAAACTGAAAGAGCACTTTCAGATTAAATTGCAAACATTTAAATGCCAATCGATTTATTAAAATGTATGTTGTTTATTCTATACCGGTTCAGTTATTTTTTGAAAGTTTGTGTTGCACATTGTGTACTTACATATAAGGTTGTTTACCGTGTAAATGACTGTAATATAAATATAAACTTTACAATTTGGAATTTTTCTTTTCTAAGAAAGGAAATTTCCAAGAACACAGAAAAGTACAAAGTAACAATGAGCTCTCCTCTACTTCCAGCTACAATTATCAACTCAAGGCCACTTTTGTTTCATCTCTATCTCCTACCATTCCTTCCCCTCAATATTATCTTCAAAAAGGAAGAGGAAGATGCCGCCAAGTGCACTGAGAAAAACTCAAAGGTAGCCAAAAGTATCAAGACTAACAAATTCAGTCAAAAACGCAACAATATAACAGCGCAGACATCCTACCATCTCTTAGCTACGATAATAAATGTCTTTAAGAATTCAGTTAAAAACAAAGAAATAACCATCTTTAAGAACTGTAATGAAGTCCACAAGACCCAAAGGGTACATTTTAAAGTACACCTAAAAGGATAAATGGGAGTATGTGGTGAAAAGGAACTTAAAACATTTGCAATTAGCTTGCATTCACATAGCATCTTAGCTTGAAATGAAAACGACTACTTAACATAATGTGCCATTAAAATTACAATTCAATCATTTGAAAAATCGCTGAATACTTATGCCTTAACTGGTCCTTATGATTCCTAATTACAGACTGATATCAATGTAGAACGAAAACCACGCATTTTAGCCTATGTGGTTTAAAATGTTCAAAATTAACACCACTGTTCATTGGAAAATATATCAAAGCAAGTCTAAACTACCTGAATTGTACGTCACTAAACCGCGATGTATCCACTTTCCAGCCCCCCCCCCCTTTTTAATAAGTTCACATATACCCTTAAACGCAACGCGCTAGGTTACAGACAGATTAGGAGACCGCCTCCTGCTTTTGCTCCTAACCAATGCGCAGAGAGAGAAGGTTGGCAGGAAAGTGCTGCGAGGACAGTAACAAACACCAGCAGCTCCGGAGCAGGCCCTGCTAGAGCCAGGAATGACGCACTTCGGTAACCCGACTCTTTCTCCCCTCCACCCCCCGCCCCCAGCAGCCGCGCTGACACCGCCAACAGCCCGGAGTAGGGAAAAAAGACAACAGAAAAAAGGCAGAGCCTGGACCGCACCAGGTTTCATCAAGAAAACCTCGATCATTCCTCTTTCGACACTAACCACTAGAACTAAACAGGAAAAGAAGCTTCGTGCTTTAGCAAGTCCCATCATGGAGGTTTAAGAGTCACTAAATTAAGCTGATAATGAGTCCAATCCACAGAGACAAATACAGGGTGTGGCTGCCGTGAAATAAGGCGGTCCGTGGGAGAAAAGGGGTACGGAATTTACACTCCAGTGTGCAGGGAAGATGGGGTTCTATGGGGGTGGGGAGGACAGCGGGGAGGCGGCCCGCGCATTTTAAGGAACCATTGCAAACCAACACAAGCTTCTCGTTTACTTAAACCTAACCCTACAGATCAAAAGTTTCTAGGAGATATGGCACGTAAACTATAAATAACCGTTTAATCAAAAACCATGTCCCTCAATGTAAAAACTATACCCAAGAGAAAGGAGGGAGAGGGACAGGGTGGGCGACAATATAAAAAACATCCTAGGCCAAGGAGGAGAAAGTCTCACACACCGAAAGAAACTACTAATGCAATAATTAAAAATTAAAGCCAAACACTGAAGCATGAAAACAAAACAAAACAAAAAAATCACAGGTAGCCCATTACAGTTGAGGATTAAAAATAAGATGTTATATACACAGAGGAAGAGCAGAAACTAAATGTCGAAAGTACAGCGGTTTATAAAAAACTAAAGGCAAAACAAGACATTCTCGCGACGGGAGGGGAAAAAAGGCCGAAATCAACAATACGTTTACGATTCTAGGCCAGAAGAAAATGGGAACGGGGCTCAAAGTTTTGCGGAACTACTTGATGCTGTTTCCCACACCTTCTCTCTCCCATGGCCCATCCGACCCTGTTCCTCCTAAAATTGCCGTCCTCGGAGCTCCGGATAGGTGATAGAAGAAAAGAGAAAGTCGCCCTCAAGCATGAATAAAAGTGTGGAGGGAAAAAGCAGCGGCTGCCTACCTGGGGCAAGGATCAGCTCAGTTCGTGCCGTGAGAAAGACGTGCGGGTGGGGGTGGAAACGAAAAGCAGCACTAAAACTAAAACAAAAGTGGCGCCAAAACCCCCCAACAAACAGCCTTCCACTCCCGCCCTTCCCCCTCCGCCCATGCCAGGCAGGCAGGGCCCCCTTCGGGGCAGGGGCTGCGCGCGGGGGCCAGCGCCGCCAGACCCCCGCCTGTTTAGAAAATTGTTGCCCTAAGAAAACTGACCGAACTCGGGCCTCGGAAGGGATGAAGAGATCGATGCCAACCGCTCTCCCAAGCAGTTCCCCCACCACGCGCTGTGGATGGTGGGGCGGGGGAGAAGCAGAGGGGCCCGTCACATGAATGTTGTTCCCTCTCTAGGAAGGGAGGAAGAGAGGGAGGGAGGGGAGGGAAGGAAGGAGGGGAAGGGAGCTGGGAGGGGGCAGGAGGGAGGGGTGTGATCGGAGTAGATTTTCCCTCGCCTCCCTCGGTCCGAGGCCCAAATATACACAACTGAGCCTCCTCGCTCTCCCCTCCCCCCTAGGCTGCCAGCACCACCATTTTGCTCGCTTCCTTCCCCTCGCCGCGATCGCGCGCTCTCCCCCACCCCAGCCCCAGCCTCCCGGCCTGCCTCCCCCACCTAGGCTCGCACTCCACCCCACCTCCAGTTTTGGCTCTCTCAGGCTTAAGAGCCTGCCGGAGAAAAGAAACCTAAATCTAATGCTACACAGGGAAGCAGAGCCTCCATCTTGCGCCGCTCCGCGTTCTCCATTTTGGGCCACCCATGGGGGGGTCCTCCGTAGAGGCCCCGAGGGAGAGTGGGGCGAGGGAAGGCAGAGAAAGAAAATCGTCAGCGAGGGTAGTCGGAGAGTCCTGCGGTAGAAAGCGGCTCTAGGAGTAGGAGGTAGGGAGGAAGGGGGCTGGAAGTTCCTCCGAAGTGTTGGGGTAGCGAGTTGTGGGGAGAAAGGAGGTCGGGGGGACGCGGGGGCGAGGAAGACGGTCCCCGCCTGGACGTAGCCGCGCACTCCATGGCTGCCCCCCGTGGGGGCCACAGGAAGCAGAGAGGGAAATGAAATGGCAACAGAGTGCCCGGCCTCTCTACCCTCCCAACTCTTCTCTGGCCCTGTGTCTGCCACACACACCTCGCGGTGGGCCCCGAGCCCTCCGGGTGCCCCTCCAAACTTCTAGAAGCTTCGCCTCCGCCATTTTATAACTTACCTCCCCCCTCAGCGTACACGGAGGCAGCAACGAGACTGTTCACCTCCCCCACTCCTTCCTTCTTTCTCAGGCCGGGGGCTTCTTCACCCCTGGGCTGGTACAAGATTTTTTTTTCCCCTTCCTCTTCTTTACACCCTCGAATTCTACTCAGGGACGGAAGCTCCCGCGGTTCTAGAACGGTGGGGGGTTTTGAAAGTGGCGATCGGATCCGGCGGGGTTTTTTTTTCTTTTTTTTTTTTTCTTTCTTTCTTTTTTTTTCTTTTTTTTTTTTTTTTTTGGTGGCGCTTCGGGATTGTTTGGGGTGTTCGCTCTTCAGCGACTTGGAGGCGAATGGAACGCGCAGGCGCCATCTGTCGGCCAGGAACCCGCGCCCGGCTCCCGTTGGGAGGGGGCGTCATCTAGCGGCACAGAGCCGGTACTGCAACGCCTGGCTCTGAGCCCTCCCACCCAGCGTCCTCCTCCCCACCACCAGCCAATCCTGGCCGCCCCACTCCCGGGTTCAGCGTCTCCAGCGTCTCCGACGCCTCCTGCAAGAGAGGCGCCCGCAGGGGCGCGCCGCCGAGTGGGGTAAACAAGGTGCTGTGCCCGCGATCGACTTACTCATTCGTTTGGACGCGCTTCCGCCGCGGACTCCGTGGGGCCGCGGTTCCTGTTTTTATTAGGCGAGCGGAGGAAGGTGTGGAAGGGCGGGCAGTAGGAATGTCCGGCGGAGCCCCGGCCGTGGGAATGGAGAGGCCGGGCTTGTCTGTTGACTTGTTCCCCCGGCTCCTCCGCCCCTCGCTCAGCCCCAGGCTGCTGCCCAGTGGGGCATCACCCTTCCCAGTCCCCTCCTCCGACACGCCCCAGCGACGGGCCTGCGACCCGAGTGCCCCCGGACCCTCGCGACGCTCCGGTAGGACCCTTTCGGGCCACAGGACCTAACTTCCAGAACTCTGGCACCTGACCCTAAACGATTAGACGTGGCTCGAGATTTTTGGTCGCTTTTTGTTTTGTGTATTTTTTGTTTAGAGAAAACGAACCTGATATAAGGAAGTCAGCCCTGGAAGAGAAATATATATATATATAATGTTTTTTCCCCCACCTTCGCAACTCACACTAGTTTTATGCTGAAAAAAACGTGATCTCTTTCAGGGTCTTAACAGACTTAGGGGACTGGACCACTTGGCCCGGCTAAGCTCTCCTCGGAGGGCTCCCCGCGCTGGAGGAGGGACAGAGCAGAGCAGAGTGCAGGGAAATAGCAAAGGGCAGAGGAGCGCTGGGACCTGGCCGGCCTTTCGCGCCTCCCCCACACACGCACTCCCTTCCTGGAAATCGGGGGAGGGCGGGCGGGCGGGCGGGAGATCGCCCCAGCGCTAGGAATTCGGCTTCCTTTAACCAGCCCTCTCCCCACGGTGTTTGAAGTAGCAAGGGGCCCCTTCCGCTCCTTTGACCCCCAGTAACTGAAGTCTGTCGCCTTTGCTTTTTGTTGTTTGTGTGAGTCCAGCGTGCTGGACCTTTGACTGCTAAGAACTCTGTACTCTGGGAAGGGAGAGCTCGGGAGGGCCTGACCCTCGCAAGCGCCACTTTTCCTAGGACAGGAAAAAGTGACCTGTTCACTATCTCCAGGACTATTCCAGAAGTTCCTGACACAGAGAATTTTGTTTAAAACTCATTTCCGTTTCTTGTTTTAACATATTTCTCTACTGTTACACTATTTCATTTAGAAGAAAGTGAATAAAATGTATTTAATAAGACAAAGAAGAAACAGTACAAGCTCCGTGTTAGATTTCACCTGATAATGATACTAAAGCATTCCTAATGTAATATAGAGATTATTTCAGTCCTTAAATTCCATTTCTTCACGTCTTTCTTAGTTTCTCTCATTCTCTGTGCTTTTTGGGGTTTTTTTTTCTGCAAATTTAAAAACAGAATTATGGTGTATTTAATCAGTGGAACAACAAAAGTTAAATAGAAAAATCTAAACAAGTAGCAAGAAATGAAGTGAGACATTTTTACTTAGCGCTAAAGCTGTACTACTATTACTATTCAAAAAAATTTTTCCATTTCTGTTATAGACTCATCTTTGGTAGAGTATTGTACTGTTTTAATAGGTTCAAATTACAGCATAATGCAGCTAGAACATTAAACGGTCAGTAGTGAAAGTTCTACAGAGTTATACATAAGTTGATACAAAATTTGAATCAAAGTAATAGAAAAGTTGGAGTGTATACCGTGTCTTTTTAGATTAATTTTACTTTAGTTGTTGCAGTTCACTATGAACTGATATTAAATGATTTCCTGTTTTATTTTTTTCCTGACTTAGTATTAGCTGAAAATGGTTTTCTGCCCCAAACATCACATTTATTGTAGGTGGTAGTTTCTCATTAGTTTTACAACTATATGGTGTTAGTTGATTATATAGCAACTGAAACTTTAAAACGATTTTATTCTTTAAACAAAATTGAAAAGTTCCTGTTTAGTAAACTGGATTTCATGTTGTGAAAATGCCACTGAAAATGATTAAGTGTAACTGACATAACATCTGAAATTAATTATGTGGCAAATTTGTAGTGATATTTAATGTTTCGCAGTAGCCCCTTTTATTTTTACTAGAGCACATCCAAAGCAATTCATTGAATCCCAGTGTGGTGGTGTACACCTGTAATCCCAGCTGCTCTCCCAGCTGAAGCAGAACAGCAAGTTTGAAGACAGCCTGGTCAATTTAAGGAGACCTCTTAAAATTGAAAAAAGGCTGGCGCTATAGCTCTGTAGTAGAGCCGTTACATAGCATGCATGCTTCAGGCCTTGGATTCAATCCCCAGTAAATATATGGGGGGGGGGTTGCACACATGTGTGTGCACAATCATTCCTTGGTATTTGATTGCTTTAAATCTCTAGTTTGGCACTGAAGCATTTGGACATGAACATTATATCCCAGTATTCATCTTTGTTTGATACTAGACACACAGCTGGGACTTTTCCCTGTCCATTGCCCCCTGACTTGCTACCCTTTCCAGCCAAAACTGTTTGTCTTGGTATTCATTGCACCTCCTAGAAAGTACTGAGGCCCCACTGTGTGTATGTGTGTACCATCAATATGTTTAGCTCATGATGTTATATGGCTCCTATCATAAGAAGTGGATTTTATTTCATAAAAACATGAGTTCACCCTTCAAATCTGAGGGCAAAGTGGAAAAAGTGCCATTAAATGAAACATTTCACTAGTAAAACCTTAATTATTTGTAACATGGCTTTCATGAGAATATTGAAATGGCAGATGCTTTGAGTGCCTAATAAATACTGGAATAGAAAAGTGGAATGGTTAAAATAGGAACATTTGAAACTGCAAAGGGCAAGATACTATTTTATGCAAAAATATTCTGATCACTAGAAATTTACAACCCATCGTATAACAGATAATCCTCCTGGTTTATCTAGTTTGTGTAAAACACCCCATAATTCTCTTTGTTCTGACAGTGCAAATGGAGCAAACTTCTGATTATAAATTAGGTTTTGCAAATACAGTAGTCTCGTACTCTGGACAGCATACCTATAATTTTGTATTTTCTAGTAACATTCTGAACATGAAGCAAAAACTTGGATAAATTTGAGTCCACAAAGTTTTTTTTTTAATTATACACAATGCTGGATGTGGTAGCACATGCCTGTAATCCCAACATTTGGGAGACTGAGGCAGGAGGATCACCATGACTTCTAGGTCACCCTGGGATACATAAGTGAGTTCAAGGCCAGCCTGCACTACATAGCAAAACTTTGTCTCAAAAGTAATATGCTAAAATATCATAAATCTATAAACTATAAGAAGATATTTGCTGCATCAATGAAAAATGCCAATTTCCACACTATATGAACAACTAGCAAGTCCACAAGATACAATTTTAAATTCCAGTAGAAAAATGGACAACAGTCAATTTACTGGAGAAGAAATACAGATGGCCAATATACAAAATTGACAGGGTATAGAGGCACACACCTATAACGCCAGCACTCTGGAAGGCAGCAGGATAACAAGTTCTAGCCAAACCTAGGCAACTTAGCCAATTCTGTCTCAAACACAAAGTGGGGGGGGGAAGCGGGTGATATATAGCTGTGTGCAAAGGCCCTGAGTTCAAACCCCAAGTTTAAATTTAAAAATATGTGTGCAGAGCCAAGGATTTAGCTCAGTGGCTTAACACTGGCCTAGTAAGTGCAAGATCATGAGTTCCATCCCCAGTACCCCATATATATATATGCAGTCCTCAACGTCACTTGCCACCAAGAAAATAAGCATGGCCTCACCCACTAAGGGGCTGCCCCAGTCTGAAAAAACCTGAACTCCAAAAAGTTGTACACTATAATAGGACAGTTGTACAGTGTCCTATTATAATGTAGTATTCTCAAGCTGGCAAATCATAGTTAGGGAAAACAGATCTGTAGTTGACAAAAATTAGGGTTGAAGAAAAGGAATGACTGGTAAGGGGTAACATAGGGGAGTTTCTTTGTGCTAACTGAATAGTTGTATGCCCTAATTGTGATGATTACGAGATCTACACGTGTAATAAAATTTCATAGACCCACACATACGCACACTGTTATAATTTCCATCTAGATTCCCCCATGAGCCCGGTTCCCTCAGAGGCAAGGCTTTTAGAAGGTGATTAGGTCATGGGGGCTTGCAGCCAGCTTGCTATTGGGAGCTGGGGTCTGGTCAGAAGGGGTGGGGAGTGCTGGGAGCCTGGCCTGGAAGGTGCAGTTTCCCTCCCCAGCTCCACCCTCCAGGTTCTCTGCTTTCTGGATGCCATGAGGTAGTAGTTTCCTCTGCCCAGCCTTCTACCATGTAATTCTGCCTCGGAGCCAGCCATCTATGGACAAAGCTTTACGAGCTGTAATGCAAAATAAACCTCTCCTCCTCTGAATTGTAGGTGCCAGATATTGTGTCACAGAAAGAAGAAAAATGACTCAGACACACGCTTAAAAATTGGTGACATTCAAATAAGGGCTGTACAAGAGTTGATAGTATTGTGTTGCTTTCCTGGGTGTGTCAATGTGTAATGGTGATAGTTATTGAGCAGTGTGTAAAGGGTACACAGAAATTCTCTACTGTATTTGCATCTGCTGTACATCCTGAACTATTTCAGGATAAAAAGTTATAACGAAATAAAATTCAGCAGGACATAGTAGTGTGCCCAATTACTCAAGAATCTGAGGCATGAAGATGATTTAGAGCCCAGACCACCTAGGCAGAGCCAGGCCCTGTCTCAAAAATAATAGTAACACTGCTAATAAAAGAAAAAATCCCAATGTAGGCATGGTGACACACACATGTACTACCAGCACTCAGATTCTAGGCCAGCATATGCTACGTAAGAGAGATCAAGATCAGTAATGAGCTGCATAGCAAGAGATCCTGTCTCAAAAGAACAAAAGAAAATCTCAATCCATCAATGTTGACACACACCTGTAATCCCAACACTGGGAAGCTGAGGTAGGAGTAACACCAAATTTGAGCTCCACTTGGGCAATTTAGTCTCAAAGAAACTAAATAGTGATTTAGTCTCAAAGTTTAAAAATATTATTACATGCTAGAGATACAGCTCAGTGCAAAGGCCCCAGGTACCATCCTCAGTACCTAAAAAAAAAAATTCATCCAGGCATACTGGCACACCTGTAATTCCTGCTATCGAGGAGGCTGAAGCAGGAAGATCAAGAGTTACATGCCAGCCTGGGCAACATAGACCTTATCTCAAAAAAATAAAGAATTTCTAGTTTAAAATTCAACTTTTTATGATCTTGGATATAATGACTTTATTCTCAAGATCTCTGTCATCACTCTTACATGAACCTATATGAGTAAAGCCTAACACTGTAGTACTCTGGACTAGACCTTGGACCTGCAGTGTCAACAGGAAATAGACATACCAATAGGACTTGTCTAAAACAAATAATTGGTACTTTTTTTAAGACATCCTAACACATTACTGAATTTGTCATTTTTTTTTACTTTGGATAATGTGTAATATTTCCTATATGAATTAATGGAACTGAAGGTATATTCTTCCTAAAGATTCAGTATCTCTTACATTCAACCCCTTCCACTTTTCATGTGAACTGCAATAAAAGTCCCACATCCAGCTTTTCTCGTCCAGTCCAATACTCATTAGGTTACTACGATACTTTTATGCTTACTTGTTCCCTTATTTACTCTCTCACTCTGACTCATTTGTTTACATACATACTTTTATATTGGCTCAGTTGGCATACATTAATACACCTCTAACAGTTATGAGCATAAGAATCATCTGGGGATGTTGCTAACATGCAAAAGCTTATCTGGTAAGTTTGGGGCTAGGGTGGGATCTGAGACTAAATTCCTTTTCCTTTATTTTAATTTTAAGGAAAAGAGCTGGGGATTTAGCTCAACAGTTCAAGTGCTTGCTTGGTAAGCACAAGGTTGTGAGTTCAATCCCCAGTACCAAAAAAAAAGAAAGAAAAACGAACAACAGACTTACAAACAACAAGACAACAAAAACCAAAACAATAACAAAAAGGCTTTCAAAACAAGATGACAGGATTTTAACAATGGTTGTATTATTGGATATTGTTACTTTCAAAAGAGTTGCTTAGATTACAAGATAAAGACATGCAAAATTGATCTAATCATATGAGTATTAACTTTTCTTTTCCAAGAACTAATAGAATTAGTTGTGTAATCATCTTAGCCGTTTTATGCCTATATAAGCCTGAATTTCTAACAAACTTCCAGGACATGCCTATGCTGCTGGATCTAAATTCCACACTTTAAGTAGTGATGACCTGGAGATCCAAGTATAAGCTCTTTAGGGGAGATTTCCATGCCTTTAACACTTGTATCCAAATCAACCCTCCTAACTGAACTCTGATGGGGTAATTATATAGTTGACTGTTGTATCCCCTATGCTTAGCATAGAGCCTTAAATAAGATAGTGCCTGAAAAGTATTTGTTCAAGGGCTACAGGTATACCAGATGCTGTACACCATCCACCCCCACCCCCTAGTGCTGGAGACCCTAACCCAGGGCTACTGACCTTTACTCCCAGCCTTATGCCATGCATTCTAAGCAAACTAAATAACTTGGTCTTTTGTATGGATTTTTCCACCTTTGATTTATACTCTTGCTGTTTTCTCTGCTTTCCCAAGGTTTGCCCCATTCATTCCAATTCTCTCCAACCTTAAATGCTCAGTTTAAATGAGAATGTCTCCATAAATCCTTTTTGTAGTCCTTAATGTAGAAATACTCTCTTATCTTTTGTTTATTTTTGTTATGTTTCATTTCATTTGGGGTTTTTCGGTTTTAGTTTTGGTTTTGGTTTGGTTATGGTTTTTTGAGACAATGTTCCTATGTCATTCAGGCTGACCTCAAATGCAAGATCTTCCTTTGTCAATTTCCTGAATGGTAGAATTACAGGCCTGTGTACCATGCCTGAGTCTCTCTCTTCTTTTTCTCAGTACTGGGATTGGACCCACGGCTTGCATAATGAGCTGTATCCCCCAGAGCCCCTTTCAAAACTTTGAGACAGGGTCTTGGCAAAGTCCCTAAATTGCTCGGCCTGAGGTCAAACTGACAGTACAGACATATGTCACCACACTCAGCTGCATCTCACTTTGAAGTTTTTTCTGAAGGAAAATACCTTACAAATAATATACATAATACTAATTGTGTTTTGGTAATGACCACTATGACTACACAAATTTTAGAACATGGTGGAAAAAATATATATATATATATATATATAATTGAAATGAGGGAAGAAATAATTATCTAGATCAGTACTATTACTACTTTTTGCAATGATGGCAGTGTCTGTAACCTGTAGTGTAGTATGGCAACCATACATAGATATTGAGCACTTGAAATTATAGCTATGATATTGAGGGATGAATTTATTTTTTGAAACATGGTCTTATTATTAGTTCAGGCTGGCCTTGAACTCACGGCAATCCTGGCTCAGCAACCATTCATAGTCTCGTATGGTAACCATACATAGTTATCGAGCACTTGAAATATAGCTATACTATTGAGGGGTGAATTTGTTTTTTGAGACATGGTCTTACTATTAGTTCAACAAACAAACACAAACTAAAAAAACTCAAAACAAAAAAAAAGATTAACAAAGGACATACAAACAAATGAGAATGTAGGCAGGATTCCTAAAAGGAAGGTAGGAGTTAACAAACACAGTAATCATTAAATAAACAAAAGATAAAGTGCATTGCCCAGAGAGGAATGTGGACAAAGGTATGGAAAGCCAAACAGTGTCCTAAACTGTCTATCTTATGAGTGATAATTATAATTTTGAAGCACTGTTTAGTTTGTTATAAGTCATGTGTCTACAGAAAGTTAACAGATAATGTTTTATAAGGAAAATGTAAAACAAAAACAATAACAGCAAAAATAAGTGCTGTTAGTATACTAGTCCTGAATCAAGAAACATGATTAAGAAGTCTACTTTCAGGCTGGGGATTTAGCTCAACAGTATAAGCACCTGTCTGGCAAGCACAAGGTGGTGAGTTCAATCCCTGGTACCACCCCCCCCCCAAAAAAAGAAGTCTACTTCCATCAAAAAGTACACGTTAAAGTTTTTCTGATGAATCTAGTTGCAAATACCAAAACTGTGGATGACAAAAAGCCTTAGAATGCCAGGTGTGATGGCACATGCCTATAATCATAGCACTCAGGAGGCTGCGGCAGGGAGATTACCGTGAGTCTGAGGCCATCCTGGGCTACCTAAGGAAGTTCAAGGCCAACCTACATTACATAGTGAGATTCTGCCTCAAAAAACCAAAACAACAAAAAAGACAACAAAAGTGCCTTAGAATAATTACTGTACGGTTAAAAGATTGAGGAAAATTTTTAGCAACTGACAAAACAATCTAGTTATTTCTATGATATACAGAACTTTCAGACATGATGAGAGGCATTATTGTACCATGATCTTCAGCCTCTCCTTACTATATTTGCTCAAAGATGATAGTCATAAAACAACCAGGAACACAACCCTGAAAAAGTCTATTATTACCATTTTAGTTTGGAGGATATCTATATAAGTTTTTTACTTAAACTTTGCTTTTTTGGTTGTTTTGTTTTGGGACAGGTTCTTCCTACGTTTTTAGGCTGGCCTTGAACTCAAGTAGCCCAGACTGGCCTCACACTCACAGCAATAACTCCTGCCTAGCCTCCTAAGTGCTAGGACTACATGTGTGTACCGCCATGTCCAGCCAAACTTTGTATTTTAGAAGGGTTGTATGGAATGTCAATCCATTTAACATACAAAGAAATCAACAATAATCAATATAGCTGCCTAGAATTCTGTTGCATATTAACCTAGCTGTTACTTTTTTTTTCCTTGCAGTACTGATGACTGAACCCAGGGCCTTCACACGGAACTACATCCCCATCCCTTTTTATCTATTTTTCTTTTTGAGACAGGGTCATGCTAAGTTACAAATTACCTAAACTGGTCTCTGATTTCTGATCCTTGTGCCTTAGCCTCTCAAAGTGCTGGAATTACAAGCATGTGCCACCATATACTGTTTAGTTTTTCCTTGTTAGGGGAAATTTAGAATCTTTTAATAGTCTACATAGAATAACATCACTGACAAGAATTGAAGGGGATAGCATTAGATGTGCAAATTTAGGAAACAGTGTTAGTGACCACTAATAGATTTATTATCCAGTATACTAGTTTATCTCATTTAAACAGTAACAAATGCTTGTTTAGTCAAAGTTCTTTCACCACTTAGCACTGGCACTGGTATAGAGCAAATTTTAAAGATTGGCAAGACTGCTAAGCATGGTGGTGCGTGCCTATAATCCCAGCACTTGGGAGGCTGAGGCAGGAGGATCACAAGTTCAAGGCCAGCCTGAACTACATAGAGAGACTTTGTCTCCAAAGGAAAAAAAAAGTAGTAGGACTGAATTGTACTAAATACAAAGAGCAGCAATATCATAAAGTTTTGATCATCTTATATGTTTAAAGTCTAAATGTAATGCATATTGAAAAAAGAGCACTTACTCATTACCTTGTATGCATTAAAGTTACATATCTTTATACATTTTGACAAAGCTCAGACATACATCATATGTATTCCTCAGATGCATTTACATCTACATCCCTAGTTTCATGTATACATATGGTGTGAAATATAATGTAAGAAATACTAGTTGTTTATTTAACCAGAGTTGCAAACTTATCATTTAAAAGACTATGCAATAAAGAAACATTCTTCGTTTGAGGTTCCTAACTATAAATACATTACTCAGAATTTTCCCTAGCAGGTACCAATTAGCACTTATTATTTGTATTTAAATCATAACAAATTTTCCAGAATACTCTAGTTACTCTAATACCACAGAGTTAAACCAGTAAGAGTTGGAAGGGGAAAAGAGAAAGAAGAGTTTTAGGCTGTCAGGTAGGAGCTTTATTTTCTGCTCTTGTTACAAAATAAGTCAAGTTTGAAGACATATCCATTTACTCCCTGTAATTTATGTTAAGGTCAATGCTGAATTACAGAGAAATATCAACTTTGCTTTAGAATGGCCTGAAATGCTTTAGAATAATACTTTGTTTTAGAATGGCCTGAAATTTGTAAAATGCACCTTAAGGATGATGTTTTTGGGATACACATTTAATTACGTATAACCTTGTTTGAAACACAAAGATCTTTTAATATCTCCCTTGTCAAGCCTCGTATGGTGGCAAACACCTGTAATCCTAGCACTCAGCAGCCTGTGGAGAAGAATATTCAAGAGTTTGAAACCAGCCTGGACTAGACAATGAGGTGAGGTTTCCCTGAATCACATAGCAAGGCGCTGTCTGAAAAATCTAAATAATAAAATAATAGTAAAGAGAATCTCCCCTGTATACTTTTGAAAAGAGGTAGAGATGAAAATTATAGGGCCATGGGTGTGACTCAGTGGTAGAAAGCTTGTCTGGCATGCATGAAGCCCTGAGTTCCATGGCTAGTACCAGAAAAGGGAAAGAATTACAGACATTTTCATATTTTCTTTATTTGATAACTCATTCAGGTGTGCTGTTTTTCTTTCTTTTTTCCTTTTGCATATACGGTAGATGCACGGCCTTCATCCTTCATTCATTTGATGGCCACAACTCAATAAAAGCATATGCAGAATTTGTAACTATCTGGACATTTCAAGAGGGAGAAAACCTTTCTGTCTAAATTGTTTGAGAAATACTAGCCAAAATAATTGATTACTATTAGCAGCCAATTTTCTCACCACCTAATGCTTATACTGGTCCTAGTTATGTGTATTAAGTGGTTAAACCTATCATGGGTTTTGCTTGTGGAGATATTTGCATTATTGTTTGAGTGTCAGTCAACCTTTAATAAACAACAAAGAATACTTACAAAGTCACATGGAGACATATCAGCTCAGGCTCACCAGCTACTTTAAAAGTACAGTTGTGATGCAGGATTTTTTAGTGTATTCAGAAGACATTTAAAATTTTAAACCCATACACATTCCATGATTATTATTTTTAATTTTGTTTGTTTCTGTTGTGGAACTGCTACTGGGTATTAGTATTTTTTAACAGAAATAGCAATCATGTTGGTAGCAAAGGCATTGTTGGCAGAATAATAGATCCCACACTAAAGATAAACACATTTTTACGATTTCCCTACATTGCTGAAAGGGGCATGGTAAAAATTAGCTTTGTGCAGAACTTTCAATGAGACGCTTTTTTATTGGCACACATGCAAACTTAGATAGCCAAGGTCATCTTAATAGGAAGGACATTAACAAAAACAGCTACTACTTGAATTTAAAGTGCAGTATTTGTTACTAGTAACTACCGACATTAACTTAATTTCAAACACTAGAACCACTGTCAGCATTTGATGTCTGTCATTGGTAGCAAGTTTACTGTTATATGCTGATAGCACTTCTAATGTTAGACACTAGAAATTAATGTTAGAACTGCTTGTGAAAAGATAAAGAGGTGTGAAGAGAGTATGAGTGGATATCTGCAAAGTAGAAGAGGGTTAGAGATAGACACCCCAGAGAAAATACATCTTATCCCCAAACTGTAGAAAATGCTGGATTATACTTTGTACCAAACATTTTTTAAAAGCTATTTAGGGCATTATGGGGACAATTGGGAAAACTTAAATAAGATCTAGTAGATTGTATTCTTGATTTTAACTACTATTTTGTGATTATGTAGAAGGATGCCTGTCTACCTTTTCTTTCTTTCTTTCTTTCTTTCTTTCTTTCTTTCTTTCTTTCTTTCTTTCTTTCTTTTGCCTTACTGGAGTGAAGCCAGGGCCTTTACACTGAGCTACATCCTCACCCCTTTTCTATTTCTTTTTATTTATTTTTGCATGGTTTTTTTTTTTTTTGAGAAAGGGTCTCGGTATGTTGTTCAGGCTAGCTTTGAACCCAAACTGGCTTGAACTCACAGAAATCTTCCTGCCTTAGCCTCCAAATGCTGGAATTACTGGCATGTTCCTCCATGTCTAGTTTGCTTGCTTGCTTGCTTGATTTATTTATTTATTTATTGAGACAAGGTCTCCCTGTGTAGTGTAGGCTGGCCTTGAACTCACAGTGATCCTCCTGCCTCAGCCTCCCCAATGCTGGGATTACAGACATGCACCACCACGCCCAGGTATTTATTTTTATTTTGAAGCAGGGATTTGCTAAATCATTAAATTGCTCAGGCTGGGCTGGTCCGAAGGTAGTGAGTTATCTCAATTGATTGTTCACAGTCAGTACAGATTGAACTCCTTGTTCTACTCTTTCCCCTCTTCTCACTACTGCACTTGACTAGTCCAAAAATAAAAAATAAAAAAAAATTGCTCAGGCTGAACTAGAATTTGTAATCCTCCTGCCTCAGTTTCCCAGAATGCTGGAATTATGGGTATATGCCATCCCACCCAGTTAGCATGTCTTTATATTTAAGATATACACCCTGATCCAGGCATGGTGGCACACCTCTAGTCCCAGCTACTGTTCAGGAGGTTGAGGCAGAGGATCACTTGAGCCCAGGAGTTCTAGAGTTCTACACCAGCCTGGGCAACATATTGAGACACTGTCTCAACACATACACACACACACACACACACACACACACACACACACACAAACACACACACACACACACACAGACTCACACTCATGTACACATGTATTTAAGTATGAAGGGTTAAGCCTATAACTTACTCTCAAATGGTTTAAAAATAAAGATATAAATTTAGTCAGGCAAACTGGCTCGCCACTATTATCCCAACTGTCCAGATGGCTGCAGGAGTATCATAAGTTCTAGGCAAGCCTGAGTAATTTAGTGAGACTCTGTCTCCATACCAGCACTCTGGGAGGCTGAAGCAGAAACAGCACAAACTGAAGCCCAGAGTGGACAATTTAACAAGACCTTGTCTCAAAAATCAAGGGGAGGGAGAGTAGAGGTGTAGCATAATGCAGATGCTCTGAATTCATTTTTTCTTTCTTTTTTCTTTTTTTCAGAGGTTGAACCCAGGGCCCTTGCATACAAAGCGAGTACTCTAACACTGAGCTGTATCCTGAGCCCTAGAGGTTCTGAATTCAAACCCTAGCAACACAGAAAAAAAATTGAAACTTCTAGAAATGTAGCTTAGTTTTAGAGCACTTGCCTAGCATGTGTATGACCCAGGTTCAATCCCCAAATACAACAGTACAAATCTTCTTTATGTTTTTTTTTTTTAAATCTAAAACTGAGAATTGAAGCTAGGGGTGCTCTACCACTGAGCTGCATTTCTAGCCACTGTTTTTATTTATTTTGTATTTTTTGAAGCAGAGTCTTACTATGTAGTTCAGCCAGGCCTTGAACTCACTATGTAGTCCAGGCTGGCCTGGAATGCATGGTGATCCTCCTGCCTCAGCCACCTGAAAACTGGGATTACAGAATAGCCCTTGTTTTTAAATTTTATTTTGAGACAGGGTCTTTAAAAATTCCGGTGGTAGTTTACTGATTGTGTCAGTTTAAGTAAGAAACACCCAGCTAAACTGGATCAGCATAGTCCTGGGTGTAGCTGAGGGGATTTACTGAAAACAGAAGATCTACCCTAGTGCGATTTGTCTCCTGAGTGGTATAATGCGAAAAGAGGAGGGCAAGCTGTCTTCTGTTTCTTCAGAGGAGCGCCAGTCTTTTCCTTCACCTTGGGCATCATCTCCTGGCTTCCAGCACAGACCTTCAGCCATCTGACACGGACTTGCACAGAACAGTGCAGTGAGCTCCAGCCTTTGACTAGATCCTTCCAATCTCCAGTGTGGAGTCAGGTGTGGACCTTTTGTTCCACACCTGACTCCAAAGGCAGCCACTGTAAGCCAATCTTGTAAATTCTTATATATTTATATGTCTTTTTTTTTTTTTCTCTTTTTCCTTTTAATCGGTACGGGGATTGAACTCACGACTGCCTGCTTCCAAGGCAGGCACTTATGCCGCTGAGCTAAACCTCCAGCCCCTATTTATATGTCTTGTATTAAATCTGTTTCTCAAGTAAGTGCTGACCAATACAGTTACTCAGGCTATAGTCCAACTTTGGGTCCTTTTGCCTCAGCCTCTTGAGTAACTGAAAGTACAGGAGTCCACCACCATGCATGGCTTAATTTTGTGTTATAATTGATGGGCTATTCTATTTTGCTTTTTTGTGGTGCTGGGGATTGAACCCATGGCCTGGTGCCTCCTAGGCACACTCTCTACCACCAAGCTACATCCTCAGCCCTTCTATTTTGCTTTTAAACTGATTTGATATATTAAAAAAGCCTTTGTGTTATTACACACCTAGTAATAATTATTATTATATATTAGGAAGGAGCCTATATGTCCACCAACAGATAAATGGATAAAGAAAATGCTATTTACACACCATGGAGTACTCCAATGCCATAAAGATAAACTTGAGTCATTTGTAGGAAAATGAGTGTACACTGAGACTGTAATGTTTTGTCTTTTTTTTTTTGAAACAAGGACTCACTATGTAATTTATACTGGCCTTAAATTCACTACAGCCCATGCCACCTTGAACTTTCAATGATCTACCTGCCTCAGCCTCCTGAGTGTTGGGATTATAGCCATGTACCACCAGGCCCAGTGAGACCATCATGTTAAGTGAAGTAAATAATAAAACCACAAGCTTGAATACTGCATGGTTGCTCTTATATAAGAAACCCAAAATATACAGAGCAAAGTAAAACATAGATGATAGGAAGCAGGGTGATATTTCTAAAAAGGAAGGGGATCAAGAGATGAGGGAGGTTGGAGGGAGGGGAAGGAAAGGGGATGAAAAAGGAATTAAGATGTCTTGTGTACATGTACCAACTCCACACATGGATGTAAACATTATGTGCTGCAAGTGTATAAAATAAAAATTAAAATATGCCTTTTTTTGAATCACGTGAAAGTTCTTTTTTCAAACTTACAAAGAATTTAAATAGGGGCGGGGGATTTAGCTCAGCAGCACAAGCGCCTGCCTTGCAAGCAGGCAGTCGTGAGTTCGATCCCTGGTACCGATAAAAACGAAAAAGACAAAAAAAAAAAAAAAAAAAAGAATCTAAGTAAATATATACAATCTCTTAACTTTGTAGTTATTTATTGTACACTGGAAGTGAACAGCAATATAACTGTGCCCAAACAGACTGCTTGCTCTACATGCATCTGACTCCTTTGTGAAGCATCATGTTGCCTACAAGGTCGCTAGAATATTACCTTCCACATTGGTCCCTTCCAGCTCATAGAACTGTGCATAGGACAGATAAAAGAGCATCCAGACCAACCCGTTCTTTTTTCAGAGACAAATGGAGAATTAAGTGATTAACTTCCCCAGATACAATGTTCAGGAGTAGAGTTAGGAGCAGCACCCAGCCTTCTATCCCCAAGTCCTAGTCTTTTTTTCTACACCACTACTCAACACATTTTCCAGACCAGATTTAGGTATGAGATCACAGTTTTTTCTTTCCTCCCTGGCCAAATTTACTGGGCATGCTTCTTTCATGATTAGGAACATCCGCATAACACAATAGTCAATAAAAAACCTTGGTGACCAATAAATACTTGATATATCCTTTCATTTGGAATGTCTTTTTTTTTTTTTTTTTTTTTTTTTTTTTTGTCTTTTTTCTTTTTATCGGTGCCGGAGATCAAACTCCCGACTGCCTACTTGCAAGGCAGGTGCTTATGCCGCTGAGCTAAATCTCCAGCCCCAGAATGTCTTTCAAATAGTGCCTTTTTTCAAAGTTGTTTTTATTTATTCACAAAGCTATAAAACCTGACATGTATTTTCTTAGAGATGTAAACGAAGAGCTGGCTACCAATAGTGAGAGTAAATAGTCCACAGAAGATAGTGAAATACCCAAATGTCTAAATGCCAAATTATAATATGAGCTCAGCCTTGGTGTCTACTGAAGTTTTATTCTTTCAGATTTAAATGTGGTTTATAGACCATTTTGAGAATCAATTTGAAATCATCTTACAGAGTAAAACACTGTAAACTAATTCAATATTCTTAAAGGAAAATTATATTAATTAATAATGTAAGAAACAGCAAAGACTATAGCTGATCAGAAGTCGTTTGTCCTTATTTTTAAAAAAATAACAGTTTAGTGGTTGAAGGGTAAAACTTGGTGACAGAATGCTTGTCTACCAATTTGCAGCATTGCTAAATCAATCAATCAGTAACTGCCTTACCATATTTTGTTCTGGTACTAGCTCTCGAACTCAGGACCTCTCACTTGCCAGGCCAGCACTGTGCCAATGAGTTACATCCATGGCAGAAATTTTGAATATTACATTTTTCAGTAAGACTACTAGATGAAACTTAATGACATTTGTAGTCTAAGATCCCAATCATTAGAGATTTGTTTTAAAAAAAAAACTGGGGCCTTTATTTCTTTCTGAGTTGTTGAAACATACTTGAGGTTTACGGCCTACCATTGAGCAAGTTAAGACCAATAAAATGCCCACTTGGCAAATTCAATTTTATATTCCCAAGAAGTAACAAAGCAAAGTTTGAAAAGACATTTGTTACAACTGTTGTGATAAAGCTAAAAAAAACCTTTGAAGTCCAGTGATTAATTAGATTTTTTATACATAATATTAAAATGGGATGGTGTTTGATTGGAATTCAGGTTCTGTTCCTTCGATCTGCAGATAGCAGTATATTAAAAGTAAAATACAATAAAAATTAACAAAGCAAGTATTGTCATAACATCATTACTTCAATCAAATCATGATTTTGATGCTAAAGAGTTTAGTTGCAAATGTTTAGAGTCACAAAAAGTACTGATTTTGAAAACATTGGAATGGATGAGACATAGTTCCTTTGCCTGTGAAAAAGAAATCAGAGCCATAATTTGTAAAAGTATTTTTAGAAACATTTAATTAAAGATCAACAACTCTAGAGAAGTTTTCTCATATTTATGCACATGAAAGCATGTACAAAGATGTTAATTGCAATAGCACTTTTGTAATAGTTGTGGGTTTTTGAACTGTGTGTATGTTTGTTGTGTGACTTTGCAATGTTTTGTGGTGCTTGTGTGTTTGTGTGTATGTGTGTGTGTGTTACTGGGGACTGAATCCAGGGCCTTCACGCTAAGCTACATTTTAGGACCTTTTTTTTAACATTTTATTTTGAGACAGGGTCTCTGTAAGTTGCTAAATTGCTTAGGCTGCTCTCAATTTTCAATCCTCCTGCCTTGGCTTCTCAGAAGTTTGGGATTATAGGTATGCACATCATACCCAGTTTTTTAGGTGGGGGGTTACCAGGAATCAAACTCGGGACCTCACACTTGGCCAGGCAGGCACTGTGCCTCTGAGCTATATTCCCACCTCCCTAGCTTTTTTTTATGTTCAGTGCCAAAGATTAAACCAGGAATCTTGTGCATGCTAGGCAAGTACTCTATCACTGAGTTATGTCCCTGGTCCAATTTTTTCTCTTTTTTCAGGGCTAGGGGTGAAATGCAGAGCTTCACACGCTGGGCAAGTGCTCTAACACTGGGCTATATCCCAGCCTAACTGTGCTACGTTGTAATGGAAACAATCTACCTAAAAGCTCATTACAAAAGAGTGAGTAAATATATTTTGGTGTATTCATGGAATGCTACATAATAATGAAAATAAATTAATGGTATATGTATCAACATGGTTAAAACCAACATATTATGTAAAAAATGCAAGGCACAGTATATAAAAAGCTAATGTACCAACTCATTTAACCCTTAAAGCAACCTTATAAGTTCTAGTATGAATTCTTATTTTATAGGTAAGAAAATGAAATATTGAGAGAACTAATTTCCTGGAGGTCTCACAGCTAGTAATATGTACAGGATATAGTCCAAACCAGTTTTGGCTCCAATATTCATGTTCTTATTCATATATGTGTATACTTATGAATACATGTGTATGGCCTATATTACATATTGTATGATACCATTTATATAAACCTTAAGGTATGTAAACTAATCTTAAAAAAAAGAAAAATCTTATATGCAGGCTGAAGATAGATGTGTATATTATAAAAGTACAAAAACCTGCATAGAAATCAAGGCATCAAATCAACCATTGGGACTACCAAGAAAGAGAAACGGGAAATGAAGGGGGGCAGGAAGCTCTTTTGTGTTTGTCAAGTCTTATTTGCTTTAAAAAAAAGATCTGTAAATATGGGAAACTTAAAATTTGACAAGGTTGGGTGATGATTTATTATATTATTCTGTATATGTAAGATATTTAATGATTTTAAAAATCAGAAAATTGTAAAAAGAAGAAAATGGAAAGTATAATATAAATCCAGTGTATTTGTCTTGAATCTAAAATATAAGGAACGATTCAGATTACAATTTTAAATATTTATACAAAAAATGAAAAATAAAGATTCTAAGATGTTCAGAAATCCTTTTTCATTTCAGTTGAAATGCACTAGGATGTTTAATAAAAGCTCAGTGACAGAGTCTAAGAAAAATTAGATTCTACATAAGATAAATATAATGAAAATCTCATAATAAAATATTATTAGCATACTTTCATATAAGCACCACCTATAAAGCCTCTTGAGAGACTGTGTCCAAATTCCAACCAAAAAAAAGCATATAACCATTTTGGAATTACTTAAATTCAATATTGTTGTTTTATATGTGTACATTACATGCTTAAAGAAAGTCATATTTAATCAGAAAAAAGGATTGTGGAAACAGCTTTCAGAAGTATCCCAATAAACTACCAAATTTGATAAGGTACATAATTGTATTAAATAATAGGGCATTTGGTGTCACAACTAATACAACATTTAATTTTTTTTTGGTACCGGGGATTGAACTCACAACCTCGCACTTGCCAGGCAGGCACTTATGCTGCTAAGCTAAATCCCTGGCCCTACAACATTTAATTTAAAGGTCAAAAAATTGTTGCAGTAGAAAACAGAACAGAGACTAGTCAGTCTTTTTGTGTACAGATATTCAAGTAGTTACACAAGACCTCCTAAAATCTCAGATACAGTCATTTTTTCTTAATTTAAAAATGCTGTGAGGGGCCAGGGATATAGCTCAGCAGCAAAAGCACCTGCCTGACAAGTGCAAGACTGTGAGTTCATCCTCGGTACCAAAATAAAATTAAGTTGAAATACTGTGGAAGGAGTGTAGGTAAAGCTCAGTGGTAGAGCATTTGCCAGCATCAGTGAGCTTCTAACTTTCATCCCACACATGATAAACAACAAACAAAACAAGTAATCAAAGGACCCACATTTGATAGCAGAAAGAAAATTTTCTTTTTTACCCATGTAGTAAAGCAGAAAATCACCCAAATAGATTTCATGTCAGTGTGTCTTTCCTCAGAAAAAGTCAAGGGAACCCGGGATTTTATAAATATTTATGTTAAGGTTTATCCTCTTTGTATTGTGTTCCTCTTACATATTTCAAGGTACCTTTTTCTTGTCCAGAATAATTATTTCCATCCTTTAACTTGGGGGTTAGAGGAAATTTCCACTGCAAATGTTGCTGTTTAACTACCGTGTCCATAAATTAGGTTTCTAAAGCATTGATTCTTAATGGTCTGCAAAGCAACATTTAATCCAGACTCTGGGGGTCAGACAACTTTTGGCACATCCTCAAACC
The DNA here is from genome assembly GCF_034190915.1 of Cavia porcellus. NCBI lineage: Eukaryota > Metazoa > Chordata > Mammalia > Rodentia > Caviidae > Cavia > Cavia porcellus. Next base: position 85,606,213 of record NW_026947486.1, on the reverse strand, counting down.
TTGAAAGTAGCCTGGGGTTAATTACCACATTTATAAGCAGTTTGGTGCCTTCTCTCTACTCCTCAGTATGTGGGAGCTCACTCCTTTGGTGTGGATGATCTGAGAAAAAAAGGTGAGAAGGAAATAAATCAAGAACTGTAAAGCCTTAAATTTCTGTGTCCTAACAAGGAGCTCTCATTACTGTTATGTTATAATGCTGCATTTGTCTTTACAACTTCCCTGCATATTGCATATGGGGTAGCGAAAGAAGAAGACCAGAGCAATCATTTAACGTCTCTTTTTCACTATATATTAATGGAAATAAATGCAGGGTAGACATACTTTTATTTTTAAAGATAGAATTAATGATAAATGTAATACATGAAAGCACTACACCATTGAACTACTCTTATGCACTTATACTCATATGATGTTTTGAGACACAGTCTCACTACGTAGTTTAGCTTGGCCTTGAACTCAGTAAGTAGCCTAGGCTGGGCTCAAATTCACAGCAATTCTCCTACCTCAGCCTCCTGATCACAGGCATGCACCACCAGGCCTGCCCCGAGTTTATATGTTTTTATGGCATGTGTAAAAATCTACCTCATTAAAAAAATATCTACCTCATGCAATTGTGTCCCTCTCTAGTTTCTCTATCTTAGTTACTTTTCTCTCGTTATTGAGACAAAATACTTGACATCCAAAGTTAATGGGGAAAGCTTTATTTAGCTCACAGTTTGTAGAGGCTTCAGTCCATAATCAGCTGGCTCCAAGGCATGGTGGAATGGCAGAAAGGCTTTTCATAGGAGAAACAGTTCATGGGGGGCAGAAGATAGCAAAGCAAGCAAGCAAGCAAGGGAACAAGACTAGCCTTTTTCTGTCCCATAAATTGTATCCAGGCTACTGAAATTAGGGCAGTGCCAAACCAATCAGTGGACTGATTTAGTAATCACCAACCCTTAATCCTAGCACCATTAATCCTAGCGTTGCACTGTGAACCACTCACACACTCTAGATCTAGCCACTTCTTAAAAAGCCCCACCTGTATGAGGCTTTGGGGACGTCTAGACACAAGTCATATTCTCTTAACAGATTTCTTTTCATCTCTGGCCTTACTGAGGAGTTGAAGGAAGTCTCGCTATTATCTAGAGCCTTTTTCACTCCATTGTCATATACATTCTCTTGAAACATAAAATGATTTTCTTTGCATTTTTTCATTTACTGACAGACATCAGTAAACAGAACGTTTATCACCTGTGAGCAGCCTTCTGTTCTTTTTCTTAATATAATTTGAATCTTTTTCAAGAATGCACCCAATTCTGTAGGAATCTTTATCTTCAGAAAATTACTAAACAATGGATCAAAAGTAATCTCCCATAAATTTCAAAAGTCATTCACTCACTCATTTATCTGTCTATTCATCGGTATATGGACAGGTAGATGTTAGGTTCTGGAGATTAAAAAATGTATGTGGGCCTGAGGGTAATGCACTTTCATACCATGTGTAAGCACCTGGTTTTGATTGATTCTCAGCACCAAAAAATATGTATATAATTCCTAGTCTCACGGAAATTCACAGGAGGAGACTTACACATTAATTGGTAGTTACAGTATGTCACAATAAGTGCTATACTTGAATGAGAGTGTAATATAATGGTTTCAGGAACAGGTCCAGGCACCAATGCTCACATCCCGGCTATCACTTGCTAGTAGCCACCATAAGAATATACCTCATGCAGTTGGTATGAAAATTGAGTTATTCACATGAGTGATCAATAACTATCATTATTAACTGGGCGTGGTGGTGCACACCTTTAATCCCGGAACTGGAGATGCCAAGGCACAAGGATCACTGTGAGTTTCAGGTCAGCCTGGGCTACATAGTGAGAGCATATCTCTGAAATCAAAAACAAAAACAAAAGTATCATTATCATCATTATTATTATTTGGTTTTTGAAACAATGTCTTGCTATGTATCTCAGGCTGGCCTGGAACACACAGTCCTCCTACAGCCAACCTCCTCAGTGCTATTAACTATTATTAATACGACAGCAATAAGCATTAAGTGCTATGGCAGCACAAAAAATGAGTACCTACCCAAGTATGGTGGCAGACACCTGTCATCCCAGCACTTGGGAGGTGGAGGCAGGAGGACTGCCATGGGTTAAGGCCAGGTGAGGCTACATACTGAGTTCAAGGATAGCCTGACCTAGACTGAGAGGGTGTCAGGGAAATGTACCTAACAATTGAGTCTTGACAGAAAACTAAGAGTTATCCAGCCAGAGAAAGAAGCAACAATTTTTGAGAGTCTAGTATGGGTAAAGACACCAGGACACAGGCATCACAGCATGAATTGAGGAACTATGCTAAGTCTAGTGTTATTGAAGTATAAAGGGCAGGAGAAGGGGTAGTGTAGAGAGATTCTGTGGGAGCCAAATCATGAAGGGCTCTTGTAATTATTACTAAAATCTTGGAAGCTTTTCTTGAGAGTGACAGGAATCCATGAGAGCTTATGTTGAGAGCGACAACACTGGTGGATGATTTGGGTGGAGGTATGGAGTGTGGACAAGAGGCCAAGACCAATATTGGGGAAACCTGTTAGGAGACAATGGAGACTGGGGGTTTAGCTCAGTGGCATAAGCGCCTGCCTGGCAAGCACGAGGTTGTGAGTTTGATCCCTGGTACAAAAAAAAAAAAGATGATGGTAATAGAGGAGCAGTGCAAGACCCCCAACCAAAGCTGTGCCAGTATAAATGGAAGAATGAGAATCAAGATATATTCAGAAATTGTACTAAGTACAAATTGGAAGCCTTTTGGATAAATGAAGTAGTTGGAGAACATGGGTACCTACTTCTGCAGTTCATGTGGACAGGAAACATAAGAGATGCAGCTTGGGGAGAGACTATGTTTCTGTCTTACTCTTAGGTGGTAGTAAAATAAATCCAAATTCCTAAGCTTGGTATTCAAGGCTCTCCATGATGTGGCTCCAAATTGTATTTCCAGATTCATCTTCCAATTACTGGTTTCCCCACATCAGATTGCCAAAAGCTGCACTTTAGACAGTACCTATTTTCCTAAACTCTTCCCTCGTCTAGGTGTTTGGCTGTCAGGAGCATGCCAGAGTATAGCAAGCGAAACAGGCACAGGTACAAGTAATGAGAAAAACGCGAGTGTGTTTATGCATATCAAAAATAATGAACAAAGAGGTGACATTCCAGCCATGTAAATGTCATAAAAATGGCTCCCAATAAGTTATTCCTCTTTGTGTCCACACCCCTTTGTAGAGCGATTTTGCCAGTCTCCAGGAAATAGGTGGAGTCTCTTTCTCCTTTCCTTGAATCTTGGCTGACCATGTAACTTCCTTTAACCAATAAAATGTAGCAGATATGACGTCCAGGATTTCCGAGAGCAAGTCAGGCTTTTCCAGCTTCTGCTTTTCCCTTAGAACACAACTTCCATGTAAAGAAGTCCAGGCCACCTGGCTAGAAACAGGCCATGTGAAGACATAGGCCCAGCTGTGACAGTATCTCAGCTGTGCCCAGCAGTTAACTGTAGTCACATGACTGAGCCAAACCAGGACTAGCAGAACTGCCAACCAAACTATAGAATCTTAGGAAATAACAAAGTAACTTTTTCTTTCTTTTTATTTTTTCCAACTTCATTTTATTTCAAATAGAAAAAGAACAAACTAAAACAAAATTTCAAAACATGTCAATCAGTTGTTTTAAGAAGTTTGTTACACAACTGTAGACTAAGTGAAACAAGCTAATAAGGGACAGGTGAATAGTAATTCTCCAGGAAGGTAATAGAAGAAAGAGCTGTCCAAGCAGAGGGAATATTGTGAATACAGCTGCAGTAGGGCAAAGTATACCACTGTCTCAGGAGTAGCAAATGGTATGGTGTGGTTAAAGGAACAACAACCCCCATGTGGTGGCACATGCTTGTAGTCCAAGCAACTGAGAAGGCTGAGGCAGGAAGATCACAAGTTTGAGAATAGCCTGGGTAACCCAGCAAGATTCTGCCTCAAAATAAAAATAAGGAGGCTGGGGGTTTTGCTCAGCGGTGTAAGTGCCTGCTTGGCAAACGCAAGGTCTTGAGGTTGATCCCGGCACCAAGAATAAATAAATAAATAATAAAAAGAAAAAGAAAATAAAAAATGCTGGGAGATGTAGGTCAGTGGTAGTGTACCCTGGGTTTAATTCCTAGTACCAAAAAAAAAAAAAAAAAAATAGAAGGTTCATAGCAGAAAGTAGTTGATAAAAGGGTAAACAGGATTTAAGGCTAGAAGAGCAGAGTTCTGTTCCCAATGCTAATTTCATAATGAGCTTTGTCTATATGGCACCTGAGAACATCATACAGGAACCCTGTTGTAGTATTCCTTTCATTGAATTAATTAATTGATAATTTCCATTTTTTAGATGGGGGGCTGGGAATGTAGCTCAGTGACAGAGCACACATATAGCGTGTGCAAAGCCTTGGGTTCAAACCTCAACACCAGAACAGAATGAAAGAAAAAGAAAAAGAATGAGTTTTCCTATAGCTTTGAGCTAGGCATGTACCGCCATGTCTGGCTGTTCCTTTTATTTGTGAACCATTTTCTCTAAAACCTACTTAAGCCACATGTGGTGGTGCACGCCTGTAATTCTAGCACTCAGAACTCCAAAGACAGAAGCAGGAGGATTGCTGTGAGTTCAAGGCCAGCCTGAGCTACACAGTGAGTTCAAGGCCACCGAATTACATAACTATGCCATGTCTTAAAAATAACAAAAAAAGAAGAAAGAAAAGTAAACCGCAGATCTTACCTTCTAGAACTTTATAGTCTGTCTGATGAGATTTCCAGGCAGTAGGAAATGACAGTAATGGGCCCCAGAGAGGAAGGAGGGATATAAACACTACTGTAAGACAGTTTATACTAACAGGAAGCACTTCCATAAGGATTCTTCATTGTTTCTGAAATGGTAGGTTAAGGCTGTGAGCTTGTCCTTTTCCAGGCTGGTATTGAAATCCCCAACTCTGTTTCCAGGACATTATTCTTGTTGAATAATATCCTCAAGTCTTCGTGGGGTAGAAAATATCATCTGGTTGTGACTTCAGGATATGGTATAAAAGAATACTAATTAGCCTGCCACAATGGTACATGCCTGTTGATCCAGCTACTTGGGAGGCTGAAGCAGGTAGGTCATTTGAGCTCAGGCATTCATGGCCAATCTAGGCAACACAACAAGACCTTTCCTCAAAAAACAAACAAAAAAATTTAAAAAGAATATTGAGCCAGCTATGGTAGCATATGCTTGCAATCCCAGCATTGTGTGAGACTGAAGCAGGAGGATCACAAGTTCAAGCCCAACCTAAGCAAATTAACAACTTAAGTAAGATACTGTCTGAAAATAAAAAATAAAAAAGGATCTGAGGACTTAGTTCAGTGTGAATGTCCTGTGGTAAATCCCCAACATTCCCCCCAAATCTTTTATTTCCCAGAAATATGTGTACAATAGTCGTGTATTAGAACGTAAGAGACAGTTGAATTAGCCTATAAGTACACAGTCAGTAAAAGGACAGCTAAGGTAGTTGGTGGATAAATAAAAAATAACATGCATGCCAAGTTAAGAGAGAATTCAACTCATGCAACTAGTCAAGCTTAGAACTGTAAAAGAAAACACGGGAAGAAAGATGAAAAGTAAAATAAAATGGATGGATAAGGGATCTTCCTCCCAGGAAGAAGTTTCTTAGACCGAGTGTGCTGAATTATTGACAGCTCCTCCCTAACCTCTGCGCTAGACAAACTTCAAAATACAAGACAACTTGTTTTCTTGTATTTAAACTTGGTGTCCTTTAAACTCAGCTATTTAAAGAACTAATTTTCTTTAAACCCTAAAACTCACAGAGCCACCTGTTTAAAACAAGTTCCTTCCTTCTGCTTATCTATATAGGCCAAAACAAAGGGAGTGCGGTGGTCATTTCACTTGCAGAATGCCTTCCTGAATGAAAATCCAGAAGGCATATGTCTTCTTATTTCCAGTAAACACTCTCCTATTTTCACTTTTTTCCATGATTTCATTCTTTGACTTTGTGGGACAATGAGCTTGGGTTTGTACAAAATTAACTGCTTCGGTTGGACTTTCAGAATATGTGTTATTCACTAGTCAGTCACCCCTAGTTTTGCATATTATACCACTAAGATACTCAGAAAATCTCAGCAGAGATTTGACTTTGATCCATTTTACCCCCTGCAGTGCTGGCGATGAGACCCAGGTCTTTTGCATGCTAGCCAAGAAATCTGACTCAAAATTCTTTTCAGTTCTATATCAAGGTGTTTAATTCTATAAAAATCACCTCATTGTTGATGCACACAGAATAATTTAATTGGAGAAAGTTTCAATATTTGAAAAGATGGGCTAAGCAGGTTTTTCTTCTTTTCTTCCCTCAGGATAATAATTACCTAACAGAGAACATCAAAGGTTGTAAGTCATCTTTCTCATTGCGTGTTGTTCCTATTTGATCCTTCTCTTCCTCCTCCTTCTACTCTTCTTTCTTCTTCTTCCTTTTGCTTCAAATATGTATTCAACACACAGACTTAATATATCTTCATTTCTAGAATAAGCCCCTATCTACAACATTTCTTGTCACTTGATCCTCTAAGGATGAAGATTTAACCTTTATAAGACTTATTTGTTTCTCAATACAAATTAAAACCATTAATTTTGTGGTGACAGTGCCTGAATTAAGGCAAAATTCTGTCCAAATGTCAGCATGGCTTTCACACAAATATTCATAAAGGCGCAATTCTAAAATAAGCAATTAAATAAGTATTACGAAGTGTGGTTCTCTGGGTATAATACTACTCACCTGTAATCCCAGCATTCTGGGAGCTGAAGCAAGAGGATTACAAGTTCAAGCCTAGCCAGGGCATTTAGTGAGACCCTGCCTCAAAATAAAAAAAAAAAAAATTAATAGGGCTAGGGATGTAGCTCAGTGAGAGGCCAAGGCACAGTCCTCAGGAAATAAATACATACATACATAATTAAATAAAAGCTCAGTTGTCTTTAAAGTTCATGTCTTTATTTTTTATTATTTATTTACTTCTTTTGGTATTCTGAGACAGTATCTTATTATGTAGTTCAGGTTGGCCTTGAACTCACTATGAAGCCAAAATGGCTTCAAAAGCATGGTGACCGTCCTGTCTCAGCCTCCTGAGCTCTGGGGTTACACGTATACCACCATGCCTAGCTAAAAGTTCATATCTCCTTTTTGCAACTACTTTTTGGCACACGGGATTCAATCAAGGGCTCCACACATCGTGGGACTCTACCACTAAGCTATAGCTTTAGCCATCCCCCCCACCTTTTTGTGGTACTGAGGATCAAACAAAGGAGCACCCTACACTGAGCTACATCCCCAGTCCTTTTATTTTTTATGTTGAGACAAAAGTCTTGCTAAGTTGACCAGTTTGGCCAAAAATGTACAATCCTCCTGTCTCAGTCTCCCAAGTAGCGGGTATTACAGGTATGTGATCACTATACCACTCTTGCAACTTAGGCCAAGTTTAAAAAGAAAGGAGTGGGTGTATAACTCAGTGGCAGAGAGGGAAGAAGAGAGAGAGAGAGGAAGAAGAAGAGGAGGAGGAAGAGGAGAAGCAGGAGGAGGCAAAAGGAGGAGAAAAGAACTACTCAGCTTCCTTTTTTACTAACTGGTAACCTACATCTTTTACCTGCAAAAGTTACGCCTAACCAAAGACCTTTTTTCTTCTTTCTTCGTTTACCGAACTTTGGCACTGGGTCACTCACTCTCAGAGGCCAGCTCCTCCCTTAAGGTCCAGTTTTCTTCTCTTTGTTTAAGCTGTGAGGCATTTTGCCTCTGTGCCTCTGCTATTTGAGCAGAGCCTAGAAAAATATAGGCTAATTTTTTTTAAAAATAGAAATTCTTTTGAGATAACTTAGATTTGCCTACAGTTTCAGAGGCAATATAGAGGAACACTTTGCACACTTTTCCCAGTTTGCTCTAATGATAAAATCTCCAAACTGGGTCCAAAGAGGTCCTGCAAAGAGGAGATGGGCTCTCGACTTGACCTGCCCAGTAGTTTTCTAACTCTTGTCATAGAAAAGGCAATGTGATGCATAGGCAGACTTGTTAGGCAGATTTAGAAAGTAAGGAGGAGACTGAGAAAGGACTCCAGCTCAAGTAACAGGGGCACACCGATGCAGCGGATCACGATGCAGTGGATCACGACTGGCCTACTCACAAAAGCACAATGCTGCTTTTTATGCATGAGCTAGGGTGGGCCAGGGTCAGATCCATCATTGTGTCAGTTCTGGTTTCATAGCTCTCCACGAATCCTTCTGGCTGGAGGGCAGTTCATTTCCCATGAGATAACTCTCTTTGCTTGGGAGGGAGGCAGCCTTGGTCCTGCCCTGGAGTAATTGCTCCTGCATAAGGAAGGTGATTCAGCATGGGGTGGTCTGTGAGGCTCTACTTTTCTTGCAGTTGAGGTGATTGTGGGTTTAGACAGACTGGATATGTCTAGGCATTGCTCTGGGGATCTGGAGCTAGAAAAAGCTGGCAGTCGGGTACCTCTATAAATTCGGAAAATTACTTTAGTTACTCTTGGTGTCCTCAATCTTAAAGAGGAATGAGATAGGCTAGATAAATTTAGGACTAATAAACTATGTAATACAGACACTCCTTAAATGATTAACAATGCCCAGTGCAGAGCTGAGCAGGGATCTGACCCAGCGCTTTAAAAAAAGAAGACAAAATTGAATTTGTCTTCCTTCTACATATCTTTATTTCTATCCTAACTCAATAACATCTTGCAAAAGTATAGTTTATCAACATTGATAAAATTCACTGGTTTTATTCAGTTCTACATCATTCCTGTTTATATGTATACATGCATGTGTATGTACATTTATATGTAATTTTAAATTTTTATCAATTTTATTCTTATATTGATTTAGTAAACAATACATGTATCTACACCAATCAAGATTCTGAACAATTCCAGTACCACAAAAAATCTGCTTATTACTGTTTTATAAACACACCTGCCTCCCTCCATCCACCCTCACAAATCCAGGGCAACTACTAATCTGTCCTCCATTTCTTAAATACTGCCACTTCAAAATGTTATATAAATAGACACTTTTTAAAAGTTTTCTACACTTAGAGTGAGAAACATATGCAGTGCTACAGGATTTCAAGAAGGGCAAAAGCCCTCTTGTGTTTCTTACTCTGTTTAAAGAAAAAAATATTTCCTACTAGTAGAGTAAAAGAGCAAAATTAACCAACTCTGGTAAAGTTCTAATTTGGTGATAGTCACTGAAGGCCCTTAGCAATGGACACTGTGTCAAGTAGTACTTTCTATATGAGAATAGCACTTTGCTCCAGGTAATTTAGACAGAACTTTGGAACTAAGGCGAAAGAACAAACTTTTTTTGCCTGAGATTCATATATCAGAGCTGTCAACTTGATAAAGGACAAAATTCAAACCTCGCTGAAGAAAAAGACTTGATTTATATTCACAGTTTCACTTTCTGTTTCATATTCCATCTTGGAACAAACATTCAGATTCTCTGGAGCCATCTTAAAGTATGTTGTCCTTTGAACATTAAGATGTCATAATAATAAAAGATGTCACTGAAGGGTGTTGGGGGTATGGCTCAGCAGTAGAGTGCTTGCCTACCATGCCAGAGACCCTGGGTTTATATTCCCAGCACTACAAAATAATTCCCTAAAGATCCCAGTTCATTAGGGGAGATAAGCTTAATGTTATTTTTCTTGTAATGAAGTGGGATACTACATTCTGTTGTTTCCTCCTCAAATGGCAAAACAATAAAACGTTTGTGGGGCCAGGCATGGTGACACATAACTGCAATCCCAGCACCCTCAGAGGCAGGAAGATCACAAGTTGTTGGGCAATTTAACCAGACCATGTTCAAAAACAGAAAATAAAAAAGGCTGGGGGTGTAATTCAGTAAGAAGACCCTGGGTTTCATTCCTCATGCTGGGAGGAAAGAAAACCAAAACAAACAAACAAAACGTGTGGGAAGGCTGCCCAGATTAGGGGTTAAGGATTAGGAGCTGATGGAGCTTTCCTCACTTGGATTTATTTCTCTAGTTTTTCCCCTTCAGAGAGATGTGGATATTGTCACATCTTGCTGTATCTCCCCTCTTTTCCCAACCAAACAAGTCACATGTTTTGATTTCAGCATCTTTCTTTTCCCACTGTGGAGTCATCTAAAGAATTTCAAGCCTGGCACCGTGGCTCACGCCTGTAACTCCAGCACTCCAGGAGGCTGAGGCAGGAGGATGGAAAACCTAGTGCCCAGTCTGGGAAACTTAGTAAGACTGTCTCAAAATAAAAATAAATAAATAAAAGACTAGGGAGCTAGCCCAATGCAAAAGCCTTGGGTTTAATCCTCAGTCCTGAAAATAAAAAGACATCCTTAGCATCTGTGAAGCCCTACATTCTATATTTGACACTGTAAAATATAACAAATTAATTTTAAAAAAGAGAAAGGACCTTCTTTAAGGTTTTGATGGAGCCATTATACTGTTTTTTTAAACAATCTTTATGTATTGTTGTCAGAGACAAGATAAGTGAGTCACCTAAAGCATAAAGTTGAAAAAAGAAGGGAGGGTGCTCTCTGGATGGCTAGCCTCCCCGAAAGGAAAGACTAAGAATCCTCAAAACCCCAAATTAGTGATCCTCACTACCACTGTTATCTGTGTCCTATTTTAAAGATAGGTTGTATCAGTGGCTAAATATCATAGTAACAAATAAGACCTATCTCAGCCATAACATTGAAAAAAAATCAAAACAGAAAAAAAGGATAGAAATGATACAGAATTTCAAAAAAGAAAAACATGTGGAGAACACTAGTTAATATAATGAAATGGAAAGAAAATGATCAAAAGGACAGAACTACTAAGATAGGGGAAAGAAAGAGAGGAAAAGATTATATGTATGTTGGTCAACATACAAATTTATGCATGTATATGTATGTTAGATAACTATACTACTAATCTTTCTTAGTTCATCAAAAAGAACAGGTTGTGCTGTCATTGTTTGTGCGATCACTTTTGTATCTAGATTTTCTAATCAGACATAATATTTTGAATACCTACTAGCATGTGAGTAGAGGAAACAAATCTTAGAGACTCAGTAAAGTATGTAATTATGCACTTTGAAAGCAAGATTCATCTGTGGATTTAAAAGTGCATTTCTTTCTTTTTTTCTTTCTTTCTTTCTTTCTTTCTTTCTTTCTTTCTTTCTTTCTTTCTTTCTTTCTTTTCTTTTTTCTCTTATTTTTTTGGTACAGAGAATCAAACTCAGGACCTCACACTTGCCAGGCAGACACTGTGCTGCTGAGCTATATCCCCAGGCCTAATTATTTTTCATAACACCTTTGTAAGACTGTTATGACCTACAGACAGCTGAAGAAACTGAGACACAAAGGTTGCCAGGAACCTGCAACCACCATGAACCACCTGCTCAGTTCTTTGTATTCCTGAGTTGTCATCTGAATTAAACAACCATTTCCGGTGAGAGAGCGCCTGAGCAGTGCTTTGAGTGAATTTTGGCTTCTATGTTTTGTTTGTTTGGAACCACCAGACACTTCATTCATTTGGGGATGGAATGCTGTTTGGAGTCTCCCTCCACTGTGGGTTGGCCCCTAACTCTCAATTCTCCTGCTTCAGACTTCTGAGTGCTGAAATTACAAGCAGGTACTACCAAGAGTTATTATTCAATGGAATGTATATGGAAACATGAGAATACTCAAGACACAGGATAGCACATGCATGCAAATCCACAGCACAATAGGCCAAGTGAATCCTTCTTTCCTTGGTCATTAATTTTGCATAAAAAAACAAAATAAAATGGCAAATGTATCATCTATAAGCCCAGAACCATTGAGCTCTGGTGGCACTACTTTCATGAAACTTCTTCCAGTCCTTGGGCTGCATCTTTGTCTGTGTTCTCGTAGTAATTATCTATACCGCCCACTTTAACATAACACTGTGTCACACAGTGTTTTATACATACTTGCACTTTTAATTTTTCCCCAATGTGCTGGGAAGTGAATCTAAGGCCTTGTACGTGCTAAGCAAGCCCTTTACTTCTGAGCTATACTTTCCAGGCCTGAGTCTTACTTGTATCCTACCTCCCAGAAAAAGAGCACCTAACAAGCATTTAATACAGTTTGATTTAATGGAATTAAGAGACTAACAGTGGTATAGTCTAACGAAATGAAACAAGGTTTCATTAAATTCATTAAACGAGGTGGTTTGAGTATATGTTTCAAATACAAGGGAATTTATAACAGACCCACATAATCTACCTAGCACCAGCAAAGACTTAGAAGAGACAATGGTTGCCTGGCAAATATTTTTTTTCCCTCACTACACCGTAACATATGAGTTTCCTCCTCAGAAATTCAAAACCCATCATGTGAAGTTGAAATGTCTAATCTATGGGGGAAAGAGATCAAATTTATCCCAAATGTATATCTAAGGAGACTTAGTGTGCATAAAACGCCTTTGAGAAGTCTCAATAAATATTTTCAAACTTCTGCTTTAAAACCTTCATTTTTGGGCTGGGGATTTAGCTCAGCGGCATAAGCACTTGCCTTGCAAGTGTGTGGTCGTGAGTTTGATCCTTGGTACCGGTAAAAATACAAAAATATAAAACCTTCATTTTTAAGACCACAAAGTGGTGTGGTCTTCTAGTTCCAGTTACTCAGGAGGAATGGCAGGAGAATCCACCGGGGAACATAGTGAGACTGTGTCAAACATAAGACAAACAAGTACCTTTATTTTAGGTTCTTCACACATTCTAGACTTTCATGATTCTGACTTCTGCATCGTACCTTTCCCAGCCAGAATTGGCTTCCTCTATCTTCTCATTTCTTCAAGGGCTCCCTCCTCCAGGAAACTTCCCTGAGACCCTCCCCTTAGCAGTTTAGTTTATTGGTCAACACTCTATGACAGAGCCTGACAGCACATAGGTAGATGTTTGGTGTTTGTTCAAAAGAATTAAATTTGTGGGAAATCAGTATTAATTCTGAATGGCATATTTGTCAATTCACGGCTTTTAGATGGAGAGGTTGTCCCACTTGGTTCATTTATTTATTCACTACTTCACTCATACATGTGTATGCTGTACAAAAATTAACTTGATGCCAACTAAAAGACTAAGTAGTATGCTAGTCACTGGGAACACAGTGACTAAGAAAGACATGGTTCCAGACTGTCAAGGTTTGCCTTTGCACTGCAGTGAAAAGTTCTCATTTCCATTTCCAAATTCTGTTTTTACCCCAGTGCTGGAGATGGAATCCAGGGCCTCCCACATGGCAAGCAAGCACTCTGCCAATGAGCTACGCCCCCAGCCCCATTTCCAAATTCTTGAGACCAGAAATGTAGTTTTGGTTTTCTACATTTATTATAGTTGATTAGGCAGGTTAAAGACAACGTATACCTATTTTAATATCATATGGCCAGCCCGGTCTTGCCATACAAAAAAGAGCCTGGATTTGAACACATATACGTCAGAGAGTGATGCAGCCAATTTAGCTAATTCATGCCAAAAATTAGCTAGAAACAGCTTCATTGCCTATAAGAACAGCTTGACTGGTGATTCACCATATGATTTAGGTGAGTCACATAACCTCTATGTCTGGAGTTCCTCAGCTGTAAATTATAGAGATGGTAAGACCATAATGAATGAGAGACCCAATGGCTTACTGCAAGACCAGAAGTGAGGGGATTTGTCTCTACCTATCTGTATGATCTTGGGGAAATCATCTTTGTGACTATATCTCAGCTGTAGAAATGTAACAATCTACCCATTTCAGACAAAAGTTATGAAATTTATGTAGTGCTTCAAAAATTAGTTTTAGAAATGTTGTTAGGTTGGCATCACTATCGTGTATAAAGAGATCCTTTGAAAGTACAAATTGTCATCCTTAAAATTATGTTACATATTCTTATTTTTACATGTTAGAAAACACAGCTGAAGGGGCTGGGGATTTAGCTCAGCGGCATAAGTGCCTGCCTTGCAAGCAGGCAGTCGTGAGTTCGATCCCCGGTACCAATAAAAAGGAAAAAGACAAAAAAAAAAAAAAGAAAAAAAGAAAAAGAAAAAGAAAAGAAAAGAAAAAGAAAACACAACTGGGCCAGAGATTTTAGCTCAGTGGCCTAAGTGCCTGCTTGGCAAGTGGGAGGCCATGAGTTCTAGCCCTGGCACAAAAAAAAAAAAAAAGGCTGGGGGCATAAGCACTCACCTGGCAAGTGGGAGGTCTTGAGTTTGATCCCTGGTACCAAAAAAAAAAAAAAAAAAAAAAAGAATGTTAAGTGAAAACAGAGCTGATTTGACTGCCCAAGTCAATTTATTTGAAGATCACTTGTTTGTTTTTCACGGCTGGGGACCAAACCCAGGACCTTGCACATGTTAGATAAATACCATTAAGCCATACCTCTAGCCTCTATTTTAGGGCCACTTGTACAACAGGGTTTAAGAACATAATTTTCAGCTAGTTGTGGTGGTGGATGTCTGTAATCTCAGCACTCTAGGAAGTTGAAGCAGAAGGATTACAAGTGCGAGGGCAGCCTGGGCAGTTTAGCAACTTAGTGAGACCCTGCTTCAAAATAATAAATAAAAAGGGTTGGGGATGTAATCCTGGATTCACTCCTTGGTACTGCACACACACAAACAAACAAAAAAATCCTGCGTAATTTCCACAACTGTACAAAACAAAATTTCTCCAATTATCCCCAAATACTTCTAATTTAAACACAAAGAGTAACCATGCAGAGTGGAAGGCAAAGACACAAGGAACATGAAGGGTTTTGAGAGCTAAGGAAATGGCCAAGAAATTGGATAAATGAATTTCATCCCCTACATTCCTCACTAACCAGACACTGCTCCAAACTGTTTCATTTTTCGTGAAACTAGCCCATAGTTCACTAAAATCTAATTATATGAATGATTCCTTGGGCTTATGTATAAGGTTTACACATCTTCAATCTCTTTCATGTACATTTTCTCGTATGATCCTCACAACTGATCTCTAAGGTAGATGGAACCAGAAATTATTACCCCTATGTATTAATATTTTCATCATTTCATTTCAGATAGCTGAATATTGATTTAAATTCATATTTAGTAAATCTTTCCAGCTAACTTACATAGATCACATGAAATATAATTTATGACATGTATTATAGAAAGCTAAGAAATAATAAAGATAGTGAGAATAACTTAACAACAGAATCTATTTGGAAGAAAAACAGGTTTTCCTGATGAGTTAGGTCATTCTCTTAATGATTAACATGAGCCTTTGTTAATGTTTTACTAAGAAATCCATCTTTAATGCTTGCTTAATGAAAAAAATATTTTATCAAGTTCTTCTCCACTTCAAAAGATAAATTCTATGCTGGGAGATTTAGAGTCATTTCTAATACTAGGTCCTCTGAGCCATGAGTTAAGTATTCGTGAACATACTCATGTTTTCTTTTTCTTTATTCCACAAATACAATTGTCAATAATCTGGCAGAAAGCACAGCCTAATCTCTACCAAACAAAATTCCAGTATTTAATGAGAAAATACATTTCTGATGTCTTAGCCAAAAATGCAAAGCCCCCTGTATAAGTGAATGGAATTAAAAAGAAATCCTTAGTACCTAGTAACAGAATAAACCTAATGAAACACAACACACCCTTAAATAAAAATGACTACCAAAATAAAGGTTTACATAACAAATGAACATCTGTAATTTTGCATGTAAAATAAATGTTGTAGGGGCTAGAAATACAGCTCAGGGGTAGTCTAGCATGCATGAGTCCTGGATTTGATCCCCAGTACTGTCAAACTTTTGGGGCAGAAAAGATTACTGAAATGAGAACTAGACTCTGAAGCGAGAGCACTGACTCAACACATATTATCTCAATTAACTATATCCTAGTTTTTATTTGCAAATTTAAATCCTTCTGGGAAATTAAAAGGAAAATAAACTATCAATGCTTTATTCCTCTTGAGCTATTTCTTGTTTTTAACCATTATTCTTCCAATATCTATTCATAAACTTAAAGTTAACGATTACAGGTGGTGGTCATTAGTTGTGGTCCATATTGAGTCTTGGAAAGATCAAACTAACTAGGATAATACTTTTTTTTTGTCTTTTTCATTTTTATCGGTACCAGGGATCGAACTCACAACTGCCTGCCTACAAGGCAGGCACTTATGCCGCTGAGCTAAATCCCCAGCCCAATACTTTTGAAAAAAATCTCTAAGCATACCAAATCTATTACAAAGCTAAAATGGATCAGTTATGCAAGTATGTGTTATAAATAAATCGATGCTTTGGAGAAAAAGAAAAGAAAACTAAATACACTAGCTGTCATCTAGTGTCACCCGTCTTAAGATTTTTATTTTGGTCATAGTAGAGAGTAATGTAGATGTATGAATGTGAATTTGTGCAACTCTGAAGATGTTTAGAGGCCTAAGCCTTCTACCTTGTCTTGTTTGCCACACTTTAAAAAATTCAGAACTAAAAAAGTATTCAGAATTGTTAATTACTATGAATTAGAAAGGCTGACTCTTTTCAACTCTGAAATTCTCTTTTCAAATTAACGGCTCACATTTCACTGAAGTGTTGGCTCTCTCTAGAAGTGTAGATCTGTTCTGTACCATCTCAGCTGGTGGCTGTTGTACTAGCACTTATGAGCCGTCAAATACTTAACTCTTTCATTGCTTGCAAGAAGGATAGTTTAGTGGCAATGAGCAATGTTGGGCTATTCTGAACTCAACAGTGGTAGGGTGGAAGACATTCTCATTACAAAGCTTAATGCATGAAATGTGATCAACATATACAGTGAATTTTTAAATTTAAAAAAAAATTACAGTAAAATACACATCTCCAACAACCTTTTCAAGTACTTCCCTTTGCTTTGAACACACTATGCCATCTTTTGTGTGTTTTTCCTTTTTATCGGTACCGGGATCAACTCACAACTGTCAGCTTACAAGGCAGGCGCTTATGCCACTGAGCTAAATTTCCAGCCCCATACTATGCCATCTTTCTTGCCTCTTTCTGAAGCAGTCCTGGAGTCTTCTTTTGTGTCTTTTGAGGTGTGATTTTAAAAAATATGGTAAGTGCTGCTGCTGTGTGCCATCCAATGGAAGGGCAGGCTTGTACAAATATTAGGATGTGTCCTCATCTACCTTCTTCACGAGATGTGGCATCATGCAACTTCTGGTTCTTCTCCAGATTTGAAATGACCATGACAGGTATATATCTTGCATCGATTCAGCCACAACAATGCAACTGAACATATCAAAGACTTATAGAACTGCTTCAAATAGTGGCAAAATTTATGGGATGTGTTGAGAGTGAGGGGGAGATTTTAAGGGAGACTAATGGCAATATGTCCTCTAACATAACATATTCTAAAAGTTTAAACATTCACCGTAGCTTGCTTGCTTTTCTTTCTTCCCTCTTTCTTTTCTTTTGAGACAGAATCTCTTTATATAGGCCAGGCTGGCCTCAAACTTACAGTAATCCTTCTGCCTCAGGCTTTATTATAGTTTTCAATTACATATAAGAAAGTATCTTCAAAAAGTAGAATTAGAAGGAACTTTACAAGATGTATTTTATACCTCCATGAGAAGGCATTGTTTTCTCTTTCAAAGAGAAAATACACAATCAGTTCAACAATGAGTTACTGGGAAAGGAGGCGAGGTTGATACACTGATTTGATTTAGTTTTTAGTCTGTTCTTGCTTCACACTTTAAAACACACTGCACTGGTTTTTAAACTTTTTAGTTTTGAGGACTGAACTCAGGAACTCAGGGCTTCACCCATGGTAGGCAAGTGCTTTATCACTGAGCTACACCCTCAGCTAAAGTATTTTTTTAAAAAATGATGTCCTGTTTTGAGGATTTTGTTTCCCTTACTTTTCAAATAAGGGAAAAAGAAATGAAGTTTTTCTTTGTGGTACTGGGGACTGAAATCAGTCCCACAGTTACATCTCTAGCCCTTGTTTATTGTTTTCATATGTATGGTATTGCTAAGCCGGTAAGTTGCCAAGGCTGGGCTGAGGTTTTTGATCTTCATGCCTCAGTTTACTAGACTATAGACAGCAGTTATTTGCCACCATACCTGGCTTGGAGTTGACTTTTGATTGTTTAAATGTCTATTAAAGTTCAGCAACAGCACTGGTGAGTTAAAAATTCGCCCTTGTTTTGTTTGAGACAAGGTGTCACAATGCAACCCAGGCTGGGCTTGAACTGGGATCTTCCTGCTTCAGCCTCCCAAGAGTGCTGTGATTACACATATATTACCATGCCAAGCAGTAAAACTATGCACATTTACATAAAATTTTTTCTTACTGTTAAAAATAGTTAAGAAGAAGCTGAGAGTGGTGGCACATATCTGTAATCCCAGCACACACAGGTAGCTGAGGCAGGAGAATCACTGCACATTCTAGGTTGGCCTGGCTACACAGTGAGTTCAAAGCTAGCTTCAACTATATAGTTAGACCCTGTCTCAAAACAAAATAAAACACAAGGAAGCAGTTACAGGAGAAACAAATATTATTCCTGGGATGTAGAGTATTTGTGGGTGGGTGGGGAAGACACTGGTAAAAGACTGGCAAAATGTTGGTAACTTGAAACTAACAAGTACCATGGATTTATTACACTTTCTACTTTTGTGTAACTGAATTTTTAAGAATCCTCATCTTGATTAATATTAGATGAAAAGACTGCATTTATGACAAGGTTATGATTTGTCTCATGCAACAGCAGTGATACTGTCAAAGATTAGCTAACCACTCTGTAGTCTATACCTGAAATTTAAACTCTTCATTTTGTAACTTCCATTGTGGGGAGGGAGATAGCACAAACTATCTACTTCTAAATGTCTCTCTGTCACAGGATCCTTTTATTCCCCTTTTTTGGTAGAGCTGGAGAGAAAACCCAGGGTCTCACACATACTAGGAAAGGACTTTACTACTGAGCCACATCCTGGCTCCTCCCTCACTCTTTAGCAAACTAGTTGCCCAAAGCTTCTGAAACTTTCAGGGTGGCTTCAGGTTCAAACTCAAAACTCCTTCTTTGCTGCCAGTAGCAAAGCAATAGTGGTTTTCTAGGTGAACTATCATGCGCTTGTTCAAATTTTGCTTTAAAGACTATACTACCTATTGGGGAAACCAAGTTAATATTTGTGGAGCGAGGAAAAACTACTGTTCATATTTTCATACATTTGAAAGATTTTTCCTTTCTTTTGGTGCTGAGTATTAAATGCAGGGCCTTTTGGGGACAACGATGCACAATGTATGTACCATTGTTACCCCAATTGACGTATTTTGAAATTTAAAAAAATCCAGGGCTCATGCGTGCCAAGCATACATTTTATTTCTGGACAACACTCTTAACCCTCATTTTAGTATTTTTAAGAGGGGTACTTTACTGATTCCTATTTTTTCCTGGTGCATAAGGAATTGAACTCAAGGCCTTGCGCGTGCCAGGCAGGTGCTGTGCCACTGAGCTATATCCCCAGCCCACTTTACTATATTCTAAGAAAGTAAAACAAGCAGGGTGTGGGAGTCAATAGACTGTGATCCTAGCAGGCTAGAAAGCTGAGGCAAAAGGATTGCAAGTCCACGCCCAGCCTGGCAATTTAAGAGACTTAGTAAGAATTTATCTCAAAGTAAAAAGTTAATAAGTCTGGGGATTTAGCTCAGTATAAAAGCCCTGGCTTCAATCTTTAGTAACCACCAAAAATTTTTTTTTGGTCTTTTTCCTTTTTATCGGTACCAGGGATCGAACTTGCGACTGCCTGCTTGCAAGGCAGGTGCTTATGCCACTGAGCTAAATGCCCAGCCCCTAGTAACCACCAAATTTAAAAAGTGAAACAAATGCAAAGTAATACAATATAATTTTAAAGAATAGTACTTTATTGAGTATGTTTCATTCACAGAAAAATAAGCTTTAATCTACAACAAATGCCAGATTATACAGCAGAAATCAATTCTCTTAGTTTTCCATACTAATGGAAAGGTTCCTACTAAATGAAATAAAAGCCATAAAATTATATTCACAAATATAGTACTCTGTCTCAAAACATTTCACATAATTATTCACAATACTAATATAATGACATAATAATCAGTTGTTCTGTGAAGTTTTTTTGTGTCACAGTAATGAAAAATGTTAAATCTAACAAATTATATTGAAGACTGCTATAGCACATAAAATTTCAGATTTGTAAGTCTGGACAAAATGGTAAAATATATTTACATAGTAATTTTTTTGAGACAAGGTCTTTCTTGGTAGTGCAGGCTGCCCTTGAACTCACTGTATAGCCCAGGCTGGCCTCAAACCTGTGAACCTCTTGCCTCAGCCTCTCCAGTGCTGGCATTACAGATGTGTGCCACTATGCCTGTTTTTTACATAGTAGTTTTAAATGTTACATTAAATGATACATAATATTCATGTGGTAATAGTCAAAGATCTGTATGTATCTCTGCAAACTTCACGCTTCAAATTAGCCTCTTGCTACCCAAACACTAATGTAGTATTATCTAATTTGAAGATATATGTATTTAAGATTGTCCTACTGTATCAATTATAAAGTGTCATTTAGTATGTAGTGAAAGTTATGATATAGTGGAAATAATACTTAAAAAAAATAAACATGAGACTTCCCAGGACAGATAGGTTGGTGAAAATTTTCACCTTCAAATTATGTCCCAGTCAGGTTTCTGCCACAAATTAGCTAATAGTTTTGGGTAAGTTAACTCTCCCTTGAGCCTCAGTTGCTTGACCTGTAAAATGAAAGGGATGAATTAGATACTCTAAAGTCACTCACAGCTCTGCCATGTATGATTCCATCACGCTGACAGAAATCCACATTATATTAAGTGTATGAGACAAATTAAAACTGATTATTAGGTAGAACTAAGTCAATTTGTTTTAGAAAAGCTACACTGAATTTGGTAAGAATAACTGAGTTGAAAAAAATTTTTAAAAATGTAAATATTTTTAAGAATTTGACCTATTTACTGTAATTTGTATCTTCACTATAAGAAACACCAAAATGATAATAATTACCATGAGTTACTGGGTAACACTTGTTTCTAAGTTTCTAATTTTCTGGGTCAAGACAAACCCATGGAAAGATAAAAGAGTATTAGGAGGGGAATTAACATTTATATCAGATGCTTTAGAGGCATGATCTCCTTGAATCTCATTACCTTGGATGACAGGTATTATTTTCAGTTCACAGATGAAAAAACGACTATCTTCTTTTAAACAGCAGATTTGACCAAAAAGGACTATGTTTATCATATATTACTTCCCATTTTCTGAGTTCTCTAATGGCAATGACATACAACTTTCCCATTTTTTCCATTCCCTTCACCTCTTTCCTCAATCAACATTTGGGTAATCAGTAATAAAACAATGCTTTGGGTCTAAAGGAAACAATATATACAATTAACACTAGGCAGGTAGATTTCATTCAGAGTTCAAAATATAAATTTTTATCCACTAAGATGAAAACAGAAAAACTACCCAAATTTAAATACAACAAATGCAACAAATATCATCATACACATGGCCAAAATATGTTACATACACCTGTTACACTCACCCCACCCCAGCTCAGCCCTAAGCAAAGAGAGGGGGGAAACCTAATCTAGCAGGAAAGGCAATACAAAATCATTAATGAGTAAACTGAAATTTAGTTTATAAATCCTAAAATCATTTCTCAAAAAGCAAAATATTTGATCAGAACACTATTGCATCTAAAGATAAGTATTTATTACAAAATAACTTCAACCTTCTCGTCACTAAAATGTAGTAAAATAGGTGCTAAATTCAAAGTCATAAAGTGAACTTTATACAGAAAAGAAATGTATTGCATGGAGCTACTGAGAACTATTGTGGAGAGGAGGGTGGTGATTTGGATCTTGGCTGTATTTTTGACCTCGTAAGTGATCAGTTTTTGTACTATTAAATGGAAAAGATCCAATGCTTTTTTGTAGTGTGAATCCAGGCAAATTCTGGTAGGTCTCCAAAAAATTTGATTAGAAGTTGGATTGCTGAAGCAACAGCATTTTGAAACAATTCTTAAAATAAACTTGTTAGCCACATCAGCTTCATGCATTAAATTTCACAACTCATGGAGAAAGAAAAAGGCCTTGCTTAACTCTAAACACATGTTTTAAAACAAGAGCTTTAATGAACTGAGGTTTCCAGAACAGTAAAAGCCTTTTGTTGAAAACAATTCAGTTCCACCCTTGGCTAACAACTCGATTCTACTACCTAGCTGACTTGGACCTGAACTGTCCTGGAGAAAACACTTAAAAATTTAATACCTTTCTCCCTTTATAGAATGCTTTAAATATAAATTTAAAGCTTTGCCTATACAGATCAAATTCAACTTAATGAATGTATAAGCAAACCTAAATGGAAGACAGTGCAAAGGAGTGAGATTTACACAATAAAAGTAGGGTAGTCATTATTTAATTTTTGCAATTCTCACTTAAATTTGCAATGTTTTATACGAGTACCATTTAACAGCAGTTAACAGGTTAGGAGAACACAACAATACTCTTTCTCTTGGAAAAGATAACAAAAACATAATTTTGAACATTTTTACTCTCAAACAGTTCTCTGCAGTAAAATGCCCTACTTGCTATTAAATAAGTCTGTTGTGAGAATGTACATTTCAGATATTCTATGAAGCACTGTTAAACTTTCATATTAACTCATATTTAAGTTATTAAAAATATTTAAGACAACTATTTTTCTGTTACTATTTTATTATTTCCAAGAGATTTTAAGCATCTTGAAGAGTACATTCTTAAAGGTATCTACTACTATTACTAGTCAAGAAAACAAAAAAAGTAGGTAAAGATTTAACATTTTGTCCTATACACATGTTAATCATCCTAACATTAAAAACTCACATGAAACTTCAAAGTACAAGATGCCATGAAAGTCTCAACATGGAATGCTGTCACTATAACTACAAGCAGGGTACAAACACGCTTCTACTTTTACCTACATAAGCTGAAAGATGTTTAAAATACTGGGTTAATAAAGATCTTTTAGTAAAGTGACTTAGGCAGGCTTAAACTAGCAAGGATTAAGGATGAATCCTTACTAATTAATTGGAAGATCTGAGACATATTTTATATTTCATTTTACAAAATCAGAAATATTTATTTTGAAACAAGATAAGACATGGTCTACCTGTCAGAAAACTACCACTCAGAAATATTTTTCATCCAGAAAAGCAGGTAAAACCTACAAACATTTAAATTTTATATTGGCACCAAAAGTTTAATTTCCCTGCCTTCTTGGATTAGAAAAACTAAAGCTGAGCAATAAGTAGTTTCACAGGCGTTTGAACATGCCTAAGCCTTTAAATCAGTAAAATACTTTCTAAAAAAATTCTGATTACAAAAGTAACACATACTTATAAAAATTTCAAACAGAACAAAACAAAAATAAAAAGACAATGAAGGGCCCCCAAAGATCCCTCTGGGACCAACCCCAACCCCTCAAGAAAAACAACACTTAACAATTTGGTGCATATATCTTTCCAAATCTTTCTATTATAGATACAAAATAACGTACCTTGATTTGGCTCATATTAAACACAGTACTTTGCCACTTGCATTTCACACTTAACGTATCTTTTAACATCAATGTCAGTACATGTTGCCTAGAGGACATTCTATCATTAAATACCATTTCAGAAATGGCAAAATCACCTTTTAAAATCATTTACACATTTGTGATTTTAAAATAAAATAGACAGAATCCTAACACATGAAGACAAATATCTAAAAATAATCCCTATCTTTCCACCAGTGTGGAACAGTTCATTCATTTTTCACACAAAACAAATTATGTGACTGAAGAGATTAACTATAATCCCGATGTTTATGCAGAATGGTCCATTTGTTAAGCCTATCTGAAAAGAATGAAACATTCAGATGATTAATTCACTTACACTTTAGAAACTAAGTCAGTGTACTACAAATACATAGTATTAGTTATAGTATGATCCTTTTGAGTCTAGTTTCAATTGAATAAAATAAAAAATTGGATAAATGATATCAGTTAATAACTTAAAAAATCCAGAAATTCAAAGCTTATACTGCCAACTAAAAGGTTTACATTTTTTTTCTAGTTGGTAGCAAATGCTAATGGAATTCAATGATGATTACTTAAAGTTCCTTCAAATCACACATTCAATCAGGATAATAAGGAGAACATTTAAAAAATAAGGAGAACATAACATGCTTACTGTGGAGTGTGATTAAGACATAAAAATTTTTTGCTTGAAAGTAATGATTGTGTAGCACATAGGACATTTGTCAACTGCTTCAGCACACTCTTTACAAGTGACCAGATGTCCACAAGGAATAAAAACTACAGCAATATTTCTATCCATACAGATTTTGCAAAGCTTCTCTTCTTGTAGGCGCCTTAGCTGCTCCTCGGTACTAATATCTGCAGAAAGAGGAAACAAATGCACTAGATTTAGATGTTCTTAGTTGCTGAAATTCTCTGAAACATTTACTGAACCCCTACTGTGCGCCAGACACTCAAGTGCTGGGAGATACAAGGGTGACTCACACAGAATGTGTTCTTAAATAGCTGGTGGGAGAGGGTGTGAGAGCAGGCCATAGAGGTGAGCACAAAGTACATAGTGATAAGTGCTATAATAAAGTTATGTACAAAGTGCTCTGGGACAAGATGAACAAGTCCTTCTTCTTCAGGCTAGTTGAAGAAAAGCTTCATGGGGGAAGAGAACAATGGAGAAGTGACATTTAAGCATGGGTAGCAATTTGCTAGCAGAAAAGTAAGGTTAGGTATAAGCAGCATATGGAAAGGGCATATCTCATTCTACAAAGCGATGAATTTGAGGGATACTTTAGCAGTGCAACAAGCAGGATTCCATGGATGGCTGAGGAAAAAAGAGGAACTAAAGTTGACTTCAAGATTGCTAGCTGACTGACAAGGAGATGGTGATGACAGAAGTACAAAAGGAGACATTTTGTAAGGGGTCAGGGACATTTTGTAAGTATTGTTTGAGGTGTCTGCGGGAAACCCAACAAAAATATCCAGTGGGCATACGGAGAGTCAAATTTTGAGGTCAGATGTCTTTCTCTAGAGATAAGATTCGGGCGCCATCAACAGACAGGTGACACCATAGTACTGGCTTAATTTAGCCTTTCCCAATATATGTTCTGTAAAATGCTAACAAACAGGCCATAAAAATATGTTTGTGGCTGTACATATATATGAAATATATAAAGGAAATAGACAGAACAATAATAGAGCATAAATACTATGCGCTAGGCACGACTCCAAACACATTATGTATTCTAAGAATCTTTGTAAATCACTGTATAATAATGTTTCCCAAATTACTTAGGGTATGGTGTGTGTGTGTGGTGCAGGACTTCACACATACTAGGCAGGTGTTCTACCAATGAACCACATTTTCAGCCCTAAGGCTTTTTTTTGAGACAGAGTCTTGCTATGCAGATCAGGCCTTTAACTTGAAATGATCCTCTTACCTCAGCCTTCAGAATGCTGTGATTACAGGCATTCACCACTATGCCCAGCACTGAGACCTTTTTTAATAGATTTCTAGGTCCCTATTCACTAAATCTAAAACTTCTTGAGTCAAGTATACTGGCGTTTGGGAAGCACTGCTGTCCAGTACAGTGCAGTATGGTGTAGTATATGTCTTCATCTTGGAAATGTAGAATGCATTTTTCTATTTAACTATGAAGGTCTTTTATCAAGGCATCTCTTTTAATGTCCTGGGGAATACTATTTTGAAAATGTATTTGGGAAACAATAGTTTAATTATATTCAACAAATACTAAACACTAACTAGGTTCTAGGAAGTAGGGATACAACAAATTATACTTCATTCATGCCTCCAATAATTCCTAGACTAAAAAAAAAAGAGTTCCTAAAAAAAGTTAGGAACACAAGTAAACAGGAAATTATAATATGCTATGATGACAAAGGCAATTACAATGTATTATGAAGAGCACAGGAAGGGTGTATGTAATGTGTATGTGCGTGTGCATGCAAGCCTAAAAATGGCCTAAACTAGGTCCTGAAAAATGAGCAGGAGTTAACAAGAATAGGGAAAATGTATTAGAGGCTAGATAGTGTGAGACAAGTTTTCTAGGCAAAGGAAATGGCAGAAGCAAACTCCAATTAACATGGAACCTGGCCTAAGTGTACATGTAAAGTGTGGCCACTGAGCTTTAGGGGATAAAGGATAGGAAGTGCCTGATCATGAAAGATTTGACAAGCCATGTAAAGGAGTCTGTACTTGATCCTGAGGACCATGGAAGTTGTTATCACACTTGTGTTTCAGAGATGTTTCTCTGGTTAGAGGGTGAAACAAAGGATTGTGTAATTTTTTTCTTCTTAAAAATGCAACCTTCTGAGGCTATGGAAATCAACATAGAGACTATTAAAAAAACTATTAGAAATTCTACAGGACCCAGCTAAACCTTCCCTGGGTATATTCCCAGAAGAATTAAAAAAGTCACACTACAGTGACAAATGCATACCTATGTTTATAGCATTGTGATTCACAACTATTAAGTTCTGCAAACAGCCTAGATGTCCATTAACATGAATGGATGAAGAAAATGTGGTATATACACACAATCGAATTTTATTCAGTCACAAGAATGAAATAATATTATCTGCAGGAAAAGGGATGAATCTGGAGACCATAATATTAAGTGAAATAAGTCACACAGAAAGTTAAATATTGCATAGTTTGTCTTATAATAGAAACCTAAAAAAGGGTTATGAGGTGACAGGGAGGCAAACTTTTTGGAAATTAAAAAAGGGGATCAGAGAAATGGTAGGAAAAGGGTAGGGTGGGGATGTGCAAGGAACAAAAACGATCAAGAAATAACATCCATATGAACTAGTTCCCCAAAATGAATGTAACTATTATATATCACAAAAATACACTAATTGAACATAAGCAACTTTTTGTGTTAATAAAAGCTATAGACTCTGGCTGGGGATGTTGCTTAGTGGTACTGTGTTCAATCTCCAGTACCAAGCCAAAAACAAAAAATTTCTAAAGGTTGGTCATTCAGCAGTGTGAATGCACCTAACATTACTGAACATTAGATCAGTCAGAAAATGACTGAATTCTACTCCCAGCTATCTGAGTTGTCTTCAGTAACAGCTCATCCACACACGTCAGGTTTGTCACTGAAGTAATGAAAATTGTGATAAGATCTTTAAGGCTCCTGGTTCTCACTGTGATTTCATTTTACAAAGCTGGTGAAATGAAATGCTGTGTCTGTCACTTCCCTGCCCCTTCCTCCTCTTGCTGTGTTATTTTGTTATAGCAGCTCAAGCAGACAGACTAATACGTAATATTATGGCTTAATAATGCCCTTATCTATTGGCTATATGTAAGTTGTCAAGTATTTATTTTGAAGTACTATAGCAAAACTACAAGTTGAAATGCTATGAAGCAAGACTGGAGAACTATTGATAATGTTATTTTTTGTGATGGGATCTCACTATGTTGCCCAGGCTGGTCTTAAACTCAGGATCTCCTTGCCTCGGTTTCCTGAAGTATTGATAATTATTGAAACTGACAGATGAGTACCTGAGGTTTGGTTATATTTTTCTCTACACTGTTGTGTATTTTTGAAATTTCTCATAATAAAACAATTTTAAAGGAGGATATGATAGAAGAGAAATAAATGGGGCCACAGGATGATAGTAGATATTACTCCTAATAAAGTGCTGTTATTTTTCTTGCTTTTTAAAAATAGCCATGCATACCTTTCTGCAATGAAGTCTGACTTGATTCATCTTGTGTATTATCTTTCTGAACACTCACTAGATCTGCAACTAGAACCTCCAGTGATACGTAATTGCTCCCAGACGTCTGAATTTTTTCCTCCATTATTTTCTTAATATCCCTGAAACTGAATCCCATTCGTATAGCTTCTTGTACCATGGGATTCTGGAAGACTGTATCATCTGAAATGAAAATGGGGAGGAAAAAAGAACAGAGTTTAAACAATATTTTCATTACCACCACAACAAAATAGCTTTAAAAAAACAAGCAAAAACCCAGCAAACCAAAGGGAAAGGTGAGAGAAAAAATTACATAGGAGGGGAGAATTTTTTAAAATATTCAGTCATTGAGAAATCACTTTCAGAATCTTTTAATTCATTATAGATGCTGTGAGTATGTATTTTATAGCACTATGAATCATTAAAGATTAGGGCTTGAGTGTGACAGAGCCAGGTATTGTGGTGTAGGCCTATAATCTCAGCACTCTGGGAGGCTTAGGCAAGAGTTTACAAATTCAAGCTCTGTCTGGGCAATTTAGAGAAGCCCTGCTTCAAAATAAGAAATGGTTGAATATTTAGCTCATCACAAAGGCCTTGAGTTCAATCTCCAATACTGCCAAAAAAAGCGTGTAAGATTTATATAAAAGACCTTAAATTGCCGAAACAATTTAGAGCATAAAAAGCAATGCTAGAGGCACTACAATAGTTATTTTCAAAATATACAACACAACCATTGTCACAAAAATAGCATGGTGGTGCAGACCTAATTTCAGCTACTCAGGAGGACCATAAGTTTGATCCACATCCCCAGTCCCTCACTAAAATATTTTTTTAAAAGAGAGGAGGTAGGAAAGGGAGACACATAGAAATATGATTATTAGGAACATTATATGGTAGGTAACTTTAAGATTTGTATTTATTGGGGCTGGGGATTTAGCTCAGCGGCATAAGCGCCTGCCTTGCAAACAGGCAGTCGTGAGTTCGATCCCCGGTACAGATAAAAAGGAAAAAGACAAAAAAAAAAAAAAAAAGATTTGTATTTGTTAAGGACAAACACTATTGGGAAGTTATAATGAAGACAAAGGACTAGTTAGGGTAGTATAATAGTCCAAATGAAAAATAAGTGGCTGATGCCAGGTTTGGTGATCCACTCCTACAATCCCAGTATTCTGGAGTCTGAGGCAGGAGGACAGTGAGTTTGAAGACAGCCTCAACTACACAGTGAGACTCTTCTAAAAAAAAAAAAAAAGAAAAGAAAACATAAAGGAAGAAAAACGAAGATAGGAGATAATGATGTGACGAAGGATACAGAGAAACACAGCTGACTATAATGTCAAATGGTGTAGTCACTTTGAAGAACTGTCTGGTGGTTCAAATGGTCAAAGGTATCTATCTATTTATGACCCAACAGTTCCATCTGTATATATATATTTTTTTACCAGTACCCGGGATCGAACTCAGGACTGCCTGCTTGCAAGGCAGGCGCTTATGCTGCTGAACTAAATCCCCAGCCCCCATCCATATATTTTCAAGAGAACTAAAAACATGTCTGCAGAAATAAAAAAAAAAACCATGTACAGGGCTAGGGATTTAGCTCAGTGGCCTAAGTGCCTGCCTGGCAAGCACAAGGTTGTGAGTTCAATCCCTGGCACCAAAAAAAAAAAAAAGCCCCCAAAAAACTTGTTCAAAAATTTCATAGCAGTATTATTCACAATAGTCAAAAAATAGAAAAAAAATTTCTACCAACTTAGAAATCAAAATGTATTATCCATACTATGGAATACTATTTTACCATAAAAAATAAAGAGGCTGAGCATGATAGTGTATACTGCTAATTCCAGCTACTTTAGAGACTAAGACAGGACAATCATGAGGTAAAGGAGAGAGACTAGACAACATAGCAAGACTCTATCTCAAGAAAGAAAAATAATGAAATACTAGTATATGCTACAACCTAAATGAAATCTTTTTTGTCTTTATTTAAGACAAGGTCTCACTATACAATTCAGATTGGACTTGAACTCACAACAATCCTCCTGTCTCAGCCTCCTGTGTGCTAGAATTAACACAGATGAAACTTGAAGGTATATATTACATAATTCCACTTATATTAAAGGTGCAAAATAGGTAAAACTACAAAGATAAAAAGTAGGTAAGTGGTTATCTGGGCCTGAGGGTAGAAAAATGGACATAACTTCTGATGGGTAGGTATGAGTTTTCTTTCTGAGGTGTCTATAATATACAATTTGAGTGATGATGAATATACAAAAAATATTGAGTTGTACAATTTATAAAAATGAAACATTATACATATTACATTTCAATGGAAAAACATTAATCCTAATCCAGATCAAGTGTCACATTAGTCATAAGAACAGTATGACTACAAGGATAATTAAATATCAAAAAAATCAAGAAATGTTATACTGTTTTTTAAGTCACTGTATTTATTTATTTTTGTCTTTTTCGTTTTTATTGGTACCAGGGATCAAACTCATGACTGCCTGCTTGCAAGGCAGGCACTTATGCCGCTGAGCTAAATCCCCAGCCCCTTTTAAGTTACTTTAAAAATACAGCTACACTAAGTGATTTCTTAAACTGTATTGTTTATGCTCATTATAAAACTCATAACAAATAATATCAATGTAGCTCTCCATTTTAAGCATATTTATGACTATACATAGTGTTTCCTTGCTTTGCAATCCTAAAGATACTAAACAGACGATGCTACAAGCATACAGTGGGGAATCACCAGACATGTTCTAAATTAAACTTTCTATTTATGAAACCTGCTGCCTAAAATGAAAATGAGATCTGTGTGTGACATAGAATTCAGAAGACCTCGTTCATAGTTCTAGTCCCACTAATGATTTATAATGTGACTGGGTAGATCATGTAAATTCTCTGTTTCCTCATCTGAAAAGTGGGGATAACAATACCTTTTTTCTTTAAGAATTATCTTTTTCTATCCACTTGCTGGGTTTTTTTTTGTCTTCTAGTGCTGGAGATGAAACCCAGGGTACTGCCCATACCCGTCAACAGTACCGCCACTGAGCTATATCTCCAGCCCCTTTTGCTCTACTTGGCCTCAAACTGATTCTCCTGCCTCAGTCTCACAAACAGTTATGATTACAGGCATGTGCCACCTTCTTGAAAAAATTATTTTAATTTTTTAGAGACAGAGTCTCACTCTGTTGCCCAGGGTGGCCTCAAATTTCTGAGTTTAAACCATCCTCTTATCTTAGCCTCTGAGTAGCCAGGATTACAAGTATACACCATGATACCCAGTTTGTACTAACACTCTTAATACTCAGAAATATCTGACCTTTATTCATAAACCCTTCTGTAAATTTTTAAATATATAGCAATCTCATCCTAATAAACATACTCTCATGACTTTGAAACTATATGCTTATCTTTTAACCCTATACATAGATAACTGGGAGCAATATTAAAAGCACATTCATTTTAATAGCATATTTACCATTTCTTTTCATTAGTGATGGTGTTTTTTCCGCAGTTCTTACCTAAAATAAAAATGTGAATTGTGAATAAGAATTCTTTTTGATAGAAGGCAATTTATTTTTTATTTTTATTTATTTTTTGGTACCTGAAATCAAACTCATGACCTCCTGCTTGCCAGGCACGTGCTTATGCCACTGAGGTAAACCCCCAGCCCAATAGAAGGCAATTTAAAATGTTACATTAATCATAAACTTAAAAAATTGGATGGACTCTAATTCAAAATATGAACATCCACAAAATTTACAGCCTGATGGAACAGAAGGAAGTTAAAAAAAATTATCTAATCCAATCCCTTCACTTTACAGATAACAAGCTGAGACCCAGGGAAATTACATGACTTCATAGAGGCAAATAACAACTAATGGCAGATCTGTCGTGGTAACTCTGGTCTCCCATTCTAGTCTGGATTTTTTTTAGCATATTACTAACTCCTTGGCCACCCCAGTTCTTATTAATTTACATACATTTTACAGATCTTGTATGTTGTCTACACAAAGGTTAAAACTATTTATGAGTGCAAAACACATCCACACAAAGGTCTAATTTCAGAAGGGTAAGGGACTTCAGTAGTCTTTCAACATCATTCTTTATTACAATGATACTTAAATTAGTTCATTCTAATCCCCTTTTCATAAATTTACTTCAGGCTAAGGATAAGAAATTTTCTTTAAATTCTCTCCTTTAAAGCTCACTACCCAATATTAATTCACACTATTGTACTGTGAATTTTACATAAAAAAGTTATAAAACAAATTATACAATATTTGAAAAATGTTTTACACAATATGAGACTTACCAAAGACTCCTCAAGTGAATGGGTTAAATGAATATTGTTTATATATTCTTGTCCCTTCTCTTCCAAAAGATATTTACACCTAAATAAGGAGAGATTAAACTTCAGAAGCTGATAATTTAATAAAGTATTAGTAAAGACATTATCTCCATATTTATTTCATTAACTTGTTTTTCATTGTTTCTAAGGAGCCATGAAGAATATTACCAATTCCATATCTAATCATCATTTTAAGTTTAAAAAATGTTCCTCTTCTTATGCTGTGTCAGTAGGGCAAAAATACCAACTTGAAAACTTTTAAGTATGTTATTAAATTGGTACCTTGACATTTTTCCAGAAGTTTAAGGTAGCTAATTTTCTTAACAGGTTCTACTTTTTAGATGATTAAACAATTATGCATTTAAAAATCTTCATTTTCAACCTTTCTTTTTAAGGTTACTTAAGGCTAACATGTCTTTACAAATGATTTCTCTGAAGTTTTAAATTGTACTATTTTGTAGGCCAGAAATTTATATCACTTATATACCTGAGTACTTTGTTTTAAAAAGACAGGATGGCAAAGAGACATTTAGAATATGTCATCAACCTAAGATGTCTCTCATTGTAAGAAGTAGCATGTTTATTTTATGACATAAGACTTCTGCCAATTAAATTACGATCTGTTATCAGACGTGGCCTGATTTCAGAGATCTTAAAATGTAAACAACTCTATGTCTGAGAATCAATCAGATTCATTAGAATTTCCTAGGATATATGATGGCTTCTTCAGGACTCTCCTTGGCAACATGGGCTCTCCCAAATTCATCACTGAAGAGTCTACTTTCAACAATAAGTACATATTTCCTAATTTGGTATTTTGGAATGAAATTATCTTAATATCATAGATATGATATATAAGCAATGAGTGGTCACTAGAGAAGGCTTAAGTGTTTTTTCACCTTATAAAGTAGGTGACCCTGTTTTTACAAACCTGGTACAAATTTCAAGACATATTGAAGGCAAAAATAATTGAGGTGAAAAGTAATTCAAACCCTCCCACTGCAAAGTGTCCAACTTGCCTGTTACTGAATGAACCATTAAACATCTTACCCTGGATACCACTTAGCATGTTGTTCCCAAGGGTCTTCACTTGGCTTCCAATCAGTTAGTCCTCCTCCACAGTGAAAGCACTTTACCTTATCACCTTCACCTAAAAAAATATACAAGTAACAACATATGCATTTGTACAACTAGATATCTTATACACAAATACTCATTCTAACATCTAAAAATTAAGCACATCTAACTTCCATAAAAATCATACAGTTTAAGACATTCATATATAAATGTATGATCTTTATCATTTGAGAAAATACACATTAAATTCACTGACCCAATCTGAAGTATTTTATGGAAGACAACTAAAAATAAACATAACCAATTTTTCTACTAAGAACTACAATTGTTACATTCTTTTTAATTTTTGTTATTTGAGTCACCAATATTGCATTTACTTTGTCAAACTGAACTTTAAAACAAGTTAAACTCCGAGTATCAAAACAATAAATTTCAGCATAATGAAGTTACAAGATAAGATGTTCTAAGGTTATAGCTCAACAATACTAAACAAAACTTTGATTAGTATATGTTGGTACATACATACAATTTTTTTTATCGGTACCAGGTATCAAACTCATGACTGCCTGCTTACAAGGCAGGCACTAATGCCGCTGAGCTAAATCCAGAGCCCCATAAATACAATTTTTGAAATAGTAGATATTTTGTATTTTGGCATTATTTAAACCTAAAATAAATGGGTCAGACATGTAATACTTCTTAAAAATACTCTTGGAAGCCATCACGCTAATTGCCTTTCTGGATACAACTAGAGCATTCATTTCAGAAACACTCATTTGTAGTAGTAAGTATAATACTAGGTAACTTTCAAATATCGACTATATATTAAAGGTAGACATTAATTTTAGTTTGAGCCAAACTCTAATATTAACTCATTTTAAGAGTTTTTATGAGGCTTAGAGGAAATACATGTAATATATATACTGAGCACATGTATTAGATGATAGCCAGTATTACTATTAGACTCATGTTTCTATTGTCCCTCTTAAGATTACATAAGTTTAAACTTAACTCATGTCTTTTTTACATAAATTCCATAATTATATATGTTTAGAGAATAATACTGATATAAATAATCATGCCAGCTTATATTTAAATATTTACCAATTCAGGGGGTTAAAGACATCTATTTACTGTTTAAAAACCCCAGGATAGTTTGAAAGTTTATTTACCTAAAGCATAAAATCCAGCTCTTGCAAGCTGCTCCTTATTAACTGAATACGTCCATGTCCCAAAAGTAATGATCCGGGCTTCATACTCTGCCATGGCTGGATTTCTTGGAGGAATTGTTGAATTTGGGAAATTCCTATTAGAACTCACATCGGATTCACTTCGAACATTAATGTTCCGACCCAAAACAAAGAAGCACTTTGGGAAATGTCGTCTGTGTTCTGACCAGGCACGATCACAAGGTTCCCAATTTTTCAGTTTTCCACCACAACAAAAGCACTGCACTTGATCATCAATACCTGTGTAGTAGAGTCCAGCACTAGCTAACTCTCTGGGAGTTAAGTGGGCATAGTCTGGCCAGTTATGAAATGATTTTAATCTAGCTTCTTCACTACACATGGCAGGATTCCTTGGGTATATAGTATCTGATATATCTACAACCTGTCCAGTTCTTAGAAGATAGTCTGCATGAGTCTCAGGTGATTTGTCTACAGCAAAATGATTTCTGCTTCCCAGACAGTTTTCAGCTTTGCACTGACCATTTTGGACACCAGGATTTGTAGGCTGTGCAGTACTATTTTCAAAATAAAATCCTTTGATAAATCTGCAATTTGGGGACACTTTTCTGTGTCTCCCAACTGCGGAGTCTCCATATTGCCATCTATCTACTGCCGCATGACAACTAAAGCAGCGCACAGTGTCTCCTTCACCAGTGTAAAGAAAACCCGCTCGTGCCAGTGTTGATGCTGAAACAGGACTACTACTTGGAAAATTAGCAAAAGTTTTTAACCTATTAAACTCTTCTACAAATTCTCCATTCTGATTGATGTCTGCAGGCACGTAAGTGTTAGATCCTTCAAAACTGTTAAACGTCATCTTCTCTTGAAAAGAAGACTCGTCCACTTTTCTAAAAAAGAGAACATTGTATTAGGAAAGCCAAAATGCGAAACAAAGCCATATGTGTTTGGTATTAGAAGCTAAAAATTATCCACCGATGACATAAAAATAACTATACAATCACCAAAACGTTCAAATTCTAAATACTAGAACTCTTATTTCACCACACCATTCAAGTCATACAGTAAAATCTGATATTTTTGTTTTGTCTGCTACTCTCTCTCTTATGGTGCTGGAGACTGAACCCAGGACTTCATACATGTGAGATAGTAAGCACCACTGAGCTATACCCCTAGCTCTGTTTCCTTTTGGGGGAAAGTAATATTTAAACAAGTAGATGAAAACTATTTTTAAGTGCTTATTTTATATGAATATGGAAACGGTGATGTATAATATAATTAAACATGTACATCATTAATTAGGAAAAACATTAACAAAGCACAAAATATGCAGATATTTAAAGTCTATGCATAATTGTTATAATGAATTGTTGTGTAGTCAAGGAAGAGTTCGGTTTTCAAAATTTAAAAAAATAAATGTTTGGAATGTTAATGAATTAATTTTAAATATTTATTCATGTTCCTACACATTTAGGAGAATAAAATGCTTCTGATTTTCCTGAATAAATGAGTTCATTTTTGATAGAAGTGGGTCGGAAATCTATGAGTATAAATAAACATATTAAATACTGCCCTCTACAGGGTGGCTGAGGAAAACCCTAAGTATTTGTAGATCTTAATTGCAGTTACTTTTGCTATCAATTTTTCTTGGTCAAGGAACGATCTGTTCTTTTTTTTTTTTTTTTTGTCTTTTTCTTTTTTTATCGGTACTGGGGATCGAACTCACGACTGCCTGCTTGCAAGGCAGGCGCTTATGCTGCTGAGCTAAATCCCCAGCCCAGGAATGATCTGTTCTAACGGAAGAGAATTTGGCAGCATAATTAGAGCTGCCAAATTATAGCTATGTAATATTTAACTCAGATAACATACTAAAAGGAGCCAGTTGGATTTAGAATGGTGGCAAGACAATTTATCCTCTAAACCTAGATGCTTCTGAAAGCAAAAAAATAATGAATAAAATGAATAATTGCTCAGGGACAATATGCATAGCTCAGGGCTGCCCCAGGCACACCAGACTGTATGGTTGCCCTAACTATGAGGCAAACCTGGTTCTCCAGAATCTCCCATGGTGTGCAATGTCATGCAAATGTAAAATAAAAGAATGCTAAACCCACAGCCTAACCCGCACCACATACACAAGCAGATGGCTCACATATACACATAGAATCCAACTTAAAAATGTGAATCAACTGAATAGATATTTCTTGAAAGAGGATACTCAAATAGGCAACATGGTGATAACCACAAATTCACAATGGCTAATTTTGCACACTTACTTAACGGATAAATGGAGGTTTGGGAAAGGATAAATGGAGGATGGGAAATTTCAAATGGCTGACACCCATTTGAGATATCCCACTAACTCTTTAGGGATGGGCCAACCTCTCCCAACCACTAAAACAAACTAAACCCACTAAATGTAAAAAATACTCCAGGGCAAGATCCTTCTTGGCATAAGATCATCTCTGCCCTCTTGAGTTATTACAAGATTATACCCAAATTGAGTCATAGACCTCTGAGTCTTCTGTCAGTCGTGCCTATCACTGTATATACCAAATAAATAGTGGCTGTCTTGGGGTGTTGCTCTCTTGGTCCATCTGGAGGCATCAACTTCTCAGTTACTCATCGTGCATTATCAAATTTGTCTCTGTTGTTGTTGGTTTTTTTTTTTTTTTTTTTGGATACCAGGGATGAACTCACAACCTTGTGCTTGCCAGGCAGGTGCTTATGCCGCTGAGCTAAATCTCGAGCCCTTCTTTCTTATTTTATTCCTCTCATTGTACTCTTGATACAGGCAATCGGAGATCTGACCAGGTCCCCAACAAACAACAAGCATTATTAAAAAATGTTCAACATCACTAATCATTAGGGAATGCAAATCAAAACCACAATGAGATACCATCTCACGCTTGTTAGGATAGCTATTTTATTGCTACAAAAACCAACAAATTCTGGTGAAGATGTAAAGAAAGGGAAACTCTGATACACTACTGATGGAACTGTAAAAAGTACAGACATGGAAAATAGCATGGAGGTTCCTCTAAACACTGGCAAACAGGGAGCCAGGATTTTAGCTTAGCAATGTAAGCACCTGCCTGGCAAGCATGAGGTCATGAGTTCAATCCCTAGTACCAAAAACAAAAACAACAACAACCAAAAAAACCCCTGGGAATAGGATTTAACAATCCTGAGTTATAACCAAAGGAACTAAAGTCAGTACGTTGAAGAGATATCTACATTTGCACATTTTACTATAGCACTGTTCACAACAGCCAAAATATAGAATCAACCTATCCATTGCTGGATGAAGGAATAAAGAAAACGTGGTATATATACAAAATGAAATATCTTTCAGACATAAAAAGAAATTCTGTCATTTGCAGCAATATGGATAGAACTGGAAGACATTACATAAAGTGTAATAAGTCAGGCACAGAAAGGCAAATACTGTATTTTCTCATGGGTAAAAGCTAAAACATCAATATCATGAGTACAGCACCAAATAGTGGTTTGTGTGTGTCGGGAGATGATGATAAGATGGTCAATGGGCATAGATGTACATTTTGCCAGGAGTAACTTTGAATGTTCTACTACATAGGGGAATGAATATGATTGAAAACCACTAGCTAAGTATTTCAAAATGGCTACTAGATAAGATTTTGAATGTTCCTAATACAAAGAAAAACAAGTATCTGAGGTCTGATATGTCAATAATTTTGATCTGATATAATGGATTGTATACATGCAATGAAATATGACACTGTACCCTATAAATATTACATATTATTCTATGTCAACTAAAAGTAAAAATGTATTTTTTTTGTCTTTTTCGTTTTTATCGGTACCGGGAATCGAACTCACGACTGCCTGCTTCCAAGGCAGGCGCTTATGCCGCTGAGCTAAACCTCCAGCCCCCGTAAAAATATATTTTTAAAAAAAGAATGATCACAGTGACTTTGTCTCTGCTCCATATGGTCATTGATTTCTTAAGGAATGATCCAGATCTTTCAACATTATGTTGGCAAAATACCTATAGAACATCACCTCTCTTTGCGTAACAATCATCACAAGGCTTCTCTCTTGTAAGCTGGCAATGAACTTCAGAATTTCTTGGTTTGTCAATTTACAGTGGTAATAATTCATATAAATACCATAATAACTGAGTTATACATATATATATATTAAATTTTTAAAAAATAGTCTCTCTATGACTTTTGATTATCATTTGCCAGATGTCAAAACATTCTGACATTAACTTCAAAGCCCTTTGTTGAACTGGAGAACAAAAACCAAGATTCAAACAAACCAAGGCTGGCTTACAGGCTACAAGAATAAATTTTTTTTTTGTTTTTTGACAGGGTTTTGCAATGCAGTTCAGGCTGGCCTTGAACTTGTAATGGGTGATCCTCCTGCCATACCCTCCTGAATGCTGGGATTATAGGCATGGGCCACCATACACTTATAGTGAGATAAAATTTAATAGGAGCAAATGTAAAGTTTTATATTGTGGTTTTTAAAAAACTATTACTAAGGAACTAGGAGATTTGGTCTGTAATAAAATCATGTAAAGGCAAACTTCCAGACTAAAAACCTTGGAATTTTAGTTAACTATTAATTTATTATGAGCCAACATTACATTGCTGCCAAAAAACAAAACAACAAAAACACAACTTTATAGCAATTGCTAGGGTATGGTGGTGCATGCCTGTAATACTAGAACTTGGGAGGCTGAGTTGGTCATTCTGGGCAACACAGCAAGTTCAAGGCCAGCCTGGACTACAAAACAAAATCTTATCTTAAAAACACACACCACATCAAAAAAATGTATAGCAAATTCAGACTACATTAGTGATCAGATGTGCAACATCCAGATCCAATTCAGATACATCCTGAATATTATTTTTAGTTCCAAAGACATTTTAGAAGAGACAACAAAATTTAACGTTTTTAGCAATCAGGATAATGAAAATGATATCACAGGAAGAGTCAGAAGAGGTGAGGATGCTTATCTCAAAGGGAGAAAAATTTGTGAGGCAAAAGGTAGAAGGGATAGAATAAATATTAGTAAGATATCTAAAAGGCTACTCTGGGGAAAAGGGAGCCAAATTCTATGTAACATGAAGGAAGAATTAAGGCCAGCAAGTATAATTATACCAAGTACACTTTAACCCAATACAAGGATAAACTTTACAATAGTAAGTGGCAGTATAAAATGCACTGGGTTGTGTATCAGTCAGTGCTTACTACAAAAACAGATTTCATGCAAGATACACAAACACAGTGTATAAGAACTTACAAAACTGATTTACAATGGCTACCCACAGAGTCGAATACAGAGAAGTGCAAAAGGGCTGTGGACTAGAGATTCCAAGGATCTAGTCGAAGGCCTGGAACTCACTAAGATCCCATGTGAGTCTGCATCAATGGGCCAAATGTCTACAATGGAAGGCTGAAGGGTTTGCGCTGGAGGCTGAAGATGACACCCAAAGTGAAGGTGGAGCTCCTCTGAAAAACAAAAGTGAGCCTACCTTGTTTCCTTTTTATTTCATTCAGGTGGCAAGCTTATTGGTTGCTGACACCGGGTGGGTCTTCTCTCTAGAAAATCCCATCAGCCACACCCAGAACTATGCTGATAACAATGAATTTAGCTGGGCATTTCTTACTCAAATTGACACAATTAGTTAACCATTATAACCCACCCTTTATCAACTTGACCACCAGACACATTTCCTTAAACCAGTCTCCAAATACAAAAGTGACAAATATCTTGCATACAAACAGAAGCATATGAATCCTCCCCACCCCAGCAGTTTTCTTTGGATGATGCTTACTCCTAACATTTCATAACTTGAACACTGTAACACAGGTTTAGCAATACTTAACCAATATTGTCTTTATCAACATACTACAAGAAGCATATTAGGAGAGAATTACTACCGTCCTCATTTCTATAACTGATTGCAGGGTCATAGCTGGTATTTAGACCTACTTTTTTTCCAATAGCCATTTTATATTCCCTTGGCCTTTAGCAGGTCTTGGTGCAATCACCTCAATCTTCATTCCTGAAGGTCTGGACCATTTGTCACCCTGCCTGTTGTACTTTTCCACTGATTTTAATAACAGAGCATAGTTAACACGAGGAAGAGGTTCACTAAGGGATCACCTGCACTACAAGTACATTCTTCATTTCCTCCATTGTGGAGTAATAGCCCAATTTCCCCTTGATAGGCTGTGTCAATCAGCCTTGCCAACACTGTAACTTCCTTTTTACCTTGCTTCTTCAGAGGTACTGGGATATCAAAATGACCTGGAAGAAGTCTTAGCTTCCAGTTCCATGGTATTATTGTCGTGCTTCCTGGTGTAAGTCTTTTCCCCTCTGGTACTAAGATTTCTAAGTCAGCACAGTATAAGGTCATAAGGACAGGAAGCAGAAATTTTGTTAGTGGATCATGAGGGTACCATTCCCAACTCTACCCCTTGATTCCTGGACCCGTAAATCCTAGATATAGGAGACACAGTACCATATAGTAGATGCTTATTCAAAGCATATACAGCCTTTTGAAGAACCTTGCCCCACCCCTGCAAGCTATTGCCACCTAGCTGGCACTGTAACTGTGTCTTTGAAAGACTATTCCACCTTTCTATCAATCCAGCCACTCCTCTATAGTGAGGAATATGGTAAGATGACTGAATTCCATAAGCATGAGACCACTGTGCCTCACTTCTTTGGCTGTAAAATGTGCTGCTTTGTTAGAGACAATGCTATGTGGAATTCCATAATGGTGGATACAGCACTCAGAAGGTAGTTTTGGCAGGAGCATTACATACAGGGGAGGCAAATTCATATCCAGAATAAGTGTCTATGCCAGTAAGGATAAAATGCTCTCTTTTCCATGGTGGAAGTGGTCCAATATAATCAATCTGCCTCCAGGTTGCAGACTGATCACTCCAAGGAATGATGCCATATTGGAGACTTAGTATTGGTCTTCTCTGCTGGGATATCTGGCATTCATCAGTGGCTGTAGCCAGATCAGCCTTGGTAAGTGGACTCTGTGTTGCTGAGTCCACGCATAACCTCCATCTCCGCCATGATGGACACTCTGTTCATCAGCCCATTGAGCAATGACTGGGGTGGCTGAAGAAAAGAGACTGACTGCAGTCTACAAAACAGGTCATCCTATCTATTTGACTGGTTTTCTAAGGTCACTTTATGTTCCGTGTGAGTACACATCAGGAAGCCAAAGGGTTTGCAATGGAAGGCTGAAGGATCTGTACCAGAAAGCTGAAAAGTCTGTACTGGAACCCAAGAAATGACGCTCAAGGTGAAGATGAAGACTGGAGCTCCTTCGAAGAAACGGAAATGAGCCTTCTTTTTTGTTTCCCTTTTATTCCATTTAAGTAGTAAGTCTATCAGATGTTGCCACTTACAGCCAGGATGGGTCTTCTGTCTTCAGTAAATCTCTATCTTACACTCAGAACTATGCTGATCCAATTAATTTAGTTGAGCATTTCTTACTGAAGTTGACACAACCAGTTAACTATCACATGCTGCCTTGCAAGTTGAGTTTCTCCTATTACTAACAGACTTCAACATGGACTAGATGGCTAAATTTTTTCTCTGGAGGGGGGCCTTTATTGGTACCTTTACTGGCCAGGAGGGTACTTGAGGGGGATGAAGCATTTAGAATGGATGGCCCAGATGCTAGGTCAGCGATGTTTCACAGGATCATAGGTGATGAACTCACCTAAATAGTGGCTGATCATTTCAGTCTTGATCTACACATGGTTGAAGGTCTTGCCATTGTAGATGCCTGCCCACCATCTCCAACAGGATGATTAGGTCCTGAAAGTGTGTCTTCACCACCTCAGCTTCTCCATGGGCAGTGCCCCCTTCTTAGCCTTGGTGTTGGCACTTCAGCAGCAAGTGCTGCTTCTGCTGCAGGCCATGGTTCAGCCACCACGGATGGTATGTGCTGCATAGCTGCATCAGTTGTTCCAAGCAAATGTCCAGAAGCTGGCTGAGGTCTACTCTGCAGTAGTAAACTTGCAGAGGGTTTGCTTCTTCTGCCATCTTGCCAGGTCTTTGGAAAAGATGGCCCTTCTTACGCCTGCGCAGTTATCAGACAGTAGCCTGCAAGTACTAAACATTTTTAAGTCTATAATTATCCTGAAGAATCAATGCTCAACATAATCAAAAACACATGGAAATTATGCTCTTTGAAGTCGTTTTATTTCTTGGACCAATCA
Source organism: Cavia porcellus (assembly GCF_034190915.1). Lineage (NCBI taxonomy): Eukaryota > Metazoa > Chordata > Mammalia > Rodentia > Caviidae > Cavia > Cavia porcellus. The sequence continues at coordinate 85,563,479 of NW_026947486.1, read as the reverse complement.
AAATAGATGTGCAAGTCAAACATCCATTTTAATTTCAATGGATATTTTGTGAACTCCAAACAGTCATCCATTTAAGAGGATACTAACGTCCATTCAATAGCAGTACTAGAAGAATCTGTATTTGAGGCTTTCAAGAAAAGACCTCATCTGCTCAGGAGTTAGGGCTACTGTGGTAGATTAACTAATAGTCACTTTGTAACATCCAGCTGAACTAAGTGAGTGTGACGTTGGGTATGGAAGGCCCACCTGAGAATTGTGACTGGCAGCATAAAAAAAGAACTGGAGGGGAAGATAGTATACTGTTGATTTACCTAGAGAAGTGTATCGCGCAAGCTTTCCTGATATGATCTCAGCTGTTCTCATTGTTGGAGGAGCACAGGTCCTCACTGTCACTGAGGATAGCTGCGGTTCTTTTTAGGGAAGCTCTGGTCCTTACTTTGAGCATTGTTTCCTGGCTCCAGTACAGATTCCTCAGCCTGCTGGCATAGACCCTTCACCCCATTGACACAGATTTTCTAACTTCTACCACTGACCTTTGGGCCTTCCCAGTGCAGATCCTTGATATAGACTTGCATGAGACATTTCAGTGGGCTCTAGGCTTTCAGCTAGACTTATGGAAGAAGACATTGCCATGGTCTCTAGGTCTTTAGTCAGACTCATGTAAAACACTGCCATGGAATCAAGGCCCTTGGCTGCATTCTTTGGGTCTCCATTATGTAGACAGATCTCTTATACTTTGCTGCATTTGAATTTTTGGATGAATATTACAAAATCTTATAAATTATGTACCCTGCATTAAATCTATTCCCTAGCAAACCCTGACTACAACAGTTATTTTAATGCTAATAGTTTAGATTCCACTGTTTTTGCAAAGTAGTTTATTTTTCCAGAAGTATAAAAGTGAACATCATATATACATTATCAGAATTTGAGGTTTTGGAAAAACATGGGAAAGCAGAATTACCACAGAGTTAAAAAGTCAAAGACAGACAAACATAGTGGCATACATCTGTTAATCCTAGCAACTGGATGTAGGAAGATCAAGAGTTCAAGAGAAGCCTGGGCAACTTTGTGAAAGATAAAATAAAAAGGGCTAGATGTGTAGTCTAGTGGTAGAATATTTACCTACTATGTACAAGGCTCTGGGTTTAAGCCCCTGTACTAAGAAAAAAAATCAAATGGAGAAAGATGACTCAAAAATATAACAATTCAAGTGAAATAAAGGTAGAGAGAAGATATTGTAAAGAATAAGTATAGATAGAGCATTGAATTGTGAATACAGACAAAGATGTGGTGTGGTCATTGAGGAAGGTGATAAAAAGGCTTTGGAATGTGAAGAGATCGAAGTGCAATAAAGTATGCTGAGCTAATGTAAGGCTTCTCTATGAAAGCATATTCAGGATTTCTACAAGATAAGATGTAAGGCGGGAAGGCAGGAATAAACAAAGATGTCAAAGAAAGACTTGCCATGAGGGTAGACACCTGTCTGGAATCTTGAGGGGAACAATGTTCAGGAAAAACAGCACTAGGGAAGCCAACAATGGTAGCATCAAAAAGATCAGTAAGCAACAGTCATGTTTGTATGAGGGGTTTAGAAGAGTTTAAGATGGCAACATGTTAGAAGGGTTTAAAAATATGTATACACACACGCACGTTAATCTAGTCAGCTGTGTGAAGAAAATCAAGGGCAAATGCCTAGGAGAAGGAGCTGACTACTAATCTAGGGAAAAAGTGAGAAGTGGGGAGCAGGTAGAGACAAGTACATAGAAAATCCACCAGCTTAGGGGCTGGGGATTTAGCTCAGCAGCATAAGTGCCTGCCTTGCAAGCAGGCAGTCGTGAGTTCGATCCCCGGTACCGATAAAAAGGAAAAAGACAAAAAAAAAAAAGAAAGAAAATCCACCGACTTCATATGTGCAGACAATACAAAAGTTTTCATTTCTCTCAGTTTTTCATTATTAAGTTTCTCAAACATGTAAAATAAAGGTTATCTGAATGGGGAAAAAGGATATAAAGTTGGGCATATGCAAGACGCTACCCCATTAAAAACACACTTCTGGACAAGATCTGGAAGGTAATATTTAATTAATTGGAACCTGTGATTATTAAATGTTTGTAAGATTTTAAAAGTTAATGGCACAGAAGTTAAAGCATCTCTGTCAAGTAACTGATCACAAACAGCAACAACCTTGCCATTATCTATGAGACCAGCAAATCAGGGAGAAAAATTGCTGGGAACAGTTTCTAGTAGCTCCAGCCAATGTACAGATAACAGCCTCTTTGGCTACTTACAGCAAACTGAACCAAACTGAGCCAAAAGAAGACAGCGATGAAGATGACATTACTATTGAAGACTGTACCACTGCTAAAGCCGTTCTTACAACTGAAAGCCTGAATTCCTCAACACAGAACAAACTCAGTTGAGTTTAGAAAGAACAGTCTCATTCCTTCTAATTAAGACAGCTTACTTAGCAAATGGTGCAAAACATGTAACTTTAAATACATTCTCTAGATCAAATACTTTCAGAAGACGAAACAGTCATAACATAAACTATGGCTGAGTGTCTTCAGAGCAAGGGTATAATACGGACTTGCAAATTTGGCTACTTTTTAAGAGCTTTTAGGAGAGGGAAAGATGTAAAAAGAATTAAGATATATTATGCACGTGTACCAACTCCTGATGAGAAATGAAATCATTATACACTACAGACATATATTAATAAAAATAAAATTTTTAAAAAGAAGTTTTTAAACCTCTGGTCAATAACCTAGCATAAGCTTAAGAATAATATTGCAGCCTTAAAATGTTATTAAAATAAATTGAAACAGAAAGTAGATTAGTGATTGCTTTGGGTGGAGAGGGAGGACTAGGGAATGACAGCCAATGGTTATTGGGTTTTTTTGAGAGTAACAAAAATGCCTTAAAGTTAGACTGTGGTGATGGTTGCACAATTCTGAATATCTTGCATTAAAAATCACTGACTTGTATGTATGTTTTAATTTTATCTTTTTAATATTTTTTTTTTTTGGTAGTGGGGACTGATCTCATGACCTTGTGCTTGCCAGGCGGGTGCTTGTGAAAGCTAAGCTAGATTGCCAGCCCATGTTTTAATTTTAAATGTTTTACTTTTGTGGTGTTGAGGCTCAAACCTAAGGGTTTATCCATACTAAACATATGTGTAGCACACAGTCACATCCCGACCTCTGTATGCATTGTTTTAAATGATTTTTATGATGTTTTGAGATACATTTCAATAAAACTGCCAAAATATTAAAATAGTGGTTTGAAGTCTAAAACAAAAGGCCTTTGCTAGTGAAATTACGTGCTTTTGGTTTGGAAAATATAACATACAGCACATTTTCAGAATTAGGTGAAAAAACTAAGTCGTTTCTGTTTGAAGTAGTTATATATTTAACCTGTTTCACAGAATCAAGTTAATTTTTAACTACATTCTTTAAATTCTAATGTGAAAAAGTTTTATCACTTTTGATACTGAAAACCTTAGCTCTTCTCTTCCCAATATATTTCTTAACGTAGTTCTTCCATTGCTCATTGTACAAATCACCTTCTGAAATGCATTTTTCTAATGTTACGAAAACCAAACCGATTGCCTAGGGTTTCTTTGTTGTTATTTGTTCTCTTTAAGGCATGTGGTTCAACCAGGCCTTGAATTTATTAAGTAGCCCAGTCTGGCCTCATACGCATGGCAATACTCCTGCCTCAGTCTCCCACGTGTTGAGATTTCAGGTGTACACTGCCACACACAGCCCAAATTGGCTATTTTATGAAATACTGAACATTGGTGTTTATGCTTGTTATGGTCGATACACTGTGTCAACTTGAGCAGTTTACAAATTTAACTGAGAGACTCAGCAGGGAGCCAGGGTTCTTATTTTTTAAATATCCTCATCCTGTGCAAGGAAGGCAAGATGTTTTTGAGTGTTACACCTGCCCTGGGAGGAGGAGTAGCCTGCATACAATATAAGGCAGCCTTGTTTTTCTTCCCTTTTCTCTGGCTGCTGCCTTGAAGTATTGCCCCAGCGTCATGCCACCCTGCCTTGAAACCAATTGATTATGGACTGAAACCTCCAAAAACTGCAAGATAAACAAACCTTTCCTTCCTTCATTTGGGTATCAGGTAGTTTGTCCAATCAACGAGAGAATAGTGAAAGTAACCAGGACAATGCTAACGCTTATAAATTTATAAAATAATTCCACATACGTACAACTTTCATTTTAAAAAGCAGTTAATTTCACTGCCTCGGATAATATAAGATACTCTAATTTCTGTTTGCCTTTATCCTCAATCTCTCAAGAAGCATTCTGTATGTATGCTGGTGGGCTTTGTCTTTTGATGTATTCCTGTAGTATGAATGTTTTGAATATAAATTGTACCAAGATTAAAAGATTTTATAAACATGACAAACTTATGAACCTTTTTACACAAAATTATATGGTTTTTCCCTCCACTAATACTAGGAATCATCACACTTTCCTGTGCTCTTTTAAGGTTGATACAGTGATTTAAGAAGCTAACACAGAAGGGTACAGGAACCCTCCATAAAACCCAGAGAAGAGACTGACACTCCTCTTTGGATCCTGTCTGGAGTCACAGCTGAAAAAAAAATACTAGGAATCAAACTCAGGGCCTTGTGTATGTTACGCAAGTGCTCTACAGAGAGAGTTGCACCCCTGACCCTATTGAATTTTCTTTAATAGTATATTCTAGCAACATTGCCTAAACTTTAGGAGAAACAGTATTTTACCATTCATAGGTAAAGTTATATTATGTTATTTATTTCTCATATGTCTACTTCAAATGTATAAAGTTACTTTGATTCTTTGCCTGATTTCTTTGGTATTTATCATTATATAACATAGAATTAATATAGTATGCTTACATGTAGAAATTTAGAAAGCATACGTCTGTATGGTCTCTTGGTTATTCCTCGTAAAGCAAAAAAAAAGTATTTTTTTGGTTTTTTGCTTTTGTTTTGCAGCACTGGGAACCCAGGGGCTTTGCACTCAGCCACATTCTGACTTTTCTTTTTTCTTTTTATTTAGAGACAGGTTCTCAGTTTCTAAATTGCACAGCTTAGGCTTGCCATGCTCCTGCCTCAGCCTCCCAGAGTGATGGGATTATAGGCATGCATCACTACATCTGATGCTCCCAAAGCTATTATTTTCTGGTACAGCTAGTATAAATACTTTTATAGCAGTGGTATGCTATTAAAATTATGAAGAAACAAGGGACTCAAATAGTTTGGATTAATGAATTTTTAAAAACTTTCTAATGTTAAGTAGAAAAAAAGTCCATGTGGAGAAACTTTATGTATAACTTAATATCAGAATACTACTTGGAAATGTATTTCAGTACTAAACTTCCTATTAAAGTGTGATTACCTGAAATGAAGTTTTAAATAATTTAAAATTCGTGCAATAGCACACATTTATAACCCCAGCTACTTAGGAAGCAGAGACAAGAGGTTCCTTTAAGGCTAGGAGTTCAAGGCTATCTTAGGCAAGACAGCAAGATCCTGTTTCAAAATAAAATAGTGAAGAGGGCTGAGAATGGGTAGCTCAGTGATAGATCACTTCCCCAAACTGCCAGAGGACCTCAATTTGATCTCCAATTCCAAAAATGAGGTATTTGTGAGTCAATAATTACTGGTTTTAAACCATGAGTTTCACTTATCACCAAATAAAAGACAGATAGGAAAGGTAAACAAGAAGTTTTTATATTAGTGGCAGGCACTAAAGAAAGTAACTTTTTTGGTGCTGCGGATCATCAGCTTCATACACTCACTCTAGCACTAAGCTATTCCCCTACATAGTCTTCAAGACAGTAATTTTTATTCTAAAGATTAATACTAATTTATTTAAAATGACTGACAAGAATACTATCTCTGTTTTAAAAGTTAAAATAATGCTGTAAAACAAATCACTTAACTGTGACCTTATTTGGAAACGGGACCTTTGCATATACAATCAAAAGTTAAGATAAAGCCATTAAAGTGGGCCCCAATCCAATATAGCTGGTATCCTTCTAAGAGAAGAGAGACAGAGATCACAAGAAAAACAGCTACATAAAGATACAGGCAGAGATTGGTGTGATGTACTTACCAATATAATGATGTTTAAAATACTAAGAATATAGCTCTTCTACTTTTTACTCCATTATGACCATGCTGGTAGAAATATATAATTAAAGACATTTCTGACTTAAAAGTCAGAAAATGCATATTTTAAAAATTTAACCTGACATTTTTACCATTCTGCCTCTCAAAACTCTAGAAGAAATGACCATTCTTTGTACCCTGATATATCCTCTACAGAGTTTTCTGATGGCTCAACACTGGATAATTTTGGCATGTTTGTATCTTCATATCTATGAACATAGTATAGGCACATACCTTTGTCAGAATGAAGGTCCCTTATGGCAACAGTTACATCTTATTACATTTGTAATCCCAATGCCTACTGCAATGTTGAGCATATAACAGAACTCAATGACTGTTAGACAAAACAATGAATGTTGAACTACTTCTGTTAGGTCAATGATTTTTATCCCATACTCCACCTACCACCTCCCCTGGACTCTTGTAAGCACTGTGAATACTAAATTGTTAACATGCCAATGTTCCTAGGAAATGTGACTGAATAAATATGTGCTCACCAGCCAATGTAATTAGTGATTTTAAAAAAGCCTGCATTGAAGTCACATTCCAAATACAGTATTCAGCTGGGCACAACAGTGTGTACCTATGGTCCCAACTATTTAGGGGGCTGAGGCAGGAGGATCATTTAAGCCCCAGAGTTTCAGGTCAGCCTAGGTAATCTGTTAAACCTTGTTATAAATGGGGCTGGAGATTTAGCTCAGCGGCATAAGCGCCTGCCTTGCAAGCAGGCAGTCCTGAGTTCGATCCCCGGTACTGATAAAAAGGAAAAAAGACAAAAAAGAAAAAAAAAGAAACTGGTTACATATTTTTTAAAAAACCTTGTTATAAATAATGACAGTATTCATAAAATTTTTCATGAATTTTAAATGTTTACAGTAACATGAAAACTTCGTATATGCTAACCAAAAAAAAATCACCATAACTTAAAATCTATTTTTATATTTTCTTTGCTTATTACTAGCTGAATAGTAGAAGTCTTTCTCTACTTATCAAATAAACAACATTAATTCCCTGGCTCAGTGGAGGTCAATCCCTCTTTTAATGATCTTAAAGTATTAGTCACAGACAGTTCTATTTAAAAATAACATTGTGATTTATAAAGTATACTTTGTTTCTTTATCTAGGAAATGTACCTTTGGAAACATAGTATGAAAAATGAATTTTTAAAAATAAACAAAAGAGCATATATATCTTTTAAAATTCAGCTTTTATACAATGATACACTTACATTAAAACTCAACTTTTACTCACATAAAGGATATTTTCTTTTAACTTAAATGGTCAATAAAAATATTTTTGAGGTTAATAAAAATTCAATCACATCAAAAACTCGTTGTTACCACAAAAAAGGTAATTGTGAGGTAACATGTTAATTGGACAATAATCATTCATTACACATATGCAAACATCCTGTTTAACTCCTTAAACATATAAAATAAAAAAAAAATTAAAAGCCAAGCAAGGTGAAACATGCCTGAAATCCTAGTAATTAAAAAGCTGAAGTGTAAGGATCATGAATTTCAGGTCACTCTAGGCCAAATAAGGTGTCCTAGGTCAGCCTAAACTACATGACAAGGACCTGTCTCAAAAAGATAAATAAAAGTAAAACATTATTTTAAATAGGGCAACTCATTAGGGACTCCTTCTGTCTCTCAGAAGCTATCCTATACCCCAATTCCTATTTTCCAATATGTATTCTTACTCTTAAAAAATGTATACATATTTAAAATAGGCTGGGGCGGGGGGAGTTGTAGTTGTCAGATCCTTTGCCAAACACATGAGAAGCCCTGGGTTTAATCCTCGGTACTACAAAACAAACCAAAAATGGCTGAGGATATAGCTCAGCAGCACAGTATGTGCCTGGCAAGTGCAAGGTCCTGAGTTTGATTCCTAGGACAAAAAAAAACCTGCCATGAACCAACAAAAAATAAATATGCATATATATGAAATAAAAGGATATACATATGTAAAACAAAAAGTTCTTTCTCATAATCAGTATAAGACTGATTTTGTCAACAAGGTACACAAACATGGGTCTGTGACACGTTCTTTAGAACATTTCTATTGATGAATTATAATTTTATGAGTTTTATTGTATTAATGAGTACTTAACAGGAAAAAATATCATAAAAGTATTAATTCTTTAATATTTATTGATTGTTTATAAAAGAATATCAAAGTTTTTATCATCAATTGGTTTTTGGTGTACAAAGTGTAAAAAAGAACATCAGAAATAAATTTTCATATGAACTACAATGAAAATACCAATAGCACACTACAAAAAATAATCTTTACTTCAATTATCACACCTAAGGCAGTGTGGATACACGACAGCAGCAAATTCCATACACACATACTACTCACACTGACAGCACATGTCTTACTTCCCTGGCCTTTTTGTAGGACATACTTGACATCTCAGTAGTCTTGCTGTTTTGCCATGAGGTTCTTATTATACAGTGTGTAGTTAACAGGAACATAAAATATCAATAAATTAAATTGCTAAACTAAGTACGTATTGTACATTTAGAATAGACATCAACATTTCCACATCTGCTGTGTACTTCCTTACAAACCATAAAAGATAACATCAGAAATAAATTCCTGCTGGGAATGGTGGTGCATACCTGTAATCCCAGCACTCAGGAGGCTGAGGCAGGAAGGTCACTGCAACTTTGAGGTCAACCTGGGCTATAAAGTGAGTTCAAGCCTACTGTGACCTGCATAGTGAAACCAAAAAGAAAAGAAAAGAAATTCCTAAATAAAAACACCAATAGAACTGTACCACAAAAATAACTTTCCATCAACTGTCACACCCACGGCAGTCTTCACATGTGACAACTGCATGTGCGACACATATGTCTTGCTTACACTGATAGCACATATGCTGAGCTTTCCTTTCCTATGTGGCAGTCTTGTCACTTCTTTTCCAGTTTTGTCAGGAACTTCCTATTATATTGTACAACATGTACCGAGCAGAGAAAAAAGATGTCAATAAATAAAAATATGAAATATGTAATGAGTGCTTAGAGTAGACATCAACATTTTTGTATCATTTGTTTACTTGCTTATAAAACCTAAAAAAATACCATCAAAAAAACCCTTATCTGACTGCAATATAAAAACAAAAGTCCACCACAGAAATAAGCTTTGCTTCAACTGTAATACCCAAGGCACTCTTCACCAACGACAGCCTGCATGTTTCATATACAAGTATCACTTACACTGGTATACTTTCTTGACAGGCACAGTTGATATCTTTTTTGTTCTCCTGGTGTCCTGTTTCCTGTAATAAGTCTGTGATACAGGATGTGGTGGATTAACTAGTGATCAACTTATAACACCGAGCAGTACTGAGTCAGCATGGTTCTGGGTGTGGAAGGCCCACCTGAGGATGTTTGCCAGTAACATAAAAGGGAAACTGAAGGGGAATATGGTATGCTGCTGTCTCTCCTGGAGAAGCTTGTCACATTGGTTTTCCTGATATGAACGCAGCCATTTTCATCACTGGAGGAGCTCAGGTCCTCACTGTCGCTGAGGATGGCTGTGATTCTTTTCCGGAAAGCTTTGGTCCTTGCTTTGAGCACTGCATCCTGCCTCCAGTGCAGATTGCTCACCCTGCTGACACAAATCCTTCATCACACAGGCAAAGACTTTTTGGCTTCCATGACTAGCCTTTGGGCCTTCCTAGTGCAGATCCTTGATGCAGACTTGCACATGACGTTGTGGACTCTAGGTCTCCCTGGACTCGTGGGATCCAGGCCCTCAACTGGATTCTGTGGGTCACCAGTGTATGGACAAATCTCTTGCACTCTTCTACATTTGACTTTTTGGGTGAATACTGTAGAATAATCCTATGATTTAGGTGTCCTGCACACATGAAAATACTGAATTTTTTGTCTAGTATGAGAAAAAAGTGTAAAGAGTGACTAAAATGTCTAATAGGAATTGTGAAACAGAAAGAAAATGTCCAAATGGAGAAGGGAATAAGGATGGGAAAGGGGAAAGGAAAGAATGGAAAATTTTTTTATGTTTTTTTTTTTTTTGGTACCAGGAATCGAACTTAGGACCTTGTGCTTGCCAGGCAGGCACTGTGCTGCTGAGCTATATCCCCAGCCAAGAAGGGAAATTTTTAAAAAATGAGAAAAGAAAGAGAAAAAATGGAAACAAAGCTTTTGTAAAAGGGGAAGAGAAAAGAAGTGAAGGAAACATAGGGAAATGGGGAAAAAAAGAAACAAGTTATAATGTACAGGTACAAATTCTTTATGATGAATGTGATCATTATGTAGATCTAAAATGTACTAATAAAGTCTGATTGGAGAAAAAAATCTGTTTTGATTAAATCTATTCCCTTGTAAACCCTGACTACAACACTGCACCTACCTGTTCACCTGTCAGCTCACCAGTGTGCTCCACAATTTCTTTTGCATTAGTTCCCTGGGCAGAAACTTTTTGGTTTTCTTCCGCTATAAATGATTTCTTATGAGCTCTAGTCCCAATCCTCTAAGGAAATTTCTCTGTGATATTTTGCCCTTGTTATTTTCTTTATGAACTATCAAACTATTTAGGCCACACAAGTTTAGGATTAAGTAAAACACAACCATTAGCCAATGCTTTGTGTTTCAAGTGATATTATAATTGTTGCATAACTCATCAACAATATCTACTCCATGTTCAGTTTTATTATAGAAAGTTTCCATCTCAGGCTTCTGTTCTGTGAAGCTTTCCCTGTCAATATTTCCATCGTGGTGAAATGTTGACATCAACAGTACCAGTTTGCTTTTCTTCACCATATAAAAGGCCAATGTTGCATCTTTCTGAAATTCAAAGATTGTACTATACAATTCTCAAGATCTCAAGATACAAGATTTCACTTTCACAGGGTACATTGTGCATTTTTTATCCCACTAACTCCTTTAGTTTCTAGATTAGGAGGCACCTGCTATTTATCTAGATGGTTCTGAACTGGTCTCAAGTTGTATCCATTTACCTACAAGAGCCTCAAGGATTTCCTTCCTTATAGCTGAGTAGTTCTCCATTGTATAAAAGTGTTATGTCAAGTGGGCGTGGTGGCTCACGCCTGTAATCCCAGCACTCGCGAGGCTGAGGCAGGAGGATCATTGCGAGTTCGAGACCAACCTGGGCTACAAAGTGAGCTCAAGGCCAGCCTGAACTGCATAGCGAGACCCTGTCTCAAAAAAAAAAAAAAAATGTTATGTCTTTCCAACCAATCTGCAGCTGAAGGGCGAGCTCCCCCCTCCCCTTTTTCTGGTTCCCTGTCACCTAGAGCATTATTTTCTCATCTTTGATTTCCAGTCCGTAAAGCCTCTTTCAGGTTATATTACTTACATAGAGCATCTTGATGGACCCCATCTCCCGATCCACTCTGCTTGTGTTTCTTTTTATTAGTGTACAAGGCTATCCTTGTTAGCAATTATGGCCAACCTTCTACACCTCATCTCTGCCATCCTATTTTTCTGTCGTTGGTTGTCTACTTTTCCCCTTCATTCCAATGTCTGCCCCATTCAGTGAGCCCCTTCTGCTGCTCTTCCTGAAACCATGGTCTTTTCTCTCTCTCTAGAATGTCCTTCAGTATTTTTTGTAGGGTTGAATTGGTGGTCACCAACTCCTCCAGTTCCTCTTTGTTGTGGAAGCATCTTGTTTCTCCATTAATTTTGAGAGGTAGTTTTACAGGGCACATCAATCTGGGTTGGAGGTTATTTTCTTTCAGGGCTTGGACTACTTCACTCCAAGCTCTTCTTGATTTGATGGTTTGTGTCAAGAAGTCTGTCTTGATTCTGATAGGTTTTCCTTTATAGGTGATCTGTTTCTTTTCTCTGACAGCTTTTAAAATTCTATTCTTGTGCTGAATTTCTGGAATCTTGATTATTATACGTGTGGGTGTATGTCTATTTTGGTTATAGCTGGCTGGAGTTCTGTATGCCTCATATCTGGATATCATTTCCTTTTTCTATGCTTGGGAAGTTTTCTTTAATTATTTCTGTAAATAGACTTTTTATTTCATTTGTGTTTACCCCTGCTTCTTCAGTCAAATTTTTTATTCTTAATTTATAGATCCTCTTGTCGTCTTCTAGCCTTTGTATTGTTACTTCCTGATTCCTTGTTAATTCTTAAGAGATCTTTCTTTTCACAATCACATGTTGCAAACCTGTCTTCAAGGTTTTATAGAGTATCTTTAGTTTCTTTCAAGCAGTTTTGCCAGCTTTCAATGGAATTTTTAATTTCCTGGTAATTTCTTTGAATGTTTCATGTATTCTAAATTTTTTAATATTCTTCATTGAAGGTTTCCCTACTTTTTCTATGCACCTCTATTCTTCCATCTGTGTCTTGAGAGGTGCTTAGCATTTGTTTTATTATTTTTCTTATATCTTCCTTCACTTGTATTAATATTTAAGTTCTTTTATAATGTCACAAAGATATTTCTTTATGTCAGATGCCATTTCTTCAGAAACTACTGGTGTGCAACTCCTGATCTCTTCTATGTTTACTTCACCTGGGCCAGTACTGCTTGGGTTGGGGGCTGGAGACTGCCTTTTGTTTCTTCTTCGTCATATTTCTGGTTACATCCAGACAAGTGGATAGTGAGGTCCCCAGCATTTCTGTATTGGTTATAATTACTTTGAAGCATGCTGGGTCTAGGGATTGCTGCCCTCCCCAATCTGCTGGTGACCTCTGGAGTACAAGCAAGATGGGGGGGTGTAGACTGGCCCTTCCCTTCTGAGCTGGTCAACCACTGGAAGTCTTAACCATGTTAGTGTGTGCCACTTGGTCAGGGCCAGTTAGGGATAGCTTTTGGGAAACCTTGGCCTTGGCTATTGGATTCCACACAGGCGTGGGACTCAGCCCAAGCAATTCTCACCAATCTGTTCAGCACTAGGAGTGGCTGAATGAAGCCAGCTGCAGTTCTGGTTCCATGTTTCTGCTGCCCCACTCCAAAATGGCACCTAGCCAATTGCCCACTCCTGTGGGAGTACTGAGTCCTCCTCACTCACTGCGAGCTCCCCTCTGTGACTGTGTCCTCCTGCCAAAGCCCTCGGGCTTGCCAACCCCAAACTTCAGATTCCAGTGGCGCTTCACACACAGTGGGACCAGCTCCAGTAAGAGCACATCTGGCTACCACCTTCTGTCCAAGTTTTTCTTTTCTTTTCTTTTTTCACTTTAGCTTCTTTCTGGTTCAAGAGGATCCAACTCCTTCCATCCCGTCTTCTCCAGAATGTGATATTCTGGCATCTGGGCTGTTGCTGTAGGAGAGGCTTTTTACTTTGCTGCTTAGTGATCCGCCATCTTCCCTGAATGTTTCTATGCCATATTTTGACCCACTGCTTTTCCCATTAGTCTTTTTTTACATTCAGGCTATCACCACGAGAAGCCCATTCTAATTATAGTAGACCTTTGAATGCTTTCAGTTCTGCTAGTGGAGTCATAATACTCTTTTGAATATGGCTACTGGTGCAGATAGACTGTTTCATTTGAATTTCAGCCTTTGTGTATTTCACAACATTGTGTAGCATTTTGTCTTTTACAATTTCCAACACTGAATGGCAATTCTGGCATTCTGTCCAACAGATTTCATTACTGCTGAGATCTTCACTATACTTTCAGACCTAGTTCTAACACTGGATCATTCTATTTGGTTGTGTGACCATTTTGCAACATTTCACTAGTAAAATATGCAACATTTCAACTACTAAAATATATACTCGCATTGCTGTTTTCTTCCTCATCTAAACCAAGAGGTCTGCATTCCCCATATCTCTATCAGTCGATTCTTGCTTCATTTCACTGTCACAGGATCTTTGGCTCACATGGCCAAGATCAAAGTTGTCATCGTCATCATCATCATACACCCACACCACTCTTCTGTTATGAAAGCATGTATTTCACTAAAATGGATCATCTTCATCATCCATGTATGAGTAATCTGATGATTCACTTTTGACCTCCTCCAAAACCTATAAATCTGGTTTTTCAAGTGCCATGGTACTGAATCAAAAGAAAACTTTTTGTTTTGAAATTCTGGATTGATGTGGGTCTCCTTGACTCTCTGTGATGCTCAGGAAAGCATACACAAAGCCAGTTAGAAGCATAAAGGTGGGTCCAAATCCTGTTTTGACACTTTTGTATTATGTGCATACTCTTTTCTGTTCATCGTACCAACTGGGTAAATACATAGATTGTTTCCTGTATCCTTCAGGGAAAGATACTGAGATGCACAGCCCAGTCAGCTATATAACACTAAAGTAAAAATTAACAGTAGAAAAGTAAGGGATGGGTCTGCTGACCCAGATTTATTATGCCTCAAAGGTTAAAGCACAAGTTCCATTCAAATAGCTGAATGACTTAATAAGCACTTAGCTCTTAAGTTAAATAACATAAACTGGTTAATACTCCTGTATACAGGAGATGTTTGATCATTAATCTATTTCTGCAAACACCTGAAAGGGCATACTGAAAATCAACTAAGCTTTCTATAAGTCATACTAATACTATATTTAATTTTGTGCAGATTTCCCCCAATCTTTGCCAATTCATTTATAATGATTAATTCCCTAGGCATAGTTCCCTAAGGATGGACACACACTAAGGTACCCCCTCATTTCATTAACAATTAAATGCCCCCACCAAATATTTCACAAAAATAATATACACATTTCCAGCTTAAGACTTCACTGACTACTGTTGCATATTAATTCCATTTAACTTAAAGCTGTTCAAATTTAGACAGTATACAGTGATCCTTAATTAACTAGAGGTCTGGGGCTGGGGATTTAGCTCAGTGGCATAAGCATCTGCCTTGCAAGCAGGCGGTCGTGAGTTCGATCCCCAGTACCGATAGAAAAAAAAAATTAACTAGAGGTCTTTGATTCAAACACAAACCATCTACAGTGAAAATGGTACAATCATGACATGGATTAATACCACTTATGCTTATTCTGCACCCAAGCAAACACCTGTACTAAAATCAGTGGAGGCAGAAAAAAATCTCAAGATGGATACAAACACAGTGTTTTAAAATAAGTAACCATTTTTTTTTCTATTTTGGCAGTGGGGGAAGGGAGATCTTCTATTACCTGGGCTTTAATTCTTAGTTAAGTATCCTTTCAGAACTTTTATAATGGGTTTGTTCACATATATTTTACACATAACTTAAAAGGGGATTCATAGTTCACAGTTTTTTGACGGGACCTAGGGATTGAACTCAGGCCTTGAGTATGCTATTTTGAGTAGGTTCTCTTAAGTGGTGACAGGCTGGACTCAAATTCATGGTCCTCCTGCCTCAGTCTTTTGAGTAGCTGAGATTACATGTATGACACCTGGGTTGTCCACAGTAATTTTATTTTGTGGTGCTGGGGCTCAAACAAAGGGCCATGCTACATACAAGGCAAAAGCTTTAGCACTAAACCACATCCCAACCCTCTCCACAACCCTCTCTTTGCTTTTTTTTTCATGTCATAAAATATTATAAACACATTTTCACATCAACATTTATTTAGAGTAGGTATTGTTTTGAATGGATGAGTAGCCCTGAATGAATCAAGTTACCACAAACACAATTCCAAACTGCTGATCATTAATTTCAGGTATATATTTTTAAGAAAGGTAATATATATATATGATAAAATAATTCAAAAAGTACAAATTTTCATACATTTCAACCCTGCACTTTCAACCTCTCAGGATCCTTGCTTGAAGCAATCATATCAGTTTCTGGTGGATTATTCCAGATATTCTATAAACATACAAGTATGTATGAGCACTTTATAAATTATAAATATTAACACATTTTATACTTATGCACTTTTATTGTCATACATTTAGAAGACTCATGATTGTTTACTATTATGAACAATATTAGAATCAATATTTTTATCTAAATCTGTATATATATTATTTGTCCTTAGCACCAATATTAAATTGTCTCAATTAAAAGTGTATTCTATATTGCCAACTCTTTTGTCTTGATTCTGACCAGTGAGACTTAAGAAACATGAATGCACTTATCAATTTGTAAGAAAAAATTAACACCTTGATAGAAAATAGACAATTTAGCTGGCATCCTGGTGAACAGCAGAAAAACAGTCTCTCCAAGATTTGGTGTCCAGATGTTGGACTATAGCAATGTGAGAAAGAGAAGGATGGAAGTGGTTCCTAGGGATCCAGCAAGGATCTAAAGTGAAAATTGAGGTCTACAAGAGAGTGAAGAGACAGACTTCAAAGAAGAATACGGAGATGACAAACAGCACTTTCTCCCTGAACACTGACTCTGTGTGGGAGGGGAGGCTTGAATCTTTAGACACCCAGTGACTACTGGAGATCAACCGGCCTCCATGGAGAAACACATAGTGGAATGGAACAGTGGACACAGAAGATGACCGTGACTGGTGAGTCATTCAGGTTCACAGGTACCCCGGGAGAGGGCGATTAGCCAGTAACCATTTCAGAGAGGGGCCAACTGGGCCTGGAACCCAGAGCAGCTATCCATTCATTCCATCTAGCAGCTCCAGTGTCAGGGTGAGGCATGACAGAGTTCAAGATGGCAGGAGGTCAAGGAACAGAGTTCAAGCCAGCAGGGAGTCAAGTTCATGCCAGAAGGTACATGGAGTGTTGCAGACTGAACAAATATGGTTTCGGCCTCAAAGCCAGAAACCAGATGGAACTTCAGTGACACTAAAGATGTAGGCTTTCTGGGATTAATTAACACAGATCTGGACTCCATATGTCTACGTTGTTTACCAGTGTCAGCAGAGACATGCCTAGAGGTAGACATTTTTTCTTATTTTCTTTTGTTGGTTTTGTTTTTTTTTTCTTTTTCCTTGATTCTTGTTTTTATATGAGTGTGAATAGGGCTTCTAGTTTTTTGTTGCAGATTTAGTACTTAGTCTGTTCTTATTTCTTTCTTCTTTCACTCCTGTATTTACCAGTTTGCAAAAGTCTACATAATCTTCATTTGCCCTCCAGCATTGGTTATATCACTTCATCTTGGCTATTGCTCTATTTTTCCCCCTAAACCATTTTAAAGTTTCTTCCCAGGGGTTAAAATCACCATACTAAGGTCATATTTACTGCATTAAACTTTCTGGTTTGTTTTAGATTTCATTATAATAACTACAAATATAATTCATATGGTTAAAGTTGGCAAATTAATACTTACCAGAGTTTGTCACTATCTTGGTTGTGTATGATGCTATTGTTATTGCTGACTATCGCTTTACCAAAGGTGACATAAATGTTCTAATTAGTCGCTCTTTCTGATATGCCAAGACTGAGATTATCTAAAGTTCATAAAAAATACTATAAGCTAGTGCCAAAGAACCATAGGCTAGGCCAAAAAGGCAGTAACTTCTCATCCTCAATAAACTGAAGACACAGAATGTTGCAACAGACTAAAAACACTTTGAAAAAGCAGCTACACCTGGAACACATCTCTGAGAAGTAGTCATATACTAAAGGTTCTAAATACTAGCAATAAAGATAGCTACCATAAACTATTTACAAGCATCAATTCAGCAACTGAACTAAAAAAAAAAAAAAAAAAAACAGAAAATGAGAAGACATGGCAGCCAGATGCAACCTACACTTCCAGGTTGCCAAAGGCAAACACTCAGGGGGCAATGAGGTGGAAAAATTCAAAAACCACCAATCTGAACTCTCTGAAGTAGTAACAGTGAAAGTAAATAAGGAATTGAATGAGACTGTAGATAAAATCAGAAATAATTTTTCAGATAACTAAAATAAAGACATGGTTAACTACTCTCTAACAGATACAGATAAAAAACAGAGAAGCTTAGAAAAATGGTAGAAGGGGCTGGGGATTTAGCTCAGCGGCATAAGCGCCTGCCTTGCAAGCAGGCAGTCGTGGGTTCGATCCCCGGTACCGATAAAAAGGAAAAAAAAAATGGTAGAAACTATGAAGTCAAAACACAAAATAGAAACAGAATCTGTGAAACGTTGAATCAGCTGTGCAAGAGATTAAAAATTTCATTTAAAGTATATGTAACAAAATGAGCAAAAGTAAGAACAGAATCCCATATATACAAGACAGGATTATAGTTAGCAATCATGAAAAGGAAGATTTCTTAAAAATAGCAAGAGACCACAAAACATCAACCCAGCAGCTACTAGATGATTAAAAAAAAACATAAAATTGATCAGAGTCAATGAAAAGGCAGCAGATAGCACAAATGACACACACAAAAAAACTTGTTTACAAAAGTAATGGCAGAAAATCTCTCAACCATGGAAAAAGAACATACAATTAAGACAGGAAAATTCCACTTAGCTATGAGCCAAAAGCAAAAACTAAAAGAATAAAAATATCTACACCAAGGAACATAATAATCAAGATTCAAAATTCAACACACGAACAGAATATTAAAACCTGTTAAAGAAATCACCTATAAATGAAAGCCCATCAGAATCACAGCACACTTTTGAACACACACCCTCAAGTCAAGGAGAGCTTAAAAGTATTTAAAGCCTTAAAAGTAAACAACCTCCAATCTAGATTGATGTACCCTGCAGATCTAACCTTCAAAACTGATGCAGAAATAATAGATACAAAAACTCTATTTTTAAAAAATTCTCAATAAAATACTTGCAAACAGAATGCAGCAAATCAAGATTACACACCGCGACCAAGTGGGATTCATCCTAGGAATGCAGGGATGGTTCAACATATGCAAATCAATAAATGTAATTCACTATATCAATAGAGCCAAAGAAAGAATCAAATGACCTTTTCAATAGTTGCAGAAAGAGCTTCTGATAAGGTCCAACACTCATTCATAAGAATCCTACAAAAAAATCAGAATAGATGGTCTTTATCTCAATCTGATAAAAGTCATCTATGACAAACCAACAGCCAGTATCATACTAAATGGCCAAAAATTGAAGGCCTTTACTTTTAAAATTAGGCACAACACAAGGATGTGCCTTATCACTGCTCCTATTTAATATAGTACTGGAAATACTAGCCAGAGCAATTAGACCAGAGAGAGAAATAAAAGGCATAAAGACAGGAAAAGAAGAAGTTAAATTATCATTATTTGCAGATGACATGATACTCTACATAGAAGACCCCCAAAACTCCACTGAAAGACTTCTAGGAATAATAACCAAATTCAGTAATGTATCTGGAAACAAAGTCAACACTCAAATATCAATAGCACTCTTACACACAAACAAGAAACTCACTGACAGAGAAATAGGAGAAGCCACACACTTTACAATAGCATCCAAAAAAGTGAAATACTTAGGAATCAATCTAACAAAGGAAGTTAAAGATCTATTCAGTGAAAATTACAATACTCTGAAAAAAGAAATTGAAGAGCACCTCAGCAAATGGAAAGACATTCCTTGTTCATTGATAGGAAGAAAAAACATTGTGAAGATGGCTATTATCCCAAAATTGTTATACAGATTAAATGCAATTCCAATCAAAATACCATTAGCATACCTCACAGATCTAGAGAAATCATCCCTAAAATTCATCTGGAACCAGAAGAGACCTAGAATAGCGAAGGCAGTCTTGGGCAACAAAGGTGAGGCAGGAGACATCACAATCCCCATCTTGAAGTTATACTACAAAGATACTGTGATAAAACCAGCATGGTACTGCAATTAAAACAGACCTGAAGATCAATGGAATAGACTAGAAGACACAATTATAACTACAAACACACTTAGCCACCTTATCTTTGACAAAGGGAACAGATTTGCTCACTGGAAGAAAGAGAGCCTCTTCAATAAGTGGTGCTGGAAAAGCTGGCTCTCCATGTGCCAAAAACTAAAACTAGACCCATGTCTATCACCATGCACTAAATTAAAGTCAAAATGGATCAAAGATCTAAATATAACAGAAATACTAAATCTGTTGGAAAACAAGGTGGGTAGAAGTCTTGACATAGGGATAGACAGAGAACTCATGAACAAAAATCAAATTGCATGGGAAATACTTCCCAGAATCAATAACTGGAATCTCATCTTATTAAAAAGTTTTTGCAAGGGGGCTGGGGATTTAGCTCAGCAGCATAAGTGCCTGCCTTGCAAGCAGGCAAGCAGGCAGTCATGAGTTCGATCCCCGGTACCGGTAAAAACAAAAAAGACAAAAAAAAAAGTTTTTGCAAATCAAAATCTCCAAAGGAGCAAAAAGAAAACCCACAAATTGGGAAAAAAAAACTATCCCATAGATAAAAGATGTCTAAAACATATAAAGAACTAAAAAAATCTGACCCCCAAAATTCAAAGACACAATCCAAAAATGGGTATCTCAGATGAATACATACTTCTCAACTGAAGAAATACAAATGGCAAATAAATATATGAAAAAAACGTTCAACATCATTGGTCATTCGAGAAATGCAAATTAAAACCACACTGAGATTCCATCTCACTCCAGAAAGAATGGCCAGGATCAAGAAAACCACCAACAACATTATGTTGGAGAGGCTGTAAGGAAAAAGGAATTATTTTCTACTGTTGGTGGGAATGTAGACTGATGCAACCACTGTGGAAATCAGTGTGGAGGTTCCTCAAAAAGCTGGGATTGGAAGTTCCATTTGACCCAGCTATTCCACTTGTGGACATATTCTCAGAAGAACTAAAAACTTCATACCACAGTGATGTATGTGCACCCATGTTTATAGCAGCACAATTTGCAATAGGCAGATCTTGGAAACAACCTAAGTGTGCATCAACTGAGGAATGGATAAAAAAGATGGAGTACTAGTGAGCTATAAAGAAGGATCACATTGAGGCTTTTAGTAAGTAAATGGATGCACCTTGAGACCATACTCTTAAGTGAAATAAACTCACATTTGCAAATACCATATTGTCTCCTTAGTATAAGAAACTGTAAGAGAGATATAAAATCTTCAATAAATATTGTGAAAAGCTAAGAATCGACTCAAAGGGCAAAAATTACTCAGGGAAAAGGAGAAAAAAAAGAAAAGATACGAAATTGTATATACACACTTAAGATAGCTAAGATGATTAAGCTACTAATTCCATTAGCTCTTGGAACAAAACAGTTAACATTTATAGGATTAGATCAACTTTGCATGTTTATATCTGGTAATCTGAGGAACTCTTTTGAACATTGCTATGCAAAATAACAACCTTAGTTATGTTCCTGCCACCTTGTTTTGTCATTGTTTTAGGTTCTTTGTTACTGTTACTTAGTTTTTTATTTGTTTTTCTAGTAATTTGTTTTGTTTTCCCCCTTAATATAGAAAGGACAGATGTACATGTATAGACTTCTATATGCCGAGAGCTTCTCATAAAGAGTTTATGAGAATTGATTGTATTATGTATGATGATACCAACAGCTACCTTGAAGAAAAAAGAAACATTACGGTAGCCATTGCTGATTTTCTATCATGTTGTGAAGTCCAGTAATACTTTTATTCTTTGTTTAGATAGGTTTTAGTCTGTTTTGTATTATTTAATTTCAATATATATGAAGGTATGGACAGCTATTTTGAAAAGAACAAGAGACATTATGGTAGGCATTGTTGATTTTCCTATTGTCTGGTTTTGAAGGCCTGTAATGCTCTAATTTTTCTGTTTTGATCAGTTTTATACTATTTTGAATTCATTGTTTGAATTCATTGTGTGTGAATTTATGGATAACTTTTTCAAAGAAACAAGAGATGTTATGGTGGCCACTACTAAGGTCTTGTTGTCTTGCTTTGAAATCCTATGTCACTTGCATTGTTATGTTCTGACCTGCTTTCTTCTGTTTTGCTATGTTTTGTTTTACCCTCTATAAAATAACAAAAATAGAGAAACATTAATACTCAACAACAGAAGACAGTACTATGGCAATGTGAGATATACCATTAAAAACTAAGGTTGTAAGGTTTGGGATATAGTTCAGTGGTAGTGTTTATTTATATACAAGATCTTGGTTTCCATCTCCAACAATCCCTCTCCCTCTAAAAATACAGGATGTAAGACTGGTCATTCAAGAGATGCAAATTAAAACAATACTGAGATTGCACTTCACCCCAGAAAGAATGGCTAGTATCAAGAAATCAACTAGTAACAAATGCTGGAGGGTCTGTGGAGAAAAAGGAACCCCTTTCCACTGTTGGTGGGAATGTAGACAAGTGCAACCACTGTGGAAATCAGTGTGGAGACACCTCAAAAAACTAGAATCTGAGGTCCCATTTGACCCAGCTATTCCCCTTTCAGTTATCTTCCCACACAAATAAAAACATCATGCCACAGTGATATATGTGCACCCATATTTATAGCAGCACAGTTTATAATATCCAGATCTTGGGAACAATCTAAATGCCCATCGACTAAGGGATGGATAAAAAAGATGTGGTATTTTTATACAATGGAGTACTACTCAGTAATAAAGAATGATAAACAGAACACTTCTATAAGTAAACGGATGCACATTGATTACATATTTATTAGTGAAATAAATAATCCACATGGGTGTAAATATATTGTTTCATTAGTGTGACAAGGTGAAAGAAAAAACATGCATATGTGTATGTATATAAAAAATAGGTAAGATAAGTTACACTACTGATTTCTCTGAGTTTGCTGAAGAGAAAGATTTGTACTGGTATTGTTTGGACAATTGAAGGCAGATGTCTTGTGCTCTGGGTAAATGATTTGGAGATGACAATGCATAATGTACATACCATGTCTACCCTGTCTAATGTGCTTTGAAATTTTATTGTAGATTTTTTCTTTCTTTTTATATTTGAATAACATGGATTTGAAAAAATATAAACATTAAAATATTCATCAAACATGAAAAAAGAAAAATATAGGTTGTAGAAGAGTATTAAAAACATGAACAAATGTACATGATTTTGTATTAAGTGAAAAATGCTAGTTACTGGGCTGGAGTCAAAGCTCAGTGAATAGTACACTTGCTTAGCATGCACAATGCCCTGAGATTTCCAGCATCGACCAAAAAAAGCAGGGGGACATATTCTTCCCCCTAAAGTTCCCCCTATCAGTTCTAAAACGATATAGCACTATTTAGCATGTATGATACCTCAGGTACAATTCCCAGCACTGAAAAAAAAAACTCCCCCAAAAACCAGACACTTAGGCTAAATGACACATTAAAAATTTTACTGTGGTTATCTCTGGGCAGTGGGACTTGATTCTTATTTTTTTCTTTGTGCTTTTCTTGATTTTTAAAACTTTGTCTAGCAAATACATTAGGTTCTAATCAAAACAAATACGAGGCTAAATTCTTTATTAGTCAAGGAATGCTTGTATAGTCCTATGTATAAAACTGGAGGTAGTATTTGACCATATACCATATCATAATGTTTCCTATTCACCTGTAAATTTATTAGTCTAGTAAACTCTGAATATCAGGGCCTCACACTAAAACTTTTCAGTCTTTCACTGACAAAAGATAATTTTCCTAACTTACAATCAGGAAAGGAAAGGATCTGTTCTTTCATGGGTTTTTGTTTCTTTCTATAGTACTGGGGCTTCACATATGATAGACAAATGTTCCTATCATTGAACTACAACCTCCCCCTTTTTGATTTATTTTGAAACAGTCTTGCAAAACTGCCTAGGCTGGCCTCAAATTTTTGATCTTCCTGCCTCTGCTTTCCACAAACTGGGGTTATAGGCGTGCACCACCATTTCCAGCTGTTCTTTGATTCATCCTCTTGCCTATCCTTCTGCCAGTTTGGTACTTAAATAATTGCCTCTAAGCAACTCTCCTCTGTATATGAGAAATGATCAAAATATTTGGTGAATTTAATTTTAAAAAAATTATTACTGTAAAAAATACATAGCCAATATGAGGGATGCAATGAAAGTAGTCCTAAGAGGGAAGTATACAGCAGTAAATTCTCATATCAGGAAAACACAATGAGCACAAACAACCTAATGCTGCACCTCAAGCTTTTAGAAAAAGAGCAAGTCAAGCCCAAAGCTCATAGAAGGAAGGAAATTATAAAGATAGAGCAGAAATTAAGTCAATTGAGAACAAGAAAACAATACAAGGAATTAATGAGTTGGATCTTTGAAAAAATAAACAAAATTGATAAACCCCTAGATAACCTTATCAAGAAAAGGAAGAAAAACTCAAATCCATGCAATGAGGAATGAAAAGAGTAAAGTTACTAGAGAGCCTGTCGAAAATCAGAAAATCATCAACACCTACTTCACTCTCATAGGCTGGAAAACAGAAATGGACAGATTCCTAGAAACATATAAATTACCAAAGCTGAATCAAGAAGATATAAAAATTTTGACTAACCCATTATCAACTCCTGAAATTAAAGACATGATTAAAAACTTACCAACAAAGAGAAGCCCAGGTCCTGATGGATTCACGGTTGAATACTACAAGAAATTTAGAGAAGATGTAATGCCAATACTCCTCAAAATCTAGTGAAACTGAAAGGGAAGTAATTCTTCCTAACTCATTCCTGGGGGCAAGTATTACTGATACCAAAACCAGAGAAAGACCCAACCAAAAAGGAGAACTACAAGCTAATTTCCCTAATGAACTAAGAGAAAAATTCTCAATAAATAGTAACAAAGAGAATGAAGTAAATAATCAAGAATATTACACACCATTACCAAGTGGGATTCAGCTAAGGAATGCAGGGATGGTTCAACGTATGCAACTTAATAAATGTAATACACCATATCAACAGGGCCAATACCAAAAATCACATATTACCTCAACAATTGCAGAGAAAGCTTTTGATAAAGTCCAACATTCATTCATGATAAAAACTCCATAGAAAATTGTAATAAACTGGGCATGGTGGCTCACGCCTATAATCCCAACACTTGGGAGGCTGAGGCAGGAGGATCGTTGCGAGTTTAAGACCAGCCTAGGCTACAAAGTGAGCTCAAGGCTAGCCTGTACTGCATAGTGAAACCCTGTCTCAAAAAGACAAAAAAAGGAAAGAAAATTTAATAGATGGTCTCTACCTCAATCTGATAAAAGCCATCTATAACAAACATAGTCAATATCATACTAAACTGACAAAAACTGAAAGCTGTCACTCTAATATTAGGAACAAGACAAGGATGTCCACTATCACCACTCCTATTCAATATAGTTCTGGAATTATTAGAGCAATTAGATAAGAGAGAGAAATAAAAAGAATAAGGATAGAGGAAATAAGAATAAGGAAAGGAAGAATTCAAATTATCATAATTTGCACATAACATGATATTCTATACAGAAGATCCCCAAAACTCCACTAAAGGACTAATAGAGTTAAAAAAAAGCCTACTAAAATTAATAAACAAATTCAGCACAGGATAACTGGATACAAAGTCAACATTCAAAAATCAATAGCATTCTTGTACATAAACAAACTCACTAAGAAAGAAACTATGGAACTAACACCTTTCACAATAGCATCCAAAAATGAAATACTTAGGAATCAATCTAACAAAGGATATAAATATCTACTCTGTAAAAGGATATTGAAGAGGATATCAGAAAATGGAAAGATATCCCTTGCTCTTGGATAAGAAGTACAAACAGTGAAAATGGCCATACTCCTAAAACTGTTTTACATATTTAATGCAATTCCTATCAAAATACTATTAACATACCTCACAGATCTAGAGAAATCATTACTAAAACTCATTTGGAAATAGAAGAGACCTAGAATAGCACAAAGGCAATTCTGGACAACAAAGGCAACCCAGGAGGCATCACAATCCCTGAATTGAAATTACTCTACAGAGCTACTGTGATAAAATCAGCACGGTACTGGAAAAAAAAAACAGACTTGAAGAACAGTGGAACGGACTAGAAGCTGTAGACAAAACTATAAACTCACGTAGACACAACTACAAATATATGCAGCCACTTATCTTTGGCAAAGGGGCCAAACATGTTCACTAGAAGCAAGCCTCTTTAATAAATAGGCCTGGAAAAATGGGATTACCACATGCCAAAAATTAAAACTAGACCCATGTCTATCACCAAGCATTACATTAAAGTCAAAATGGATCAAAGATCTAAATACTAAAATAGAAACATTAGAGCAGGAGGATCAATGTGAATTTGGGGTCAGCCTGGGATACCCAAATGAGTTCAAGGTCAGCCTGAATTACACAGGGAGTCTCTGTCTCAAAAAAAAAAAAAAAAAAGACAACATATTGCCATTGTTCACCCTATTTCAAACACACCTGTAATTTTCTGAAGCAGTTCTGGGAAGCCCCTGTGCGTATCTTTTCAAGGTGTGATATAAAAAAATGTGGTGAATATTGCTGTCAAGTGCTATCCAGTAGAAAGGCAGGCTTGTAAAATCATTACCATGTCTTAACCAGGCATGGTGGTGCCACACTTGTATTCCTATCACTTGGAAAGCTAAGGCAAGAGGATCATAAGTTTGAGTCTTCCTAGCTGGGTCACTTTGCAAGATCCTATCTAAAAATCAAAACTAAGAAAAAGGGGCTAGGGCTATAAGTCAGTGTGAAGGCCCTGGGTTCAAACTCGTGTACAAAAAAACTTACACCATCTTCATCAAATTTATTCACTGAATCTGGCACAATGTGATTTCTGGCTCTTCCCCAGAGTCAAATGATCATGGAAGGTAAATGTTTTGAATCAATTCAGAATATCATGGCATCATAACTAAAGACATTCAAGAAAAAGGACTTCCAAAACTACTTCAGAAAGTGCAAGAATCACAGGATAAGTGTGTTAAAAGAAGACAGCAAGTATTTTGAGAGGAATTATGGCAATGTGTCTTTTACTGTAATTTTTTAGAAAAAATATTCACTACGATCAAAATGTATAGCAAGGATAAATTGTAACTCAATGTCAGTGTTATTGAGTATCAAGTTTAAAAAGAGAGAGGTTATGGGTGACACTCCAGAGATGAAAGCAGCAGTCAAGTCACCTCCATGATATCTGGCCAAAACCAAAATGCTTTGTGGTCCACAAATTGGGTGGCAGTAACTCAGTGGCAGAAAGCGCTGAGAAACAGTTAATACATCATTGCCACTTCTTTTTGAGTTGATAAAAGGACTTTATTGGTAATAATTTTGAGTGATGTCTATCTCTGGAGTTCTGAACTTATTCGCTGCCTTGAAAAATAATGAGTCATTTTGGGGCCTGGTAATAAGAAAGGAATCTCCCCAAACTTTGACCAAAAATTTCTCTAACATGATTTTTACACAAGTGATAGCTAGCTCAAAATCAAGTATACTGAAAACATTTTATAGATACAAGCAAAAATTGTTCAACATAACTATGAATTGAACAGGATAGCAGAAATTAACTCTTCTTGTACAGAAAGAAATTAAGGCATAAATAAGCTACAGATTTAACTAAGATCACAGAGCTGATTAGTGGCATAGAAGTAGAACTCACTCTGCTCTTGTATTTAACTAAGTGACTCACTCAATGTAGTGATTAGGATATAGTACTATACTTAGATGGCTCTAGAAATGCCATGCTAAGGTACTTTTAATGGATGACTTGGTAAATGGTAATATCTACCCTAGAGCTTTCTCAGAATGAAGTACTACTCTTACTTTTTTTTTAGGGCTGGATGCTAAACCCAGAACCTCATACATGCTAGGCAACACTACACTGAGCTACACCAGCAGACCCTAGAACAATGATACCAAATGTTTTAGAGACGGAGTACCCAAACTGCAACTCAGAACCCACTTATAGTAAAAGTGCTAACACTGCCATTAAACTTGAATATTGAGGTTTTGGTTTAGAGAAAACCAACTCAAACATTAACAGAAAAACACAATCACAAAGCTTTCAATGATACAAACTGCCTGCTGCAGTACACATGCCAAAGGTTCACCACCACTACCCTAGAAAGAAGTTTTTTTTATGATTATGTTGGGATCTCAATCAAGTAGTAAAACAAGTTCTTAGTAAGAGTCTATAACTTGTCTTTTTCCTCAGTAAAAATATTTAACTATCTGAAAGCCATGGTGTAGTCTGTATTTAAATATTAAGCGTAGGCTTGTGTGATTCTACAAACCATCCTTTTTTCTTTTACCGTATTACTTTCCATAATAACTAAAATTTGTAATATGTTTTATAAATCAGAATGGTTTCATATGTGGTGTCTAATTTAATCTACAAAACCTATCATAATCCTCATATGAAATTTGAGGAAACTATAGTTCCGACCGGTTGTTACTCATCAAAGGTCATGAGGCCAGTAAATGACAGTTAAAAAAATCAAGCCTAGTGATTATGACAGGCATAGTTTTAAGGAAATTACTAAGGGTTATACTGGCAGAAGGCGTAGTCTAGTGAGGGAGCAGAAAATGTTAAGCGCTCTGCCCTTTTCAGGCTTAAAAAAACTAGCTAGATCCATAAAAGGTAACTAATAGCAATATATAGTAAAAGGTATGTAGCTTGACGTCAACAAAATGACTACAGAAATAAGCATACAAGTTCAAATCATATATAAGTATAGACAATGAAGACTGTAAAGTAGCATCAGCTTTTCTCTGTTTAAAAAAAGCCTTATAATTAGTGTAAAAAAAAAAAGACCTTAGCAGGTTGAGGCAGGAGGATTTTGGGTACATACCTTTTCTTATAAAACATAGCCAGGCATGATGGCATTCACCTGTAATCCAAGCACTTAGGAGGCTGAGGCAAGAGGGGCACTGTGAATGAGGCCATCCTGGACTATATAAAGGGAGTTCAAGGCCAGCCTGCACTACATGACAAGATTGTTTAAAAAAAAAAACACCAAAATTCAAAACAAACCAGCCTTAGCTAGTTTGGATTTTGTAAGCCTGTGATCCCAGCTGGTGGGGAGGCTGAGGCAGGAGGACCACATGGTCAAATCAGCAAAACCCAGGCTCTACTTAAAATATAAAAAGAGTAGGGAATGTAGTTCAGTGGTAGAGTGTCTCTGGAGTCCATCCTTTGTGCCAAAAAACAAAACAAAACAACCAAGTAAAAAAGGGCTGTGAATGTAGCTCGGTGGGAAGGAGTATCACAAAAAAGAAAAAAAAGGAAGAATGTTATCAGCCCTGACTCATTCAGTTTGACCTCTGACCATCTGAATTCAAACTATTTCCATCATTACTCATATCCTTGAAAATACATTATAAAAGCAGATCATGAGGTGGATCACATCTATCTTTAACAAAGATTACAGGCTGGGCATGGTGGCACAGCACTAGGGAGGCTGAGGAAGGTGGATCCTTGAAAATTCAAGATCAGCCTGGGCTGCAAAATGAGTTCAAGACCAGCTCAAACCACAAAGAGAGATCCTGTTTCAAAAACCAACAAACAAATGAACAAACCAAAACTAAAAACAAAGATTATATACCAAATTCTAATCAAATCCTAAAATGCATCTAATACAGATAAACAACAATATGTCAATTTAAAAATAATAAAAATCTATGTCAAGTCCAACAAAATAGACACAAACATGCTTTTATCACACAACAGACAACCCACTATTATCTAATTTATCGCAGCAGAAAAAAATACAATGACTGCACTTGGCCTGAAGTTCTGGTTTTAAATACAGGGATCAAAAACTGCTTTAATTTCTCAGAATTTAGAAATACCTTTCTTTTGGATCACCTGGAAGTACTTACAAATGTTAACTTTTCCTTCTGACCCAGTAAATTTCTTTGTACAACCAGAGGTATCTGGTAATTTTTTTTAACCATGTATTACTTACACTATAGATGGCCACCATCAATACATTGATCTTTGATCCTACCTCTGCAACTTAATACTCAGTATGAGAAGTTTAAAAATAAATAGAAGTACAAACCACAAATTATTAAGGTTTGTATCTCTGTTCTTAATTTTTTCTTTTTTATCAGTATGTTTGTAAATATATAATAAACATACTCATTGTGGGGAACCGGAGCATATACATATCACATCTTGATCCCTTTTACTCCCCACTCCCTTTCTTTGGTTGTCCTTTTTGAGGCAGGGTCCTGCTTTGTAGTTCAGGCTAGCCTTGAATTGACAAGGTAACCTAAACTGACTTCTAACTCCTACTAATCCTCCTGTCTCACCGTCTGGAGTGTTGGGATTACAGGGATCTGCCAAGACACCCAGTTCCCTCCCCTCTGTTTAATTTCTAGTTCCTTTGACAGATTTACTCCAGCAGGGCACATTAGTGCACACCTGTACTCCCAGCACTTCAGAGACTGGGGTATGAAGATCACAGAGAGCTGGAGGTCATCCTGGGCTACATAATAAGTTCAAGGCAAGTCTGAACTACATAGGGAGACCTTGTCTCAAAAAAAGAGGTATTTACTAAAATTAGTAAGTTTTCTTTTTTTAGTGATGGGGTCTATATTCCCTAGGTTGGCCTTCAGTTCTTGATTCTCCTGCCTTAGCCTCCTAAATAGAAAGGAATACAAGTGTGAGCCACCAAACCTGGCTTATATAAAAGCACTTTTAAAAATAAAATCTAAGGCTGAACATGGTGGCTTATCCCTGTAATCCCAGCACTCAGGAAGCTGAGGCAGAAGGATCACTGTGAGCCTGAGGACAGCCTGAGCCACACAGTTAAGTGCAAGGCCAGCCTGATCATAGTAATACCCTGTTTTAAAAGAAAATTAAATTTAAAAACAAAACTAAGGCCAGGTATCATGGCACACCCTTGTAAGCCCAGCACTCTGGAGGCTGAGGGAAGAGGACTGCACAATTAGTTCAAGGACAGCCTAAACACACAGCAAGACCTGCCCCCACCAAAAAAAACTAAGATAATCAACTAAAAATAACAGACTTTGAATTATTTTTATTAATTTTTTTTATACCGGGGAATCGAACTTATGACCTGACACTTATCAGGCAAAGCACTTGAGCCACTGAGCTAAATCCCCAGTCTAATTTAATTTTTTAATTGAAATTTTATTATCAGGTAGTCCAAAATTGTTATTTTAAAGATGAAGAAATTGGAGCTCAGAAAAACATGTAGAACAATTAAAAGCTATATTTTCAAAGACTCTATGACATAGGAAATATTCACCACAGAATGCTGAATGGAAAAGAAAATAATCTATATAATATGATCCTAATTCTTTTTTTTGTCTTTTTCCTTTTTATCAGTACCGGGGATCGAACTCACGACTGCCTGCTTGCAAGGCAGGCGCTTATGCCGCTAAGCTAAATCCCCAGCCCCCTATGATCCTAATTCTTGATCTAATTCTAAATTTCATAAATTTTCAACAAGGCACATATCAAACCTACAGCTAACTAGAAACAGAGTCAAAACAAAAGCCTATGTCCCATGGCATTCAATCCAGAGTACTTTCCAGTATAACTTGTGGTATTTTTAAAATTCAAATTATTGTTATTTAACCACTATCTCCTCAAATCTACTCACACAATGACCTTAAATGGTTTGAACAGACTGCATTTCATAATATCATTCTTAGATTATCCCACAGAGATAACGTTTAAGAATTGATAGATCGTGATAATCTCCCATCCTCAAAATAACAAGCACATTTATTTTACCACGTTCATCTTTGGAATCCTACCAAAAAAGCACAACAACTGGCACATAGTAGGTTCTCAATAAATCTTCATCTGATAAACCATAGCTCCCCACTCCTAGCACTAGTTACCAGAAATATTAAATCAAAGAAGCTGGGTGTGGTGTCACAGGCCCATAATCCCAGCATTTGGTAGGCAGAGACAGGAGGATCACAAATTACAAGGACAGCCTGGCCTATACAGTCAGCCTCTGTCTCAAAAACAAAAACAAAACAGGCCAACAGAAGCAGTGAGATATTATTTTACATTGGAGTCTCCAACTATTTAATTCGGATAGAGTTTACTAAACAACAAAATTTTGTTTACAACAATATATAAGTAGAAGATTACATTTATGTTAAAATATTTCAAGAACTTCACAGATTAACTGGTACATAAATTACAGTAATTCTTGTCTGCAGGCCTCACTTACCTTTAGTGGTCATTACTTTGTTACCCTGGTTAGAATCATTAAATGCATTAGAAAGCAATGAGGTTACACGTATTACACAAAGGACACCAAACTAGAACCTGGACGGCAGTCCAAACTCTGCTAATAACTAGATATATAACTTTGGACAATTTTTTTGGTGGAGTATCGGGAATGAACCCAGAACCTCTGCATCACTGAGCTACATCCCCAGGGTTTTTTTTTTTTTTTGTTTTTTGTTTTTTTTGATACAGGTCTGGTGAAGTCCCTAAATAGCCCAGTCTGTGCTAGAACTTTCCATTCTGTTGCCTCAGCCTTCCAAAGTGCTGGGATTACAGGCACACACCACCATGCCCGACTACATTTTATTTTTTCACCTTTAACTCAATGTATTTGTAAAAACAAGAGAACTGAACTCCTAAGCAGTCGGGATCTTTCTAGCCTTTTTAAAATTTTGTTTCTGTTATAAGGATCAAACCTAGGGATCTTCGCAACCAAGTAACCATTAACCTACATCCCCAAACATTTAAAAAAAAATTCTTATCCACCAAGATTCTATAATTCCGATTTCTTGCATTGTGCCAAATTTGATAGTCTCAACAGTTTGAATACATTATTTGATAATCATGAAGCACAGCGTATTTTCTAAAAATATGTAGTCTAATATTTTTGCCATCTTCTAACCAAGAAGAGAAATCCAAAGGAGAAACATAAGCACACAATAATTGAACCTGCTTTTTCAGTCAAGCTGACAACCAACTAGATTTTACAGTGCAAACCAGTTACAAATATATGTACATGCCAATGGTATTTATGTTGATACACATGTGTGTGAACTTTAAAACTTTTTTTTTAATTATAAAATCGGTACTTATTTATGGTAAGAAATTCAAACATACAGTTCGTCACCTATTTAAGTGTAAAGTCAAGTCTATCATCCCTCTTCTCCATAAGTAAACACTGCTAACATTTTCCTATGTATCTTTCAAGAAATCATCTGAGGAAACACATGTATGCATGTGTCTGTGCACATAAATTTTCTCAATCTAAACTGTTTTCATTTCTTAAATGGTGGGGAGTAGGAGAAAAATCTCAAGCACTGGTTTCACATGCGTGTTAAATACATGGAAAATGGAACAGTTACTGACACAAACTAGTCTATTTTCACAAATGTTGAACTTAATATTTAATTTTCCTGCTTGGAGGCTATGTAAAGCAACAGCGCAGCAGTGGTGGCTCAATAGCCACACAACCTTGGTTTTAACCCTCTCAGGTCGCCTTAGGCAAGCCATGAAATCTTGAGCCTTAGTTTCTGCTTTGTAAAACAAAAGGGTTCAGCTAAGATCCTTTCAACTCTAAAATGTTATAATTCAAAGATGGCCGTCTCTAACGGTGTTCTCTTGAACTGGCTGTAACAAATGTTATTAAACAACAACCACCAAAAGAGCAGAAACACTATCGTAACCTCCAGTCCTAAAAAGAGCACATTTCTGTGGGTCAATAACTATCCAGGTATGGCTGTAACGGTACTAGTGACATAATATTTGAAAGCGAAGTAGTAGATTATTAAAACCCGATAGATTTTTACAGTGCTTTGACGTTTTGGGAGCTTGGGGAGGTGGAAGGTGGAGAGGGGCCACTGCTCAGTTGTAACAGTAACCAATCGTCATCCTCCAAAAAAATTTTAGGGTAATTACACGGTTACAACAATGAAACTGAAAGTCAAATGGACATTTTGTGTTAAGAGAAATATGCTGGGGAGGGCCGCTGACTAGAGTAGCAAAGGTTGGAAAGAATTACTAATTTCCTCTTCCGGAAGATCTTTAGCCCAGATTCTTTCGGTTTCACGTGCCCTCGCCAGATACATTCCACTCTGCTCCACAGACACCAAAAGCGTGCTGAGGCTAAGGGGTCCCTTTGCTCATTTAAAAAAAAAGTTTTTGACTCGATTTACCTTACGTGACACTGGGGGTTCATGGAGGCAGAGTTGAGGGCCAGAATCACCCGGCCACCCCCGCCTTCCTTTGGCTGTCGGGGTAACCCGGGTAAAAAGCATCTCCGTGGTCCTCTGCCCCCACCCCCGGAGGGCGCGGCCCTGTGCCCTCCCCAGCCGCGCGGCCTAGGGGAGGGGATAAGGAAGGGGAGCGGAGGGGAGGGGAGGGGAGCGAAGGGGGAGGAGCGGGGAGGGAAGGAGGGAAGGGGAGGGGAAAGGAAGGGACGCGGGGAGAAGGGAGGGGAGGGGGAGGGGGAGGGAGGAAAGGGGAAGAGGGGAGGGTAAAGTGGGGGGACAAGGCAGGGAAAGGCCGCAGAGCTGTACTCACCAAGCCTAGGGAGCCCGCCCCAGCCGCCAGGGGCGATCAGCTCGGTCCCGAGGGAGGGTCCCGGAGGAGGGACGACCCGAGCCCCAACTTGCAGATACCAACTCCGCCGTGCGCCGGGCCCCGGCCTCGAAGGAAACGGAAGTCCCTTCGTCGCCCTCCCTCGCCTCAACCAGCCGGCCGGTCTGCCGAAGGGACCCCGGTGTCGGGAAACCCGAAGTGCGCTCACTTCAGGACTCGGAGACGCCCAGCGCAGTCCCTCGGTCTCTGCGGCACAGGCCACGCCACCAGGCCCTGACCTTCTCCTTCCCACCTCCCCGCCGGGAGGTCAGCCTCCCGCCCAGCAAGGCCCCTCCTTCTTCCCCCCTCCGCCATTTTCCAACTTACCCTCAAGGCCTGGGCTCCCAGAGCTCAGCGCCGCGCCCGCTCAGAGCGCCGCCAAGGTCCCGCCACTTCTCAGAGCCGGAAGGGGTAGCCAGGCAAAAAGAAAAAACAAAAAAACCCTTAGTCCCCTTCACCCCACCCCCACCCTCCCCCCCAGCTGGAAACCAGAACCTGAAGGTGCGAGCGCACATGCGCAGTGGGCATTTCGCAGTCCCCGCCCCTTGCCCAAAGCTTTTCTTTTTTTGAGCCACCAGGATGTTTTTTCCCATGACTTATACCTGCTGGGGTCAGGCTGAGGAGTAGGACAGGAGTAAAAGGATGGTAGAGAAAAGGGAACAAACATGCTGAATTGTTTCTGTAGATCAGGCACTGTGCTAGGCATAACACATGATCTTTGTGTAGTTTCGAAAATCCTGTAAAGTAAGCACTGTTATTAAATTCATTTTATAGAAGAAACTGAGGCCTAGAGAGAGTAAGCATCCCCAATATCACTAGCTGTTAAATAAGGGAAGTGACATTTCAATTGGATCTGTTTCCAAGCAGGAAAGATTAAAAGCAATGACAAGAAATCTAAAGATTTGGTGGAGTTTGGAATTGACAGAAGGGAAAATTAAAGCAAGCAGGTACAAAGAAAACACAGGAAGTCTTGGTACATCAAATGCTCACTGCACCCCATACTTATTTCAAGATTGTCACACTGACAGGAATCTTATTTTAGGAACTTGGCTAAATATATTTCATTTCAAGGTAAGATCAACAGCTATCGTCTGCTGCCCTTCACAAAAAGAAAATTTGTAGGGAAAAGAGCAAAGAATTTTCCTCCTCCCTCCCCCCTCTTCCCTTTATCCTCCTTCTCCCTTGGGTCTTCCCTTTAACCCTCTTCACCTTCTCCTCTTTTTCTTTTTTTTTTTTTTTTGTCTTTTTCCTTTTTATCGGTACTAGGGATCGAACTCATGACTGCCTGCTTGCAAGGCAGGTGCTTATGCCGCTGAGCTAAATCCCCAGCCCCCTCTTTTTAGGTTTTAGAAACTGTGTGGCCCAGCTGTCCTTGAACTCACAGGAATCCTCCTGCCTCATCCTCCTTAGTACTAGGGTTACAGGCATGTGCCACCACACCTGGAAAAAATTTTTCTTTTTGGTCCTTGAGCTTTTGTTAAGATACTCCTTTTTCTCATCCTCTTCATTGTCACAACTCTGCGAATCTCACATCTGACTCATTGCAATAAAGTAATTGCAAGCAAATATTTATCTTAATTGTAAGCAATCTTATTTAATATATAAC
The DNA here is from genome assembly GCF_034190915.1 of Cavia porcellus. NCBI lineage: Eukaryota > Metazoa > Chordata > Mammalia > Rodentia > Caviidae > Cavia > Cavia porcellus. The sequence continues at coordinate 85,527,388 of NW_026947486.1, read as the reverse complement.
TCATTATCCTTCCCTCATTTTTAGAGATGGGGTCTTGCTGTGTTGCCTAGGCTGCCCTCAAGCTTCTAGGCTCAGGTGATATTCCTGCCTCAGTCCCAGGTTAGCTAGGATTACCTTTATCTCTATGTTACAGATGGGAAAACAGGTTTAGACAGGTGACTTGCCCAAAGTCTCACCACTAGTCTGTGTGCTGTGTCTATCTTAACAAAAGCTCAGGGACCCAGTCTGCTTACTTACTTTTTTCTTTTTATGAGAAAGGCTCTCACTGTGTAGTACCAGTTGGCTTTGAACTATGTAGCTCTGGCTGGAACTTGAAATGATCCTCCTGCCTCAGCCTCCTGAGTGCTCAGATTACAGGTGTACACCACCGTGCCTGGCACTTTCTTTTTAGTACTTGGAATTGAACTCAGGGCCTTAGGCTTGACAGGCAGGTGCTTGGGTCACTGAGCTACGTCCCCAGCTGGCACTTACTTTTTAATTAACTTAATTCTCCATCCCTAGAGTAGTCTCCCCAGTCTAACCTGCACAAATGCTGTACCAACGAAGCCACATCCCCAGATCCAGCCCTTGAATTTTTTAAAGCATTATTTTTCATTATGGCAAACTACACATAAAGTTGATCATTTTAACCTTTTTTTTTTTTTTTTTTTGGTGGTACCGGGGATCGAACTCATGACCTCGCACTTGCCAGGCAGGTGCTTGTGCTGCTGAGCTAAATCCCCAGCCCCCATTTTAACCATTTTAGGTATCCACTTCAGTGGCATTGAGTGCATTCACTTTGTTATGCAACCATCGCCAGCATCCATCTTCAGAATTTTTTCAGTAGTTGGCACTTAAACTTGGTCCTTTGTTACAGAGCAACTTTCTGCTAAGTGGCATGACTACTTGCATACGTGATTTTTCTCTCCCATATTGTAAGGTCATTTATGGAAAGATCTACATTAGTCATTTTTGTAATTCCTCCAAGACTCTGTTCTCTCTTGTATTCCACATCCCTCCATTGGTAAATACTATCACTGCTATCTTCAGAATGGGTCCAGAATATCACTAATTCTCATGGACTCCACCATTATTCTGTCAAGAATAATGGGACTGTAATTGTCTCCTCACTGGTCCCCACTTATGTACTTTCCCCTCTCCAGTCTATCCACACAGCAGCCATATTAATCCTTCTTCTCTGCTCATATCCCTTCTTTGGTTCTTTATTTTGCTCAACGTAAAAGCTACAGATTTGGGATTTTTGTTTGTGTGTAGCACTTGAGGATTGAACCCAGAGCCTTGTATATGCTAGCCAAGCCTTCCACCAATGAGCTTAAATTCTCCTCAGTTCAAAAGCTGCAAATTTATATCAACGTACAAAACTTATGATGCTGGCAACCACTGATGTTCATGTTTTGCTAGTCACTCCGTTGGATCTCTTCAGCATTAAATCAGTGCTAACCTGTGTAACTGATAGAGCACAGTGGAAGTTAGCCAAGAATGGTGATACATTGCCTAGTCCTAGCTGCTCAGGAGGCTGAGGTGGGAGGATCTCTTGAGTCCAGGAGTTTGAGAACAGTCAGGGGTAGGAGGGATATGGTGGAGAGGATGGTGTGTGACCCACAAAACTAGGGTCATAAAAGGCATTGTAATGTCTACTGTGCTCTTTTTTTTGTTTTTGCCTTGCTCTCCTTTGGATTGCTTGCTTAGAGGAAACCAGGCATCATGTCAAGAGGATACTCAAACGTGATGTGAAGAGCCCACACACAGAGAAACTGAGTCCTCCTCCTTCCTCATCTTCCTGCTCCCTCAACAGCCAGCATCAATGTTCCATCCACGTGCGTAAGCCCCCTCGAAAGGGATTTTTCAGCTCCAGGTTTCAGATAACTGCTACCTCTTGAGAACCAGAGCCAGAATTATCCAGCCAAGCCACTCAAATATGTGAGTATTATCATTTTGAATAGCTACATTTTAAGGCAATTTGTAGTAGCTAATCTTGTGCATTCTCGTTCCCTGTTGTCCTCATTTCCTACTGCTCTTCACACTGTTCCTTTAGCTTCCCGGCTTCAATGCCTTTGCAGTTGTTGTTCACTGTTCCCTGATATTTCTGCAGCTTGTCTTCACTTCCTTCAGGTCTTTGCTTGTCAGGTGCCATCAAAGCCTGCAGCAGCCATTGTATTTAAAATTACAGCTCCCGGGGTTGGAGATGTAGCTCGTGATTGTCCGCTTGCCTGGCATGCATGAGGCCCTGAGTTTAATCCTCGGCACCACAAATAAGTAAATAGATCAAAATACAATTTCATTGCCTCCCCCTACTAGCCCCTGTTTTCCTTTTATTGCTCTGTTTTTGCTCTCTACTATGGCATCTACAACTTTCTAAAGTACTATGTAGTTCTATTATTTATTATGTTTCTTTACTATATTTTTCCTCCTTCCACCCCTGCTAGGATATCAGCTCCAAGATTACAAGAATCTTTGTTTTGCTCACTGATGACTCCCAAGTGCTTAAAACAGTATTGGACAACATATATGTGCTCAGGAGATACTTACTGAATGAGTCAGTAAACATTTCATAACCATGCCAGACTCTGTATAAATACTTGGCAGGTGAATTGTTAATTGGGAGAGATGAATGTACCTGGGGTGTGGCCTCTAGATTGTATTTAATTTCTAATTTTTTCTTTTATTTTTATTTATTTTTATACAGGATCTTGCTATATAGCTCAGGTAGGCGTCAAACTAACTATGTAACTGAGGCCAAGCTCAAACTTAAAATCCTCCTGCCTCAGCCTCTGAAGTGCTGAGATTATGGTCATGCATTATCAAACCAGCATTATCTACATTATATATGCAGGGACACATATAGGAATGGCCTTAGAAAAACCTAATCTATGGATACTTTGTAATTGTTTTTAGCTAAAGAGAAAGAAAAGTTAGAGAAAGAAGACTGAAAGGTATTACACTGGAGCATTTGAACTAGCCAATGCCAATCAAATGTTACAAACTGCAATTGAATATGCTTCCATATAAGAGAAAGGAAAACAGATGGTGTAAAGATTCAGAGGAAATGAGAGATGAAATCAAGCATGATCAGAGGCTTTAGCTGTGACAGAAGAAAGAACATATCCTCAGAGGATTAAAGGGCATAAGATGTAGATAAGTAGAGCAGAATTTTGAGGGTGGTCGCTACTCTTCAGTAGCAGCTGGGTTCTATGGAATGTGAGATGTGTAGTTATCGGCTGAAAGGAAAAGCAGACATCTAGCCCTAGAACCCTTGTGCAAAGACAGTTACAAGTTAAAGCCCAAATAAATGTAGAAGATGAAATGCAGAGATGCTTTGAGTGAAGGGTGTGAGGCTAGTCCTGACTTCCAGGTTTTGCTCTCTAAGTCCTCAAAGGGTCTGATATGCCTTCTAGAAGGGAGAGGTTCAGACCTGCAGGGGATTACTCTTGACTTGTAAGTCAGAGAACAACCTTTGCAAAAATCGTTCCTGTCCAAAGGCTTCGATCAACAGCATCTGCCCCTCAGTCTCCTGATTTTTGATTGGGTGTCTGCATAAGTAACCCTCTCACTAACTCCGTGCTGCCAGCAAGACTGCAACTGTAATATTCTCTATTGTGTGGTCACAAAATGCAAGCCCTTCTCTTGTACTGACAAAACTAGCATCTCTAGCCAGCCCTCCTTTTTTCTACCTTTATCTATAGGGACAAGGTCATACAGAATAGACATGTTGCTTGTATGAAGTGGGGACAGAAGAGATGCCCTTGTCTGAAACTAATGGAAAGTTTTCTGTAGGTTTTCTGTATATACTAATCTATTCCTATGGTCATACCCAATGTACTCAGTGTGCAAAAAACAAACAACCCAACAGCAGTAATGTCAAGGTTAGGGAGCTGTCACAGTGTGTCTGGAGTGAGGAGGAGGTACAAGCTATGGGAGTTGAAGTCTAGGAGAGAGGCTGTTATGGCAGTGGGATTTCTGTTCAAAGAAGAAGGCTATATAGGCCACAGGCATGAATGGATTTGAGAGAGTGTCCTAAATACAGATAATAAGGGTTAGCATGCAGTCTCAAGTGATTATGTCTCATAATCCCTTCAGTGGCCCTATGACCTAAGTTGTCTTTTTTATTTTTGTTTTGATTCAGAGCCTGTAAGGGTGCCTGGCATATACTAGGTACTCAATCCAAGTTAGGTCACCCTTCTACCTAAAGCCTTGCAGTGAATTCTCACATGCTGGAGACAAACACAGGATGCCCTGGGAGCCCAAAAGAGCAGTGCAGGATCTGTCTCCACCAGGACTTGGACTGTGTGTGTGTGTGTGTGTGTGTGTGTGTGTGTGTGCGTGATGCCTCATGCATTCTAGGCAAGTACTATACCACTGAGATACCCTGCTAGCACACCAAGGCTTTAGTCAGTTTTGTTTTTTTTGTGATGGAAGGGTCTCTTTGTAGCTCAAGCTAGCCTCAACCTCATGAACCTACTGCTTCAGTCTCCTGAGTATAGCTGGAATTAGAGGTATATGGGCCCTATCTCAGAACTATAGCAACAACAGCAACAACCAAAAAAACCCTTCAGTCTTGAAATACAACCAGGAGTTTGCTAGATGAAGTGTAGTGGGAGCAAAGCATTCTAAGCCAATAAACCATCATGTGCTAGTTCATAGAAGTGGAACAAAGCAGGGCATGGTAGTGCATGCTGTAATTCCTCCGCTCAGGAGGCTGAAGCAGGAGGATTGCCATGGGTTTGAGGCCAGCCTGGGCTACATAGTGCATTCAAACCAGACTGAATTACATAGCAAGGCCTCATCTCAAATTTTTAAAACATTAACAAAATGACACACCTATGAGGAATAGCAGTTACTGCCTTGCAGCTATACTGTTAATAGCTATACTCCAGCTGCAATTATTTACTGAATATTTATGATGTTCACACTATGTTAATTGTGTTCCATAGTGACAAAGACTTCTTGTTGAAACACAAATGAGGATCCACTGAGTCTTATTTCTGACAGACTGCAAATTTTGACATTTTGAGGGCTCATTTAATTTAACCCAGTTTTAGGAAGAATCATGGTTGTTCAGTAAAAATAACCACCCTCAATATCTATTATCTGATCAAATTCCTCATCTCCTACTCATTGCTCTAGCCTACCTCCAGCAAGAATTTTGTTGTCAGGCATGGTGGTATGTGCCTGTAATCCCAACAATTGGGAGACTGAGGCAGGAGGATACTAGCCTGAGAAATCTAGGGACTTAGTGAGACTCAGTTAAAAAAAAATGCTGGGGATGTGGCTCATTGTGAAGACCCTGGATTTGATCAGCAGTACTGCAATAAATGAATAAATAAAAGCAAGAATACTCTTGAGCTTACAGACCAAAACCTTTCCTAGTTTTGATATTTATACTTAGTAATTTTTCATCCACTGACCTTCCCCTTTTCTGTTCCCTGAGTATATATTCTCACTTTTCCTTACTGTGTTTGGAGTTAAACCCAGTCTCTTTTCACTACTGCGAAATTTTCTCATTTAGGGGTCCTTATACCTGTCAGGATAGTCCCAAATAGTCAGTTCTTTAACAATTATCATGAAGACAAATATAACAATAGCCAATGACATTTAATCCTTCTTGCAACACTATGAGGGAAATCATTTATACTTCCTATTTTACAGGTAAGAACAGTAGAGATCAAGGGGTTAGGTTGACCAAGGTCTTAAAACTAGTAAGTAGTAGAGTTATGGGTATGTGATGATGGGGGGCTGGAAAGAGAGCCAAAGCTCTAGAGAGATCTTCTCGCCAGGATGCAATTCTTCTGTCTTACTGTGTTTGGATTGTCATGACAAAGTTCTAGACTGAGTAGCTTAAAAGCAGGAATTCATTTTGTTATTCATTCATTCAGTTCTGCAGGCCTAGAATTTAAGATCAACGGCAGAAAAGTTCAGTTTCTTCTAAGTCCCCTCTGCTTGACTTGTAAGTGGCCTCCTCCTTGCTGTGTTCTCGCATGGTTTTTGTGTATGTGCATCCTTGGTGTCTCTTTTTATGTCCTACTGTGCTGTTCTTATAAAGACACCAGTTAGATTGTATTAGTCACTTGCTCATCGCTGGGTCAAAATACTCCACACTTGCGGCTAAAATAAGGAAGGACTTGGCTCATGGTTTCCATGGATTCTTAGCGGGTTCTGTCCTAGATCCCTGATCTCCCAAATGAGTGTACGGCAGAGGTTAAATAAAAGAGACAAATTGTATGATTTTTAGGGCTGTAACTAAGCTCGAGATTTTGAGGGTTCAGACAAAATATTCTCTGGATCAGTCCACTTATATTAGGACCAAGGACAAAGGGAAGAAACATTGAGGAAAGTGCAGACCATGAGCAGGACCTTGGGAGTTACTTCAAGGTCGTTTCCAAGTCATGGATCAAGTCAATTCAGTAGCACTGTCTTATCATGAAGACATGGTAGAAGTGAGACTGGAGGGGTAATTTTTGCAGCTGCAGTTTCTATCTTGTTAATTGAGATTTAACCCAAATATCTGCAGCTGTGGCCTTTTCTTGTGCTTTGAGGTGTCTCTAGCCTCACAGGCCACTACAGGCCTCAGCCAGGACCAGTGATTCATAGAGGTTCACTTACTATGAATCAGCTCCCGTCGCCAGGCAAGGGGCCTAGGCCTAGGACAGACTCACAGATAAACATAGAAATCCAATTAGTACAATTTAAATCCTTCTCAGAGCAGCTTTGTTTCATAGTGCTCCAACAGATTCTGTCTACTGTTGGCTGGCTCCATGGCAGAAGGGGTAGCAGAGGAAAGCTGTTCATCGTGTGGGTCCAGGTTGTAGAGAGAAAAGGTAGGAGCGGGGGACCAAATGCAAGTGACACCCCCAGGGACCTACTACTTCAGACCAAGCCTCACCCAGAAGGTGAGATTAGGCCAATGGATGCAAAGATGGTTCAGCATATGGAAACAAATAAATGAGATATATCACATCAACAGAATGAAGGACAGAAACTATATTATCATCTCAGTAGATGCAGAAAAAGCATTTGATAAAATTCAACATCCCTTCATAATAAAGACTACAAATTAGGTATAACAGAAATGAGCCTCAAAATAATAAAGACCATGCTGGGTACAGTAGTACACATCTATAATCCCTGTTACTTGAGAAACTAAAGCAGGAATATTACAAGTTCAAGGCCAGCTTGTGCATCTTGGCAAGACTGTTTCAAAATAAAAAGGAAAAGGGCTGAGAATGGGTATACACCTGTAATAGCGCTTTGGGAGGCTGAGGCAGGAGGATCACCAGTTTGAGCCCAACCTGGGCAAGTCAGCGAGTTAGTGACAATTGGTCCCAAAATAAAAACTAAAAAGGATTGGAGATGTGGATTGTTGCAAAGGCCTCAGTCCCCAGTACCGAGAGAGAGAGAGAGAGAGAGAGAGAGAGAGAGAGACAGAGACAGAGACAGAGAGACAGACAGACAGAGAAAGAAGATGAATATAGAGAGAAACAGAAGGGTGGGAGGGAAGGAGGAAGAGAGGAAGAAGAAGGGGCAAGAATGGCGGGGATGCTCAGTGGTAGAGCACCTCTGATTCAATCACCAAGGAGTAAAAAAAGAAAAAAAAATCCAGCAAAGTTGCAGAATTTGAAATCAATATACAAAATCAGTGGCAGGGCTATACACAAATAGCAAACTATCTGAAATGGAAATCAAGAACACTACCCCATTGTCAGGAGCTACAAGAATAGGGATAAATTTAACTGAAAAGGTAAAAGATCTTTACAATGAAAACTGTAAAACGCTGATTAAAGAAATTGAATACAATAAAACAAAAGGGAAAGACAGCTCATGTTCATGGATTGGAAGAGTCAGACTCATTAAAATACCCACACTATCCAAGCAATATACAGATTCAATGAAATTCCTATCAAAATTCCAATGGCATATCTGGGTGTGGTGGTAAACACACGGACCACTAAGGAGAGTGGAGCAGGAGGACCAGGCGTTTAAGGCCAGCCTGAGCTACACAGTGAGTTCAAGGCTAGTCTGGGATACATAACAAAAGCTTATTTAAAAAAATATTCATGACAGAACTAGAAAAATTATCCTAAAATTCATATGGAACAGTGAAAATCCTGAATAGATTCAATGTAAAATCTAAGACTATGAAAGTAGTAGAACAAAGCATAGGGGAATTGCTTAGGATATTGAAAGTGGCAAGGATTTTTTTTTACAAGAAATGTACAGTAAATAAAAAGCAAAAATGGGCAAATTAGATTATAATAAACTAAGAAGTTTCTGCACAGCAAAAGAAACAATTAACACAATAAAGAGACAATCTACAGAAAATATAAGTAAAGACAATCAAATATAACAAGCTGGGCATGGTGGAAGACACCTGTAATTCCAGCACTAAATACATTGAGGCAGGATGCCACAAATTTTAAACTAGCCTGGCCTCTATGGTGAGACCCTATCTTAAAAACAATTAAACAAAAATCCCCACATGTAACTAGAAAAATATAGGTGTTTAAGGTGTCTAAGATGTTATATAGGTATTTAAGGTGTTAAAATATAGGTGTTTAAGATGTTTAAGGTGTTTAAGATGTTTAAGGTGTTTAAGATGGAGGGCTGGGGATTTAGCTCAGTGGCATAAGTGCCTGCCTTGCAAGTGTGTGGTCGTAAGTTCGATTCCTGGTACTGATAAAAAAAGAAAAAGACAAAAAAGATTATTGACTGGACTATTTAATACATGCCATAAATCCAAGCTATTATAGGGAAACCATGCGTTAAATTTATGCTGCAACAAATTTATGTTGTGATACTATATATCTTTTTCACTCTCACTGTGTTCTTTTCTATCTTAAAAATTGTTTACAAATATACGTAATCATATGTACAGATAAATAAATGGTTATAGTTACACATAAAAATAAATTTAGCTGGGCATGGTAGCATGTACTTATCATTTTGGCTCTTGGAGAATGAAAGCAGGAGGATCACTTATGCCCAGGAAGTCAAGTTCAACTCAGGCAACACAGTGAGATCTCATCTTTAAAAATACAAAAATAGCAGACCATAGTGGTGCCCTCGGGGGACTGAGACAGGTAGGTCTCAAGTGCCAGGCTACACATAAATTCAAGGCCAGCCTGGAGTATATAGCAAGGGCATTATAAAAATAAATAAATTAATAATTATAAATAGATAGATAAACAAATGTGCATTTAAAAAATTAAAACCACTTAGAACTTGGCATGGTGGTTTGTGCCTGTAATTTCAGCACTCTGAGAACGTGAGAGAGAAAGATCTCAGGTTCAGGTTCCAGCTCAGCCTTGGCAACATTGTGAGACCTTGTTTCAAAATAAAAATTAAAAACATTGTAAATATGCAGATCAGTGAAAAATAAAAGGAACCCGGCTTGGTTTGCGCATGCCTCTAATCCCAGCTTTCAGGATACTGAGGCACAAGGTTCACTGCAAGTGTGAGGCCAGCGCTGGCTCCCTAGTGAATTCAAGGCCAGCCTGAACTACAGAGCAAGATCTTGTCTTAAAAAAAGCATGCAAGCAAGAAGAAAGAAGAGTTTTGAGTAATGTATTTTTGTCATTTAATAAAATACATTTAATTTTAAAAGAAATGCTATCAGGAAAAGCGGGGAGAACATGGCGGACAGACAACAGTAACTACCGGAGGCTCTCTGAAAGGCTCGGCTCAGAGGCCAGGAATGATGCGGATTAAGGAGACATGAACCGGTAGAGATATGCTCTGCTGACTCAGGAACGAACTGGGCTGAGAGAAACCAACTTAGAATACAGTCCTGGCACTAAAATAGGAACAGAAAAGACTCGGTGTGGAGGCTCGACCCCGCGCCATTGGAAACCGCGGTTTGGGTTTCCCACCGCCTGGCGGCTGGCTGCCTCCACAGCGGCTCGGCAAGGAGAGATGCGCAGAAGCTCTGGGAACGGGAGTCTGCGGAGTCGAAAACAGGACGGACAAGGAGGCGTACACGAAAACTGACTGGTGGCGAGGTGAGTGAGAGAAACGGACCCCCTACCACAGTTTGACTCCAGTGGAGGACTTTCTGGGCTTGGGCAGTCCTGTAAGAGCAGGGCGTGGTGGCGACTCCAGCCACACATTCCCCTCTCGGACGGGATTGGTGAAACGTGCCTGGCCTGCGTGACGCTGCTGGCGGACTCGGTAGGCTGGCCCAACCCAGATCCCAGAGCTTGACGGTGGCCCGGAGGAGCGACTGACTCCCGCGTAGGCTGCCTCCTCTGCAACTCCCTGGTGTGCTGCCGGTGGGCGGGAACACCTAGCCAGCGCAATTCGATCAGGCTCTGGCTGACAGGGAGGGAAGCTGGGCCTCCTTTGTAAGCTTGCATATATAAGGAACAGAGAATATGGGAAAAAGCAGCAACAAGAAAGGCACCTCGGCCCCCAATTCTGAGAAACAGGCAATAGCGGACACCGCACCAATAGACATAAAGCACCATATAGAGAGCCTCATAGACCAATTCAGGAATGAAGTTATCAACGACCTGAAGCTAGAAGTATGCAGAATAGTTAGAGAAATGCTAAGCACCACCCAGGAAAAAACAGATGGTGGAATGGAAGAACAGAAAAAGAGGGGAGAATTGTTTGATGGAGAAAACAGAGAAAGCATAGAGTACGTGAAGCAGGTTCAAAGGGACTACCAAGATACTAAGAAGTCTATCCAAGACTGGCATAACAGCTTGAAAGAAACTAAGGACAGACTATCTGAACTGGAGGGCAGACTTGTAATATGGGAGAATGAAATGAAAAACTTCTTAAAAATAACAAAGAAACAAATAGCAATAATACAAAGACAAGAAGATGATAAGAGGAGCCACAACTTAAGGATTAAGAACATAAAAGAAGAAGTAGGGACACAAACAAGTGAACTACAAAAGCTACTCACAGAAATAATCCAGGAGAATTTTCCTAATTTAGCAAAAGGTAAAGATACTCAGATGTATGAGGCATACAGGACCCCAGCTACCTACAACCCAAACAGAGCGACACCCAGGCATATAATAATAAAAATTCCAGAAATTCAGTACAAGAACAGAATATTAAAAGCTGTCAGAGACAAGAAACAGACCACCTACAAGGGAACACCCATCAGAATTACAGCAGATTTCTCTGCACAAACCATCAAATCACGAAGAGCATGGGGGGAAATAATTCAAGCTTTGAAAGATAATAATCTCCAGCCAAGATTGAGATATCCTGCACAACTGTCCCTGGAAATTGATGGAAAAACGAGGTGCTTCCAGGATAAAGAGGAACTGGGGGAATTTGCAACCACCAATTCAACCCTACAGAAAGTATTGCAGGATGTTCTAAAAAAAGAAAAATACAAAGAACCCAGAAATAGTGGCGGGGAGGCCATTTCTCCAAAATAGCTGTTCCTATCATCCAATCTTCTCTGTCTCATTTCTGTTGAGCTCTTTTTCTGTCAGTAGCTGTCAGTTTGTCTTCTTCATTTTGTTCTCGGGGAGGCCACAACTAATGGAGCAGAGAACAAAATGAAGAAGACAAACTGACAGCTACTGACAGAAAAAGAGCTCAACAGAAATGAGACAGAGAAGATTGGATGATAGGAACAGCTATTTTGGAGAAAATGATATCTTAATAGGTAATACTGATTTAGTACCATCTTGTTTTGAAGTCTCATCTAACTTTTGTTCTTCTGTCTCCAATGGTCTAAACAGGTTGTATCTTATTGGATTTTAGTATGTACGATAGTATAAGCAAAAACCTTTTAAAGACAAGGAGATTATACAGAAACCATTGTTCATTTTCTGTTAGTCGATTCTAAATACTCTATAATGCTGTCATTCTCTTAAATGGTTTTACATTGTTTTGATATACTTAATGCTACAGTATACAAAGTTGTACTCAAGGACTTCAAGGAAAGAGTCTATATGGTAACTACTTTTGGGTCGGAATTATCTGGTGGTGAAACACTATTCTGCTTAAATGGTTATGTTTTGATCTGCCCTGTTTCACTGTTATGCCCTCTTTTTTCTCAATCTCTACTCCATTATTTACTTTTTTATTTTTATCCGTTTAATTAAAGGGAAAAAAATAGCAGGATAAAATATAGTAACCCATTTTGACTTTCTATTATCTCGATTTGAAGCCCTGTATTACTCTCACCATCTTGTTTTTGACTGAGGTTCCTCTATTCTGTTTTGCTGGATAGTATCAGGTTCGAAAGTTTAGGCATCAGCTGAGAAGATAATGAGATTCATTATAACGCCCATTCTCATTGACTTTTATCTACTTTTGAAGACCTACAATGTCTCCAATGTTTTGGTTTTGTCGGTTTTGTTCTTTACTGTTTTGTTCAATTGTATTACAACTAATGATATAGGCAATTCTATTAGAGATAGCGGGAGGCATTATGGTAACCATTGTTGATCACCTTGTATTATGTTTTTATATTATCTATTATGTCCACCCTTTTGACTTGACCGATTCTGTTCTGTTATGTCACATTTGGTTTTACTCTCTTCCAAAAAAGCAATAAGAACTGTGGGTGCAATGAAACCCAAAATGTGTAATAGTCATTGTACAAAAGAGAGGAAAAGAAAGTGCTCTAAACTATATAACTGCATGTATATTTAAGTGTATAAGATAGAAAATGATATCACAGAGTTTTATTGGATCATTGAACAGAACTGTTTGCAGTATCAGTGTTGGAATGTCCACTCTACAAGCTTTAATTTTGTGACTTGAACAATTATTTCTAAGATGGCAATATGTAATCCATTAACTAGTGATTTCCTACTGCGCATTTTTTTCTTCTGTAAATCTGTATAACTTGTACCCCTTCACTGTTTTTTTTTCTTTTCTCCTTAAATAAAAAAAAAATTAAAAAAAAAAGAAATGCTATCAAATGTTTATGCAGAAAACGACTTTTTTGTTGATACTGTATTCCAAAATCAATTGCAGTTTTGTTACACATGTAAATATATAGAACAAAACTTTCCTATATTTCTTTGGCAGTGTTGGGGATCCAAGCTAAACCTAAGGCCACACACATGCTGAGTGAGCCAAGTGTTCTACCACTGAGCTATATACATTGCCTTAAATTCTTAAAGAAAATATGAAAGAATATATTTTATTATAGTATAAAAAAGATCTTTTAGACTAATGCTTTCGTGCTTTTTGCTCTTGTATCTCAAAGAATTTTGAAAAATCATGAATCTTCTTGCACGTATTTAATTTGAAATAAGTGTTTTCATTATAAATTAAAGTAATTACAAAGTATAGCTTTTAGCAAGCATGCACGGTGCCTTGGTTTCAATCCCCAGTACAAGAGGAAAAAGCAAGAACAAAGCATATAATTTGCAATCTATTACAAATGTTGGCATGTATTATGGTTTAGATCCAAAATATCCTTCAAAATTATTGTATGTTTAGAGGTGGAGCTTTTGGAATTTGATTGGATCATGGGGGCTCTAACTGAATCAGGGAATTAATCCATTGATGAGATCATAATTCAGTAAGAAGTCATGGAAATTTAGGAGGTAGGCCATAGCTGAAGGGAGTGTGGGTCATGGGGATGTGACCTTATGAATTATATCTGGACCCCAGTCCCTTCCTCTCTGGTTCTTTCCCCACTGTTTGCTTCCCAGCTTGCCAGGAAGTGAGCAGCTCTGCTGTACCACAACCTTCCTCAAAGTTTTCTGTACCTTGGGGCCACAGCAATGGAGCCAGCTTCACAGGAACTAAAACCTCTGAAACCATGAGCCAAATAAATGGTTCCCCATTTAAGTTGTTTTTCTCAGGTATTTGGTATTATCAACAAGAAGCTCACTAACACAGTGTGAAACCTGAATCCATTGTTATTGTAAATGACATCTAAATACTATAATGATCTGATAACCATCATTCATTTCAAAATTGAAGGAATAAACTCATTAGCATCAGATACACGTTTTACACATTAGCACTAAAAATACACATTTTTTGTAAAATTTTTATTCATGTTTATACATAATGATTACATTTATTGTTGGAACTTGGTACATGTACATAATGTAACACTTCTAAATTCTTTTTTTCCCCCCTTCCACTCTGCTTGCTTTTCCAGAATCAGATTCATTCATTTATCTTATAAGTTATTATAAAGTTAATTGTCATACATATAGTTTAATAGTGTAACAGGCCAAAAATATATAAAACACCTAAAATAATTACTAAATTAAGGTACATTTTAGATACTTTGTCCATGCTACATTAAAATAACATTTTCTCTGTTTTCCTATTCTATTTTATTTTGTAGTATATAATATATTGAGTTTCTTATATAAGACAAACCACTCAAACTTTCTCTTATATGAGAAACACTACATATATGTACATATAAAGATCAAAATAGACAAAAATTACAATTACTTAAATTACATTCTTGTTTTAAAAATATTTCAATATACAGTGTAACCTTGCTTTGTGAGCACAGTTCATTCCAGAAGCATGTTTGTAATCCAAATCACATATATATCGAAGTGAATTTCTCCATAAGAAATAATAGCAACTCAGATGATTTGTTCCACAACTCAAAAATATTAATATAAAATGACTACAATACTGTCTTATAAAACAAAATAATAAAGATAGTACTAAATATAAAGTACTAAATAATAAAGATAGTACTAAATATAAAGACAAATAAAGGAGTTAATTTCTAGTTATCTTTGAAAACCTTCATGACTGCTTAGAGGAAGACAAAAGAGGATTATTGTATGAATGACTTTCACTATCACTGATGAAATCACTGGTACCTGTTGGCTTGATGGAATCTATTTTTTTAAATCTTATTGGTACATTTTAAATAGACATAATGATCACATTCATACCAGAGAATTTATGTCTGTATATGATATATCTTAATTCTTTTTGTCCCCTTGATGTACCCTCCTTTCAACCCCTCTCCCTATCCTTATTTACAAAAGGTTTGTGATCTGGGACCTGGCCAAGATCCCTAACTGCCTGCATAAAGGGTGCAGTAAAAAGATAAAATAAGGACCAGAGAGTGATTTATTAATGCATGACAAAAGGGGCTGGGAGGTCAGTACCTCAGGATGGGCAAAGAAAGACAAAGATATTCAAAGCTAGTCACTGTTTATTGGGTGCACACAATAATCAGAGAGAGTATGGGATGACTCAGAGCGTGGTAATGAGGATTTTAAACTGATGAGGATTATTTCAGATGAGGATGGTGGGATGTCAGAATATTTTTTTTTTTTGTCTTTTTCTTTTTTATCGGTACCGGGGATTGAACTCACGACTGCCTGCTTGCAAGGCAGGTGCTCATGCCGCTGAGCTAAATCCCCAGCCCCTATCAGAATATTCTTACAATAACAAGTAGGAAGAGATAGCAAGATAATAAATAAGGAGTTTGTCCTTTCCCCCAGGTGAAACCCTTTTTTTTATTACTAATGAGTTCTCTGAGAACCAGGATATCTTCAGTTGATGTAATCTTGCCCTGGAGTGTCACAGCATCAGGAGACTGTGGAGTTCTCAACCTTGAGCAGAGGCAGTAGAATTTCTGTATTCCCTATGGCAATATGCTAGGCCTGAGAGGAGCCCTAATTACAATTTAATTTTGAAATGGCTTTTCCTCCAAATAATTTCAAAATTATGTAGAATCGTTCTATACACTTTAGTTCCTTATTTCCTTCTATTCTCTTTTTCCTTTTTTTGTCTTCTTCCTTTTCCCATCTCCCACCTCCTTTCCACCCCTTCCCATTTGAACATGTTCTTCCTATTTCATATTATATAATATTCATTTTGGTCCTTATTTATACTTTCAGTTTTTCACACACATTTTTTCTTATATTTATTTACTGTTTCTACTTTTTTTTTAGTACTGGGGGTCAAACTCATGACCTGATGCTTGCCAGGAAAGTGCTTATGCCACTAAGCTAAATCCCCAGCCCTGTTTCTACTTCTTCACTTTAGAAGTATCTATTCATTTCAGATATCCATTTTGGGATTTGGTCTTTAAATTTGGGAGGGTCTGATTTTTTTAATATTATTTGTATATTCTGCATATTAGTTCTTTGTCTGAGGAACAGCTGGTGAAAAATCCTCCCCACCCCATATTTTTTTCCCACTCTCTGGGATGTCTATTCACTCTGTTAATGGTTTCTCTTGCTCTGCAACAGCTCATTAATAAGATGAGATTTCACTTGTTGATTCCTTCAGATAATTCCTGTGCAATTTGGATTCTTTTCATAAAGTCTTTTCCTACGCCAGTGTTTGTAACATATTCTATCTTCAGTCAGATTTAATGTTTCCATTTTAATATTTGGATCTTTGATCCATCTTGGTTTTGGTGTGGTACTTGTTGATAGACATGAGTCTAGTTTTAGTCTTTAGCATGTGTAAAGCCAGTTCTTCCAGAACGATTTATTAAAGAAGCTATCTTCTTTCAATGAAGGTATTTGGCTCCTTTGGCAAAAATAAGGTGGCTGAGTGTGTTTGGAGCTGTTTCTGCCTCTTTAGTGTGGTCTATTGACTCTTGAGTCTGTTATTTTGCCAGTGCCATGCTGATTTTGTCACAGTGACTTTATAGTATAATTTTAATCAGGGATTGTGATGTCCCTGCTTTGCCTTTGTTGCGCAAGATTACTTTTGCTATCCTAAGTCTCTTCTAGTTCCAAATGAAATTTAGAGTTGTTTTCCCTAATTATGTGAGGTATGCTATTGTTATTTTGATTGAGATTGCATTAAATCTATATGATAATTTTGGGAGTATGGCCATTTTCATAATGCTAGTTCTTCCTACCCAAGGGCAAGGGATACTTTTCCATTTTCTGATATCCTATTCAATTTCTTTTTTTCAGAGTACTATAATTTTCAGGGTAGTGATTTTTTTGCTTTCTTTGTGACATTGATTCTAAATATTTCATTTTTTGGATGCTATTCTATAAGGTTTGGTTTCCCTAATTTCTCTCTCCATGAGTTTATTTATTTAAAGGAATGCTATTAATGTTTGAGTGTTGCCTTTGTATCTAGCAATAAGACTAAATCTGGTTATTAAATTTACAAGTGTTCTGGAGATTTGGGAGTCTTCTACAGAGTATCATTTCATCCACAAGTAATTATAATTTAACTTCTTCCTTTCCTATTTTACTCCTTTTATTTCTTTTTTGTTTGACTTTGAGGCAGGATCTCACTACTAGTTTAGGTTTGCCTTGACCTACACAGCCCAGGCTGATCTCTAACTCAAGTGATCCTTCTGCTTCAGCCTCCCAAGTGCTGGAATTACAGGCATGTGCTACCATGCCCAGCCCCTTTTTATTTCTTTCTCTTATCTAATTGCCCTAGGCTAATGTTTCCAGAACTATATTGAATAAGAATGGTGACAGTGGCCACCTTTTTTTGTTCCTGAGTTTTGAGTGAACACTTTCAGTTTTTGGCCATTTAGTATGAGGTTGGCTCTTGATTTGTCGTAGAGAACTTTGTCAAGTTGAGATAAGGACCATCTATTCCAATTTTCTGTAGTTTTTTTTTTTTTATCATGAATGGATGTTGAACTTTGTCAAATGTTTCATCTGTGTCCGTTCAGATGATCCTGTGATATTCATCTTTGACTCAGTGATAAAGTGTATTACATTTATTGATTTGCAAATGTTGAATCATCCTTGCATTCCTGGGATGAATCCTACTTGCTCATGTTATATAATCTTGATGATTTGCTGTTTTCTGTTTGCCAGTATCTTATTGAGGATTTTTATGTTACTGGGGAGACTGGCCTGCATCTCTCTTTTTTAGTGGTATTCTTGTTTGATTTTAGTATCAGAGTAGTACTTGCTTCCAGGAATGCATTTGAGAGTATTGCTTCACTTTCAATTTCATTAAAGAGTTTGAGGAGTAGCAGCATTAGGTCTTCTCTAAAGTTCTTGTAGAATTCGGCAGTGAATACATCAGGACCTAGGCTTTGCTTTTCAGGTAGTATTTTTTATTACTTCTTCAATTTTGTTGACTGATATTGGATTATTTAGGGGTTTTTTTTGTACCAGTAATTGAACTCACAACCTCACGCTTGCCAGGCAGGCACTTATGCTGCTGAGCTAAATACCAGCTCAAATTATTTAGTTTTTGTATCTCATAGCTCCTTGATTCAGCTTTGGAAATTCATAGTTAGGAATCTGCCTGTTTATTCTGTGTTTTCCATCTTATTTGAGTATATGTTCTTAAAGCAGGTATTAATGACCTTTTGGGTTTCTACAGGATCTGTTGTGATTTCACACATTATCTTCCTAATGACATATATTTTAGTCTTTTCTTACCTTTTTTAAAATAAGATCACCTTCAGTTTTCCCATTTTATTTAATCTTTCAAAGAACTAACTCTTTGATTCATTGATTCTTTGTATTGATTTTTAAATATCTATTGCATTAATTTCTTCTCTGATCAATGTCTTCTCTTGTATGAGTTTTGGGCTTGACTTCCTCTTGTTTTTCCAGAAGCTTATGGGTCAATATTAGTTTATTTATTTCAGCTTGCTCTGTTTTTCTGATGTGGGAATTTACCACTATTAATTTCTTCTTTCAAAGCATTTAATAAATTCTAGTATGTTATACTGGCATTATTGTTTAATTGGAGAAACTGTCTAATTTCTTCATAAATATCATATGTGACCCATTGGTTGTTCAGGAGGCTGCATTTAACTTATATGGGTTTAGGAAGTTTTTGTGGGTTTTTATTGAGATTGATTTGGAATTTCTTTGTGCTGTGGTCTGTTAATATGCATGGGATAATTTCAATTTGTTTTCATTCACTTAAGCATGTTCTATGAGCTAGTATGTGGTTTACTTGGAGAACATTCATTGTGCAGCTGAGAAGAATATATATTCTGATGTGGAGTTTAATACTGTAGATATCTACTAAGTTTATTTGTTTAAAAATATGGTTCAGTTGTGATATATTTTTGTTGATATGTTGATCTTGTTGATCTTTCTATTTGTGACAGTGGAGTATTGAGGAACTCCATTATGATTATATTAGTGCTTATTTGATTTTTCATGTTCATTAACATTTATTTTATATAGCTGGGTGTGCTGGTATTTGGTGCATGCACATTTATGATTGTTATCTACTCCTCTTGAATTGTTCCCTTTACAAATAGGAAGTGACTTTCTCTCTCTTGATCAGTGTTGGCTTGAAATCCACTTTGTCTACAAATAGAATAGCTACCCTACTTTTTCCCAGGTACCTACTTCATGGAGTACTGTTTTCCATCCTTTTTTTCTTATCTTTTTTAGATACAGTCTCACTATGCAGTTCAGAATGGCCTTGAGCTCAATATGTATTCCAGGCTGCTCTCAAGCATGCACAATCCTCCCACCTGAGCCTCCCAAGTGCTGAGATTACAGGCATGTACCATCATGCCTGACTGGATTGTACTTCTTGATCCATTCTGCCAGCCTATTTCTTTCAATTGGTAAATTGAGGCCATTAATATTTATGGTTATAACTGATGTGTATTGACTTACCCTTTGTATGTTATTTTCCTATTGTTGGTTACTTTTTTTTTTCCCCTCTGTTGAATTGCTTGCCTTGCCTAGTGGATTTATTCTGTTAGGGTTGATGGAGTTGTAGTCCTTGTTTTCTCTTTATAGAATGTCCTTCAAAACGTTTTGGAGTTCTGCTTCGTTGGCCATTTAGTTTCTCAGGAGTTGTTTGTCACAAAATTATCTTATTTATTCATCAGTTTTGAAAGATAGATCTTCAGGGTACATCAATCTAGGTTGGAGGTTGTTTTCTTTTAGGGCTTGAAATACGTTGAGCTCTCCTTGACCTGAGGGTTTGTGTTCAGTAGTGGTGCTGTGATTCTGAGGGGATTTCATTTATATGTGACTTCTTTTCTCTAACAGCTTTTAATTTTCTGTTCTTGTGTTGAATTTCTGGAATTCTGATTATTGTATTGCTTGGTGTAGTGTTTTTTTTTTTTTTATTGTGACCAGTTGGAGTATGCCTCACTTATTTAGATGTCAAATTTTTTCCATGATTGGCAAGATTTCTGTCATTATTTCTGTAAATAGGTTTTTAAAAAATGTTGTTTGTGCTATCTCCTGCTTTTTCATTGACTCCAAATAATCTTATGCTATTCTTCTTTGGATCATCTAGCAGTTGCTGGATTGATGTTTTGTGGACTCTTGCTCTTTTTAAGAAATCTTTCTTTTCATGGTTGCTAACTGCAATCCTGTCTTTTAGATATGATATTCCGTCCTTAAATTGGTTCATTCTGCTGAGTATATTTTTGATGAAATTCTTAATCTCCTGGATGTGATTACTTTCTTTCATGGGTTCCATTTCTTTCTTATGTTAGACATTCATGATTTCCATCATTTTCCTAAACTCCTCTATTTTATCTGTATCTTTTCTAAATTCACTAATTATGCCCTTAATTATGGTCATCTCTGAAATTATCTGAGGAATTACTTCTGATCTGATTTTGTCCAGAGCCTCATTCATTTGCTTTTTTATTGTTACCACTTTAGAGAGTCCAGGTAGATGTCTTTCAAATTGTTCCACCTCATTACTGTATGGGTTTGCCTTTGGCGAGCTGGAAGTCTGGATTACATCTTGCTTCTATCTCTTCTCATATTCTTTTTATTAAGTTAAATTCCTGTGTTGATACTTTTAAATTGTTTATGGTATGTATCTTTATTGTTAGTATTGAGAATGCTTAGGAAATGACTACTTCTCGGACGTGTCTTCCATGTGTAGCTGACATTGGGTTTTGGGTCTGTTGCAAGGTCCTACCTGATCTTACGTTATATAACCAAATCTAAAACAAACAAGAAAAATGTGTAAAGTAAATATCTCCTCTATATGGCAATTTTACCTTCACAGAACAAAATTTAAAAGTGATTAAAGGAAAAAATAGTGAAACAGATTAGAAGCAAGGCTATAGTACAAAGGAAGATTATGGAACTGGTAAAGATTACTAAATTTAGGAACTGGTGAAAATAACAGGAGGGAAAGAAACAAGGAATAAATAGAACTGAACAGAACAAAACAGATAAAAATACTATAAGCAATGTTCTAAATCATATAAAAAGAAAAATCAAATTAAAAAAATAGAAACATTTTAAAAATGAAAGGAATTAAATCAGAAAAAAGAATGTACTCTTTGGGATGTGTCTCTGATATCCCTGGTTGAAAGATTCATCAGACAGATATCAGATCTATGTTGACTGACCCCCCAACAAGCCAGCAGTAGAACTGTGGTGGTGGATGATTTCAGTAAACCTGGGCCTTTAGTTCCACATAAGTTCTGGCTTCTGGTTTCTGGCTGTGAAGCGAGGACCTGAGTTTTTCAGCCCATAACACTCCAAGTAGCTTGTGCTAGCCTGAACCTGGCTCCCTGACCTCCTGCCAGCTTGAATTAACTTGTGCCTCACACTGACACTTGGAGCTGCCTGATGGAACCAACCTGCAGCTTCTCTGTGTTGTGACTTCCACTGTCTCCTTCTTAAAATTGCTACTGGCCACTCACCCTCTCCTGGGAGGCATCTGAACCCAAATAACTTACCACCCACTGCAGTCTGCAGCACCCACTGCCCTGGTTCACTGTGCAATTTTCTGTAGCGGCCTCTGAGGTCACCAGTAGTTAACTGTGCCTTTGCAAGTTGGAGCCACCCTCCCCACTCTGTGAGATGGGGCTCAGGGACAAAGTGCTACTTATCCCTCTCCCTTCTGTGTTGTGGCCCCTCTCTTTCCTCTCCTAATAGGCTTCCCTTAGGACTTTTGCTGAGTCTTCTTCCTTTTTTTCCTCATCTTTCTATATTTCAGTATCTGGATTCCAAATATCAGAGAGACTGTTTCTTTGCTGCTCAATATTCCACCATCTTCCCAGAAGTCCTGAAATCTTTTTTTTTTTTCATGCAACTTTAACAAGGAACCTATCTAATGATACTTTTGCTTCATTTTGAGGATTTCATGGAAATGTGTCATTGCATTATTGGTAAAAAGATTCAACACTTGCAGGTAGCACCTCCTTATTGGGTGGTATTTTCTACAAAATTTCGCTCTTTTTCCCATATTTTATGTTTCTCCCTAATTTCATTTGAAATGAGGGATTCCTTGACTTTTTTCTCTTCTTCTGCAAATGAGATCTACTGCATAACTTCTTGCTGTTAGGAAATGATCACAGTCCTGCCTGGTCCCAGAATGTCATCCACTGGAGCCCCCCTTTCTGTGGAATGGCTCCACTCCCATCACTCACTACGGGTCGATGCAGGCTCCCCACCAGCTCAGTTCTCCATTCAGCTGGCCGACTCCCGACCTCAGTGTGCCTGGGCCTCCAGTGAGTCAAAGTGGCGGGACGTCAGATGGCTTGGCACGTCACCTGCTGCAGCGGGAACACTGAACCTTTAGCTGTTCCAGTAGCACTGGAACTGTGTATTTGATTGGTTCTTCTCACCTTAGTTTCTTCTTGAGACAAGAGAATTCACCTTCCTCTGTTCAGGGCTCCCCTTGTTGTATTATGTTGAATTCTAAGTTGACTGCCTCAGGGAGCCTCTGTAGCCAGCTGTTATCTATTCGCCATCTTTGCTCTGCCCTGGCTCAACAATTGGAATCTCATCTTATTAAAGAGCTTTTGCACATGAAATCACCAACAGAGTGAAAGGTCAACCCACAGAGAGGAAAAAGTTTACCCAACTCTCTCTCAGAAAAAGGACTTCTATCTAAAACTTATAAAGAAAGGCTGGGGATACAGGTCAGCAGCCCAGCACCTGCCCAGAAAACCTGAGTTTGATTCTGGTATAATAAAGTTGAAATCTTATATACTTTTTAATGTTTGTTTTTAACTTTTTTGTTTTAATACCTTTAAAATAAAGTTTTAAAAAAAACGATAAAGAATTAGAAAAAATTCAGCCCCCCAAATTGAAAAATCTAATCAAAAATAGGCATCTGAGATGCACACACACTTCTCAGATGAAGAAATACAAATGGCAAATAGATATATGAAAAAATGTTCAATATCATTGGTCATTCAAGAGACGCAAATTTAAAAAACCCTGAGATAGCATCTCACTCCAGAAAGAATGGTCATCATCAAGAAATTAACCAATAACAAATACTGGAGGGGATGTGGGGGAAAAGGAATCATTCTCCACTATTGGTGGGAGTGTAAACTGGTATGACCACTATAGAAATCAGTATACAGACTCCTTAAAAAGCTAGTATTAGAGATTCCATTCAACCCAGTTATTGCTCTTCTGGGTATCTTCTTGGAAGAATTTAAAACATATCATAGTGATATATGTGTACTCATGTTTACAGCAACACAATCTATAATAGCTAAATCTTGGAAACCACCCAAATGCCCATCAGCTGAAGAATGGATTAAAAAAAATGTGGTATCTTCATACAATGGAATACTACTCTGCCATAAATAAGAATAAACTAGAAAGTTTTATATGTAAATAGATGCAATTTTAGACCATACTGATAAGTGAAATAAATCAGACTCACATGTGTAAACATCATATTGTTTCCCTGGTGTGAGAAATTGAAATAGTAAATAATGTCTAAGATGTACGACAGATATTGTGAAATGGGCAGAAACTGTTTTAAAGGAAAAATTTCTATCTGTTTTCTGTTTTGTTTAGTCTTTCTTTAAATAAAGTTTTAAAAAAAGACACTACAGTAACCAGTGCTGATCCTGGAGTTCATGATGCGAAATCCAGCAATACTATTATTCTTTGTTCAGAATGATTTTAGCCTGCTTTAGTTTGTTTAATCTCAACATAAATGAAGATATGGATAAATGCATGCATGTTTAAGTGTATAGGATTGACAACCATGTTATAAGTTTTTGTTGGATAGTTGAACAGAACTGGTTACAGTCTTGCTGTTTAAATTCCCACTTTATATGTTCCACTTTTATATCTTGAACAACTATTTGTAAAAGGACAGGATGTGAACATCAACTAGTGATTTCTTACTGTTTATTTTTTCTCTGAATGTATGTATTATTTCTACCCATTTTCTGTTTTGTTTAGTCTTTCTTTAAATAAAATTTTAAAAAAATAAAAAAAAATTGTAACTTTTTCTTCCAATAGATTTTGTAAAAACTGTACCTTTTTTATCCATTCATCGCATGATCGGCATTTGAATTGCTTTCAAAATTTGACTATTACAAACTGCTACTATAAACATGAGTGTGCAAATAACACTGTAGTATGATGCTTTCAATTCTTTTGAGAAGATACCAACAAGTGTAACAGGTGGGTCAAATGGGAGCTCTAGTTCTAGCTTTTTGAGGAGTCTCCATTCTGATTTTCACAGTGGTTGTACCAGTCTACACTCCCACTAATAGTGGAAAAGAGTTTCTTTTTATCCAGAGCCCCCAAACATGCTATTGCTTGATTTCTTGGTAACAGCCATTCTTTCTGGAGTAAGGTGTAATCTTAGTGTTCTAATTTGCATCTGTTGAAAGATAAGTAATGTTGAACATTTTTTTCATAGATTATTTGCCATTTGTATTTTTTTGTCTGAGAAGTGTGCATTCATCTCAGATCTCCATTTTTGGATTGGGTCTTTAAGTTTGGGATGATCTGAGTTTTTTTCTGTTCTTTATATGTTCTAGTTATTAGCCAATGAAATTGAAAGTATAAAGACTAGGCAACAAAGAAAACCCCAGGTCTTGATGCATTCACTGCTAAATTCCACAACAAGTTTAGAGAAGATCTAAGACAGTTAGTCCTCAAATCTTTAATGAAATTGAAAAGGAAGCAATACCTTTGAATGCTTTCCTGAAAGCAACTATTACCTTGATACCAAAACCAAAGAAGTAGTCAACCAAAAAAGAAAACTACATGCCAATCTCCCTAATGAACATACACACAAAATTCCACAAAAGGATACTGGCAAACAGAATGTAAAAGATTATATAAGATGATTATACACCATGACCAAGTGGGATTCATTGCAGGAATTCGGGAATAGTTCAACATAGACAAATCAATAAATGTAATACACCATATCAACAGATCCAAGACAAAAATCACATGATCATGTCAATGGATGCAGAAAAGGCATTTGACAAAATCCAATACCATTTATGAGAAAACATGATTTAAAGTTGGAATAAATGGTCTTTATCTCAATCTGATAAAAACCATCTATGAAAAACCAACAGCCAAATACTAAATGGTCAAAAACTGAAAGTGTTCAGTGTAAAATCATGAGCAAGACAATGATGCCCACTGTGACTACTCTTATTCAATATAGTTTTGGAAACATTCGCCAGAGCAATTAGACAAGAGAAAGAAATAAAAGGAATAAAGATAAGAAAGGAAGTGAATTATCATTCTTTGTGGAGGATAAGATAACTCTACATAGAAGATCCCCAAATCTCCTGCAAAATACTTATAAATTTAATGACCAGATTCATTCTTTAACTGAATAGAAAGTTAGCACTCAAAAATCAATAGCATTCCTCTTCACAAATAACAAATTCACTGAGAGAGAAATGAAGGAAACAACCTTTCAAAATAGCATCCAAAAAAAAAGAGAGAAATACTTAGGAGTGAATCTAATAAAGGATATAAATTTCTATATATTGAAAATTACAATACTCTGGAAAATGATACCAAACTGGATACTAGAAACTGGAATATATCCCCTCCTCTTGGTTAGAAAGAATCAAACTGGTGAAAATATGCATACTCCCAAAATTGTTATGCAGATTTAATGCAATCTTAATCAAAATACCAATAGCATACCTCAGAGAATTAGAGGAAATAATCCTAAAATTCATTTGGAACCAGAAGAGACCTAGAATAACAAAAGCAATTCTGGTACAAAGGCAAAGCAGGGAGCATTACAATCCCTAGCTTGAAATTATACTGCAGAGCTGTGATAAAAACAGCATGGTACTGGCAGAGAAAAAAAAAAAAAACCAAACCTGACGATCAGTGGAGCAGATTTAAAGATGCAGAAGCAAATCCAAATGCACTCAGCCACCTTATCTTTGACAAAGTAGCCAAACCCCTTGAGTGGAAGGAACATATCCACTTTAATAAATGGTTCTGGAGAAACTGGTTTTCCACATGCTGAAAACTAAAACTAGACCCATGTCTATCACCATGCACTAAACTAAAATCAAAATGGATCAGCGATCTAAATATTAAAACAGAAACACTAAATCTGCTGGAAGACAGAATATATAGAACTCTTAAAGACATCAATGTATGCAAAATCTTCATGAACAAAATGTCGAAGGCATGGGAAATACTACAAAGAATCAACAACTGGGATCTCATCTTATTAACAAACTTTTGCACAACAAAAGAAATTATTAATAGAGTGAAAAAACAACCCATAGAGTGGGAAAAATTTTAGATAGCTATCCTCAAAGGATTAGTATCTAAATTTTTGTCTTTAATTTATTATTATTGTAATTACTAACATATTAGTTGTACAAATTAATGGAAATCACTGTGATTTTTAACTACATGCATGCATTATACTTTGGGAAATGAAATCCATTTCACCATTCTACTTTTTTGTTTTGCTTTGTTTCTTTGAGACAGGGTTTCACTATGTAGTTCAGCCTGGTTTTGAACTTACTAGGTAGCCCAGGCTGGCCTTGAACTCACTATGTAGCCTAGGCTGGCTTTGAACTTGCAGCAATCATCCTGCCTCAGCCTCCCAAGTGCTGGGTTTACACATGTGTGCCACTATGCCTGCTTTTTTGCTTTTCTACTCTTAACCCTTCTTCTACCCCATACCTTGCTCAGTCCTAAAGTTCTT
This sequence comes from Cavia porcellus, assembly GCF_034190915.1. NCBI lineage: Eukaryota > Metazoa > Chordata > Mammalia > Rodentia > Caviidae > Cavia > Cavia porcellus. The sequence goes on along the minus strand of NW_026947486.1, from coordinate 85,500,610 downwards.
TTCTAATTTCTGTCTTTCCCTCCCTTGTCTTTTGGCATCTTTAGTGACCCACTATTCCATTCTGCATGATTGACATATTGGATTCAATGAATGAATCAGTACATATGTTATTTATACTGTTTGTGGATTGTTTTACTAAATTTAACGTTCTTCAGTTCCATCCATGTTGCTATAAGTGACAGGATTCATTCTTTATATGGCTAAGTAGTATTCCACTATATAAACACACCACATTTTCTTTATTCATTCATTCATCCACTGAAGGTATTGGGGTTGATCTCATATTTTGGCTACTGTGACAAGTGCTGCAATAAACATAATTGTGTAAATATCTTTTTGGTATAAAGATTTCATCTCTTTAGGATATATACTAAGCAGTGGATTTGCTGGATAATATTGTATTTCTACTTTTAGCTTTTTGAAGATTCTCCATACTCGGTCTCCTCCACTGAATTTCATCTTAATGTAATGTACTTTTCTTAGTGCTGGGGATTAAACCTAGGGCTTTCACACTGAGCTGTATCCTTAGCTCTTATTTTATTTTATTTTGTTTTGAGGCATAGTCTCACTAAATTGCTAAATTGCCCAAGTTGATTTTGAGTTGTCAGTCCTCCTGCCTAAGCTTACCAGTGTTTGGGGAATATAGGCATGTGTCACCATATGCATCTGTTGTTTTATTTTTTGAGATAGAGTTTTGGAGCAGAGTCTATACTGGCCTTGGATCATGGTTATAATCTGTAGTTGGCTGGCTCCAGGGCCAAGCAGTATGGCAGAAGGCCCTGGGAAGGGAAAACTGTGCACATCATGGTGGTTGGGAAGCACAGAGAAACAAGTAGGGAAGGGAGATGTAGCCATGATCGTGGTGGCCTGCCTCTTCTGGTTGGATCCCACCTCCTAACAGCAAGTGAGCTATATGGCTCCCGTGATTCACAAGCCCCACCTATGAGTGCATGAGGCATTTGGGATACCTCAGATCTAAATTGTAACAGGTAAGTAACTAAAAAATGTTATAAAGCAACTGTTATTGAAAATACATCCTTGAATGAGCTGGATTTTCTTTCTTTCACATATGGATGAAGCACTAGTACTTCGTGCTAGAATAAGACAACTCAGCATCAATCCTATTTCCATTTTTATTTTTATAGATATAAGCATCAAGAAACTTGTTCAATTACATAAGATGATAATAGAAAATGTATTGTGAAAGCAATATTTAATTATTTGAACTCTTTCTAAGTTGCTTGCCAAAAACTACATAGTGATCTCTTTTTTACTATATAGTGAACTGTATTTTTTAAGATCTATTATCTGACTACTTGGTTAGGTTTAACTTTATATTTGTTGAAGACAAATTATTGAGGACTTAGGAGGCTGAGGCAGTAAGATGACTGTGACTTTGACACCATCCTGAGCCACAAAGTGAGTTAAAGGCCAGGTTGAACTGCATAGCAAGACCTTGTCTCAAAAAGACAAAAACCAAACAAAACCAAACAAACTAACTAACAAAAACAAGCAAATTATTGGAAACCACCCTACTTGCAAAACATCTGTTACTCCTTCATTAGAGTATTTCACTTTCTCACTTTCTATGAACTGTAGTAATTAGCATATTAAATGGCCAATATTTATATTTGCTTGCTTTTCATTTAGTGGTTATTTAACATGATACACCCATAAATTGCTAGAAAAATAATTGTTAATCTGAATGAATTTTTATCAATATAATATTTTAACATTAAATACTTGTATTTTGTGTTTTATATACATTTTTATCAAAACCTTGGAGATGCTGACTTAAGTTCATTTAATTTATGGGGCATATTCATCATATAATCTTTTTGGCAAAGTCAGCACCACTCTTGGAAAAAAGCCTGCAAGTGAGACTTAAATTGTTTTTTTTAAAAGTCTGACTTTTTCAATTCAAATAACACATGTTAATGCATTCTGAGTAACAACTATCTCATTTTGGAATTCTAACATATTTGAGGTATACAGTCTTACCATGAATTTATTGCCTGGATGAAATAAAACACTGCCATCTTCAGTATTTTTATTGAAGTTCTCTGCTTTCCCCCCATGAACCTGTCTCTCAGGCACAGAAAAATATAAGAGTTTATTAGAGGAAGCTTCCTCAACACCAGTATATTCGCCCCCTAATATGTTATTATGAATAAATTTAAACAGAGAAGTTGACATAATTGTACACAAATGTCAATATTCCCTAACTAGATTCTTTAATTAACATTTTTCTGTTTGCTTTATTACCAATATTTCCATCTTTCAGGGAGTGCTGGCATATGCCTGTAATCCCAGCACTCGGGAGGCTGAGGCAGGAGGATCACTGTGAGTTCGAGACTAGCCGAAGCTACAAAGGGAGTTCAAGCCAGCCTGGACTGCATAGCAAAACCTTGTTTCAAAAAGACAAAAACAAATTTTCATCTATTCATCCTTCTATTAAATCATTTTAAATTTTTTTTTTAATTTAAGAGGAAAAAGAGAAAAACACAAAACAAACCAAAGCGGCGTAAGGGTACACGCAATACAGAACTACAAAACAAAACAAAACTAAACTAAACAAAAAACCATAACAGTAAGAAATTACCTGCTAGTAGATTACACACTATTTTCTTGAAAATAGTTCCTCAAATCACAGTATCAAAGAACACAAGGTGGACATTCAAACAGGGAGACTGCAAACAGCTGTGTTCAATGTTCCAAAAACATTGATAAAGTCAGCTATTTAACACCCCCAAACACACTTGCTGTTATATCCGTTAGAGCTCCTTTTCTTTTTTTTTTTTCCCTCTCTTTTTTACAACAAAATTTACACATCTTGTATTTTATTACTCCTTAGTACTTATTACTTTCTTTGGGGGGGGGGGAAGAATACAGTCAAATATGGCAAAACAAAGCTGTCAGTCAATACCAAGGATAGACGTAGCACATGGTGTAGAACAGAGTACAAGTTTATCAACAATGGTTATCAACGTTGTCCCTTGTTTCCTTAAAAAGAATTGTCTATCTTATTAGATATTATAAAGTTGGACAAAACAGTAGAGAACAAGACCAATAAAACTTAGGCATTGTAAACATTACAGGACTTCCAAAGAAGACAATAGTCAAACCAGAATGGGTATCTTAGTGAATCTTATTGTCTTCAAAGTAGTTGCCTATGTCTTCAAACTTGATACTATCATATAGAATGGAACAGAGTCTAATCAGTCAAAACAAGATCGTGGGAGTACTACAGGACTTCAAAACAAGTTAATAGGAAATCGAAAAGAGTTACTATTTATATATCCTAATTTTTTTTGAATTTTTTCTTTAATTAAGACAAACATAAGAAATGACTAAATAATTTTTTTGAAACAATAAGGGGGAGATTGAGATAAAACAGGACATAACAACATAACAATAGAGGTCACAGCATGACTGTTTCAATAACCTAGTACTTCACCACCTTATAACCTGACTTAATAGTAGTTACCATAGTGTCTTTTTCCTTGAAATATTTGGGTAAAACTTCATATACTCTAGCTTCAAATATTTTCATATCAAGAAGCCCAGAATAAAGCCTTTCTAATTAATGAGTGAAAACTTTATAAGGCTTCAAGGCCACCTAATGGGGAATCATGATTACCACATATTTTTATATATTTGAATCATTACTTACATTAGGGAAACTATTCGGTATTCACACATGCGAGATTGATTTATTTCACTTATGAGTATGGTCTCAAGCTGTGCCCATTTATTGATAAATATCTCAATGTGATCCTTCTTTATAGCTGAATAATACTCCATTGTATAGAAATACCACAACTTTTTTATCCATTCCTCAGTTGATGGGCACTTGGGTTGTTTCCAAGATCTGGCGATTACAAATTGTGCTGCTATAAACATAGGTGCACATATATCACTGTGGTATGATGCTTTCAGTTCTTCTGGGAATATGCCTAGAAGTGGAATAGCTGGAATAAATGGGATTTCCAGTCCCAACTTTTTGAGAAATCTCCAGACAGATCTCCACAAAGGCTGTACCAGTCTACACTCCCACCAGCAGTGCAGGAGAGTTCCTTTTTCCCCACAGCCTCTCCAGCATTTGTTGTCGGTTTTCTTGATCCTGGCCATTCTTTCAGGAGTGAGATGGTATCTCAGTGTGGTTTTAATTTGCATTTCTCTAATGACCAATGATGATGAGCATTTTTTCATGTATTTATTTGCCATTTGCATTTCTTCATCTGAGAATTGCATATTCATCTCAGATGCCCATTTTTGGATTGGATCTTTGAATTTCGGAGGTCTGAGTTTCTTTAATTCTTTGTATGTTTTAGACAAGAGGCCCTTGTCTGAGAGAGAGTTCACTAAAATCTTTTCCCAGTTTGTGGGTTTTCTTTTCACTATGCTGGAGATTTCTTTTGACATGCAGAAACTTTTTAATAAGAAGTGGTCCCAGTTATTGATTCTGGGAAGTATTTCCCGTGCGGTTTGAGTCCTGTTCATGAATTCTTTACCTACTCCTATGTCTCCAAGGTTTCTACCTATTTTGTCTTCCAATAGATTTAGTGTTTCTGTTTTAATATTCAGATCTTTGACCCATTTACATTTTAATTTAGTACATGGTGATAGACATGGGTCTAGCTTTAGTTTTCGGCAAATGGAGAGCCAGTTTTTCCAGCACCATTTATTAAAGAGACTGTCGTTCTTCCAGTGAACCTGCTTGGCTCCTTTATCAAAAATAAGGTGGTTGAGTGTGTTCGTAGTTGTGGTTGTATCTTCTAATCTATTCCACTGATCTTCAGCTCTGTTTTGATTCCAATACCATGTTGATTTTACTACTGTTGCTTTGTAGTATAACTTCAAGTCAGGGATTGTGATGCCTCCTGCTTTGTCTTTGCTGCTTAGAATTGCCTTTGCGATTCTAGGTCTCTTCTGGTTCCAGATGAAATTTAGGAGTGATTTCTCTAGATCTATAAGGTATGTTGATGGTATTTCTATTGGGATTGCATTGAATCTGTATAACAGTTTTGGGAGAATGGCCATTTTCACAATGTTTGTTCTTCCTATCCATGAGCAAGGGATGTCTTTCCATTTTCTGAGATCATCTTCAATTTCCTTTTTCAGTGTATTATAATTTTCACTGTATAAGTCTTTCACTTCTTTCGTAAGAGTAATTCCTAAATATTTCATTTTTTTGCTTGCTAATGTGAATAGTCCAGTTTCTCTTATTTCCCTCTCTGTAATTTTGTTGTTCGTGTATAGGAATGCTATTGATTTCTGAGTATTGATTTTGTATCCAGCCACATTACTGAATTTATTTATTGTATCTAAGAGTATTTCAATGGAGTTTAGGGGGTCTTCTATGTAGAGTATCATGTCATCTGCAAACAATGATAATTTAACTTCTTCTTTTCCTATCTTTACCCCTTTTATTTCTCTTTCTTGCCTAATTGCTCTGGCTAGTACTTCCAGTACTATATTAAATAGGAGTGGTGATAAAGGACATCCTTGTCTTGTACCCGATTTTAAAGTAAAGGCTTTCAATTTTTGGCCATTTAGTATGATGCTGGCTGTTGGTTTGTCATAAATGGCCTTTATTATATTGAGGTAGAGACCATTTATTCCAATTTTCTGTAAAGTTCTTATCATGAATAAGTGTTGGACCTTATCGAAGGCTTTTTCTGCATCTATAGAGATGATCATGTGATTCTTATTTTTGGCTTTATTGATATGGTGGATTACATTTATTGATTTGTGTATGTTGAACCATCCTTGCATTCCTGGGATGAATCCCACCTGGTCATGGTATATAATCTTCTTGATGATTTGCTGGATCCTATTTGCCAATATTTTATTGAGGATTTTTGCATCTGTGTTCATTAGGGAGATCGGTCTATAGTTCTCTTTTATAGTTGGGTCTTTCTCAGGTTTTGGTACTAGAGTAATATTTGCTTCCAGGAATGACTTAGGAAGGATTGCTTCCCTTTCAATTTCATTGAATAGTTTGAGGAGTGTCGGCATTAGGTCTTCTTTATATTTCTTGTAGAATTCTGCAGTGAATCCATCTGGGCCTGGGCTCTTCTTGGTGGGCAAGGACCCAATTACATTCTCAATTTCATTAGCAGAGATTGGGTTATTCAACAGTTTTATATCCTCTTGATCTAGCTTTGGTACTTCATATGCTTCTAAGAATCTGTCTATTTCTTCTGTGTTATCAAACTTTTGAGAGTAGAGGTTTTCGAAATAGGTGTTGATGATCCTCTGTATTTCTATTGGGTCTGTAGTGATTTCTCCTTTTTCATTTCTTATTGCATGAATTTGAGCTTTTTCTTTCCTTTTTTAAATAAGGTTGGCTAGGGGCTTATCGATTTTATTTATTCTTTCAAAGAACCAACTCTTTGATTCGTTGATTCTTTGGATTGTTTTCTTAGTCTCTATTGCATTGATTTCTGCTCTGATTCTTATAATTTCCTCTCTTCTTTTGGCTTTGGGCTTGACTTGCTCTTCTTTTTCTAGCTGTTTGAGGTGTAGCATCAAGTTATTTACTTGTATTCGTTCTGTTTTCCTGATGTGGGAACTCAGTGCAATAAATTTTCCTCTCAGAACGGCTTTCATTGCATCCCACAGATTCCGGTAAGTTGTATCTGCATTTTCATTTTCTTTTAGGTATTGTTTAATTTCTTCTTTAATTTCTTCTGTGACCCACTGATTACTCAAGAGTGTGTTATTTAGTTTCCATGTGTTTGCGGAATTTTTGCAGTATCCTTTGTCATTAATTTCTAATTTCAGAGCGCTATGATCCGATAATATGCAAGGGATGATTTCAACTCTTTTGCATTTGCTTAAATATGTTCTGTGAGCTAATATATGGTCTATTTTAGAAAATGATCCATGTACTGCTGAGAAGAATGTGTATTCTGATGTTGTTGGGTGGAACATTCTGTATATGTCTATCAAACCCATTTGTTCACAGGTTTGATTCAGTTCTGTTATTTCTTTGCTCATTTTCTGTCTGGTTGATCTGTCCCTTGGTGTCAGTGGTGTATTAAGGTCTCCTGTTACAATTGTGTTACTGATAATTTGAGTTTTCATTTCTGTTAATAATTGTTTTATATAACTGGGTGCTCTGGAGTTTGGTGCGTATATATTTAAGATAGTTATCTCTTCCTCTTGGAGTTTTCCTCTTACGAGTATGTAGTGACCTTCTTTGTCCTTTATGGTCATTGTTGGTTTAAAGTTCACGTTGTCTGCAAACAGAATGGCTACTCCTGCCTTTTTTTGGATTCCTGCTGCATGAAGAATTGTTTTCCATCCTTTGACTTTCAGTCTGTGAGTATCTTTCTGGGTTAGATGGGTTTCCTGTAAACAGCATATGGTTGGATTTTGTTTCTTGATCCATTCTGCTAGTCTGTTTCTTTTGATTGGTGCATTGAGACCATTTACATTAATGGTTATTACTGTTAAATGCTGGTTAATTGTAGGAATGTTATCTCTCTGCTGTTGCATCTTTATCTTTCTGTTCTGTTTAATTATTTGCTTTGCTTAGTGGTTTTTTCCTTTGTGTATCTAAACTGTCTTTCAATATTTTTTGCAGGGTTGGTTTGGTGTTCATGAAGTTCTTCAGCTGTTCTTTGTCCATGGAAGTATCGTATTGCACCATCTATTTTGAATGATAGTTTTGCAGGATATATCAGTCTTGGTTGGAAATCATTTTGCTTTAGGATCTGGAATACTTCACTCCATGCTCTTCTTGACTTTATCGTTTGTGCTGAGAAGTCTGCTGTGATTCTGATAGGTTTTCCTTTATAAGTGATTTGTCTTTTCTCTCTGACAGCTTTTAATAATCTATTCTTGTGTTGGATTTCTGGGATGGTGACTATTATATGTCTGGGTGTAGTTTTATTTTGGTTATGACTGTTTGGAGTTCTATATGCTTCACTGATCCTGATGTCAGTTTCTGATCTCATGCTTGGGAAATTTTCAGCTATTACTTCTCTAAATATCCTCCTGACATCCTTCATGTTGTCTCCCTCTCTTTCATTAATCCCTATCATTCTTATGTTATTCTTCTTTGCATCGTCTTGCAGTTGTTGAATTGTTGTTTCCTGGTTCCTTGTTATTTTCAAAAGATCTTTCCTTTCCTGTTCACTAGCTGCAATCCTGTCTTCAAGGTCTGAAATTCTATCTTCACTTTCATTAAGGCGGTTTTTACAACTTTCAGTGGAGTTTTTTATTTCCTGTATATCTCTGTGCATCTGCATTATGTATTCTGTTTGTTTCTTATATTGCTCGTCTAGGGATTCTATCTTTTTGTTTAGTTCCTCCAATTTTTTATCTGTGTTTTCTTTAGATATATTTAGAATCTCTTTCATTTCTTTTATCATTTCTTCTTTTATCTGGGAGATTATTTCGAGTTTGAATTTCTTTAAAGCTTCCTGGAGTTGCTTGTCAATTTCAGTGGCTATTGTGTCCGATATATGAGGTGGATGGGATATATTTTCTTCTATATACATCGCTCCTAGGGTTTCTTGAGATGGGCTGGAGGTTTGAGGTTGTAATTTGGTCTTTCGTTTTGTCATTTTCCTATATTTCTGTGTTTCAAGTGTTACTTGAAAGCTTCCTCAGGATCTGTTGAAAATCCCCTTCTATGTTTGGAGCTACTGGGACTCTGGCGCCGCGCTACTCCAAGCCATTAGGCCTACAGAACCAATGGCCCTCCTCTGCCTGCTCAGAACTCCGCAGTTCCAGACAAGCTGGGCCTCAGGGACACTGTGCGCCCACCTGCCCCTTGGAAGCTCCACAGTTCTTCAATCGCAGCCGGGTTAGGGTACTCACCACAGGCCGCAGTGCTTCAGGAACCTGTGGACCCTCCCTGGTTGCAGAGATATCCACAGTCCTCCAGACACGCAGAGAGGCCAGTGAGGGCACCCCAGATCTGCCCAGCTCCTCCTCTGCAGACCTGTGGCCAGGCGCGGCAGCTAAACAGGCTGGGCTAGGCTGGTAGTGTGGGCCAGCCCACCTATTGGGAGCTCAGCAGGTCTCCAAATGAAGCCTGGAATGGGGAGGCTGATGTGGAAGCCTTAAACCCACCTCTCTCCTTCACTGCACCTGGAAGCCTGAGGGAACTCCAGCAGTCTGGGCGCAGAAATCCAGAGTCCTCCAGACACGCAGAGAGGCCAGTGAGGGCACCCCAGATCTGCCCAGCTCCTCCTCTGCAGACCTGTGGCCAGGCGCGGCAGCTAAACAGCTCATTTTAAATTTTTATGTGGTGCAGTATAAATTTCAGATGTTAGCACCCATCTGAATACTTTAAGATTTGTACTATTTACTTTGTTCTTCCCCACCTTTTTTGAAGTAGTTAACTATCATTCCTATGCCATGTAACAACTGATTTTTCACTAAAATTAGTTTTTTTACTAAAATTAGTTTTTTTCTGATCCATAATTTCATATGTAATCTATCTAATCTTATTTATCATCTGTTGTACTGTACCAGAGCCTTATTTTTTATTTTGAAACAGGATCTCACTAAGTCACTAAGTTGCCCAGGGTGGGCTCAAATTTGTGATCTTTGTGCCTCAGGCTACCAGAGTGCCAAGATTACAGATGTGTGCCACCATGCTTGGCTTACTGTATACACTTTTTAAAAGCAGTATTTTCATTTGTCTCTGTGTTTGGCTCACCAGAGGTTTTGTACTTGGGGCAATGGGCGATACTGACATTCAAGTTGGAGAAAAGCAATACAGGTGCTTTGAAAGGAAAAGTGGAAAAGGAGATCAATAGTGAACCCACCACACAGGAATTCTGAGGAATTTTACTTTTACAAATGAGTAGATATGAAAATTGAGGATATAAAAATTAAGTTCCCCAAAGTCACCCATACTCTTGAGCACCTTAGAAAGCCTTCATATACCTCTAGGGAATATGTAGCTGAGACTAAAGATTAGTGTCTTAAATAAGATGTAAAAAGTATAAACTATGGGAAGAAACTTAATAAATTTGATTACATTAATGTATAAAGCTTCTAAAATTAACTTCTACAGAAGAACAAACAGCATAAACTAAGTGAAAACACCAAGATATTAGCGATGTGTAAGAGATATATGATTAGCATCCAAAATAAGGACATTAAAAACAAACAAAGAGGGCCAGGGAGTTAGCTCAGTGGTGTAAGCACCTGCTTGGCAAAGGCAAGGGCTTGAGTTCAATCCCTGGTACAAAAAACAAACAAAGAATTAAAGACAAACAATGCAATAAAAGACAAAGTATGTAAATAGAAAATAACAAAATGAAATACAACTAACATTGTAAATATGTTCAATTTTAATAATGAGTCCAGAAATGCATATTAAAACAATAAACCAAAGGAAATAAAAAGCATATATCTACATGAAAGACTTCAAAAGAATTTTTTGTTGTTGTTTTTGAGAAAGGGTCTCACTGTGGAGTTCATTGTGGCCTTGAACTCACTTTGTAGTCCATGCTGGCCTTGAACTCATGGTAAGCCTCCTGCCTCAGCCTCCTGAGTGCTGGGATTACAGGCAGTTGCTACCATAGTCAGCCCAGAAGAATATTCATAGTGGCTTCATTCACATTAGCTCCAAACTGAAAACAGAGCAATTGTCCATCACTGGGAAAATAGCTAAGCTGGTTTATAGGATGCAATTCTATGAACACTAAAAAGGAACAAGCTACTGATAGATCCAATCTAGACAAATCTCTCAAAAACGTTCTACTGTGAGTGAAAGAAATAATTCACAAGAGTACATATTATATCCAGAACAGACAAAACTAGTATATCATGAAAAAACAAAAATTTAAAAAACTCAAAACTAAGCATTGTGATGCACACCTATAATCTCAGTACTCTGAGAACCTGAGGTAAGCAGGTCACAAGTTTGAGTACAGGCTGTCCCATTCAGTGACTTAGTGAGACTCTGGGCCTGGGGATTTAGCTCAGCCGCATAAGCACCTACCTTGCAAGTATGTGGTCATGAGTTCGATCCCTGGTACCCATAAAAAAGAAAAAGACAAAAAAAAAAAAAAAAAAAACAGATGGGAAGGGGGCTAAGGATACTATAACTTAGTGCAAAGACCCTGAGCTTAATTCCCAGCATGCAAAAACAAACAAACATCCGCTATATGTCCCCCTCCCCCAAAAAACTGCTTGCACAGAGGTTGGCTTAGGGTACAAAAATTAGAGAAAATTCTGGAAACAATAATAATATTCTATATTTTGATGAAGAGTTGGGTTATAGAGATATACATTTGTTACAACTCAGAGAATATATGTTTGTGACTTGAAAATTCCATTGTATATAAATTTTACCTTACAACTTCCGGGAGAACATAGCGGATAGATAGCAGCAGCTTCAGAGGCTCTCTGAGAAACAGCACTTAAAATCCAAGAATGCTGCCGGGTGAGAAATCCTAAGCAAGGGGAAGATACACTTTGCCGACACAGGAATGAACTAAACTAAGAGAAACCAACTGGAAACGCAATCCCAGTAATATAAGAGGAACAGATAAGGTCTCAGCGTGGGAGCCCGACCCTGAGCCATGGAAGCTGTGATTTGAATTGCCTGCAGCCGCGGCTGTGTCCCAATCGGCACAGCAAGGAGAGAGGGCGCAAAAGCTCTGAGAGTGCGAAGTGGTGAATGTAGTTGAGAGTGGGACTGGCCAGGAGCCCTGCATTGACCTGCGGTGATGAGTGGAATGGGGACCCTTCCATAGAGTAGGAGGCTTCAGCAAAGGACATACTGGGAACAGGCAGACTACCCAGAACAGGATACTGCAGTGACTTCAGTCACATATTCCCCTCTCAAGTGGGATTGGTGGGGAGTGCCTGGTCTACGTGACACCACTGACTAAGACCCAGTAGGCTAGCCCAAACCAGGTCCCAGCACCTGGAGGTGCACCCTAGTGGTGAAGCCTTCAGTACGTTGACCGAGGGGCAGGCCCAGCATAGGCTGCCCAGGTCTGTGTCTCCCTGGTACACTGCAGTGGGCAGGAACACCTAGCCAGCCCAATTCAAACAAACTGTAACAACAAAGAAAGAAACTGGGCCTCCTATATATGCTTGTATAAAAGCAACAAAAATATGGGAAGAGGGAGCAATAAGAAAGGGTCCTCAGCCCCCAATCCTGAGAAACATGCAATATCAGACACGGCACCAATAGACATAAAGCACTATCTCCAGAGCCTCATAGACAAGTTCAGGAATGAAGTTATTAATGACCTGAAGCAAGATATAAGTAGAATAGTTGGAGAAATGCTAAGCACTGCCCAAGAAAAAACAGATGGTAGAATGGAAGAACAAAAAAAAAGGGGAGAATTGTTTGATGGAGAAAATATAGAAAACATAGAATATGTGAAGCAGCTTTAAAGAGATTACCAGGAAACTAAAAACTCTATTGAAAATTGACATAACAGCTTGAAAGAAACTAAGGATAGATCATTTGAACTGGAGGGCAGATTTGTAATATGGGAGCATGAAATGAAAAACTTCTTAAAAATAACAAAAAAACAAACAGCAACAATACAAAGGCTAGAAGATAATAAGAGTATCTATAACTTAAGAATTAAGAACATAAAAAGTAGGGGCACAAACAAATGGACTAAAAAAGCTATTCACAGAAATAATCCAAGAGAATTTCCCTAATTTAGCAAATGGTAAAGGTACTCAGATGTATAAGGCATACAGGACCCCAGCCACCTACAACCCAAACAGAGCTACACCCAGGCATATAATAATCAAAATTCCAGAAATCCAGTGTAAGAACAGAATATTAAAAGTTGTCAGAGAAAAGAAACAGATCACTTACAAGGGAACACCCATCAGAATTACAGCAGACTTCTCTCCACAAACCATCAAATCACGAAGAGCATGGGGGGAAATAATTCAAGCTTTGAAAGATAATAACCTCCATCCAAGATTGATATATCCTGCACAACTGTCCCTAGAAATTGATGGAAAAACAAGGTGCTTCCAGGATAAAGAGGAACTAGGGGAATTTGCAACCACCAATTTAACTCTACAGAGAATACTTCAGGATATTCTAAAAAAAGGAAAATACCAAGATTCCAGAAATAGTGGCAGAGAGGCCACAATGAATGGAGCAGAAATCAAAATGAAGAAGACAAACTTGACAACAAACGACAGAAAAAGAGTTCAACAGAAATGAGGCAGAGAAGGTTGGATGGTAGGAACCGCTATTTTGGAGAAAACAAGACATCATAATAGCTAGTGCTGATTTAGTATCATCTTGTTTTGAAGTCCCATCAAACCTGTATGCTTCTGTCTCCATCGGTCTTAAAAGGTTGTATCTTATTGGATTTTATTATATATGATAATATAAGTAAAAACTTTTATAGACAAGGAGATTATACAGAAACCATTGTTCATTTTCTGTTAATTAATTATAAATACCCTGTAATAATGTCATTCTCTTGAATGGTTTTATAGTGTTTGGTATGTTTGGTGCTGCAGTATACGAAGTTATGCTCAAAGATTTCAAGGAAAGACACTATGGTAACTATTTTTTTGTCAGGATATCTTGTGGTAAAACACTATTTTGCTTAAATGGTTATATTTTGACCTGTGCTGTTCTGTTGTTATGCCCTCTTTTATCTCAATCCCCTTTTTAAAAATTATTTACTTTTTTCTTTTTATCTTTTTAATTAAGGGAAAAATAAATAAAAATAGCAGGATACATTATAGTAACCTACTTTGATTTTCTATTAACTTGATTTGAAATCCTGTATAGCCCTCACCATCTTGCTTTGACTGATTTTCCCCTATTCTGCTTTGCTTGATAGTACCAAGTTCGAAAGTATAGGCAAAACTGTGAAGACAATAAGAATCATTATGACGCCCATTCCGGTTGACTATTATCTTCTTTTAAAGTCCTGTAATGTCTCCAATGCTTTGGTTTTATTCTTTACTGTTTTGTTCAATTTTATTATAACTGGCAATTCTTCTTAAAATAGCAAGAGGCAGTATGGTAATCATTGTTGGTCACCTTGTATTTTGTTTTTACGTTATCTATTATGTCCATCCTTTTGATTTGACTGACTCTGTTCTGATATGTTGCATTTGGTTTTACTCTCTTCAAAAAAAGTAGTAAGAACTATGGGAGTAATAAAACCCAAAATGTGTAATTGTCATTGTACAAAGGAAAGTGCTCTAAAGGTTATAACTGCATATATGTTTAAGTGTATAAGATAGATAACCATATTACTGAGTTTTTTTGAATCATTGAACAAAACTGTTTGCACTCTCACTGTTTGAAAGTCTGCTTTATATGCTTCAATTTTGGAACTTGAACAACTATTTCTAAGATGAGAGTATGTAATCTATGAACTAGTGATTTCTTACTGTTTATTTTTTAAATTTTGTATTACTTGTACCCTTTTTCTGTTTTTTTCTTTTTCTCCTTAAATAAAAAAATTTTTACCTTACAAATTCACAAGAAAATGGCTAACTCTAGTTAATGATAATTATACTGATGTTTACAATTTACTTTTTTTGTCTTTTTGAGTCAGGGTTTCACTATATAGTTCAGGCTGGCCTTAAGCTTAGGGTGTAACTCAGGTTGGCCTCAAACTCACAGCATTCCTCTTACCTCAGCCTCTTGAGTGCTGGGATTGCAAGCATGCCCCACCACAGCTGGCTTTTCACTTGAATATTTACTTTGAAATACAAAACAAATGTTGGGTGTGAGGGAGCAAACCTGTAATGTCAGCACGCAGGAGGCGGAGGCAGGATTCCATGAGTTCAAGGCCAGCCTAAACTACACACTGAGACCCTATCTCAAAAAAAGAATACAAAACAATTGTGATAGATTGAATTATGAGTAGTGAGATAGATAGCTAATGCAAGTATGACAAAATGCTCATATAGCCACCACTTGAGTTCAAACTTTGTGCATGTTTAAGTATTATTAGACTAAAACATTAGGAGATAGCAATAATGGGTACCACCTTGCATCAGAGTGGCAGAAATGAGAACCAATAGTACCAAGTGCTGAAGCTCTGGGAAATGTAGTAGAAATGCAAAGCAGCAAAGTGCTGTGCAGAGTAGCTTAGCAAACTCTAATACAGCTAAACATACTCATATTGATGGTTCAGGCCATAAGTGTAAATATGTAACCTAGAGTTTCGTGTGCTCAAAGATATGCACAGGAATGTTCATCGTAACATGGTTTTCCTTGCACTGAGAGGTTTTTGTTTATTTTTTTAACGTCAAATGTTATGTTCTAAGAACAACACAATAAATACTCACAGACAGCACCATTTACTAATTGTTACAGGTTGCTATGCTTGATTTATCTATGTGTAAGTGCAAATTATTTTTTCCTGAATCACTTCGGGAGTAAATTGTATTCAACCTTTATGTCAGCATGTATTTCCCAAAGCTAAAGTGATCTACATAATCACGATACAATGATCAAATTCAAGATATTTTAACATGGTTTATTGTATTATTATCACCTGACTACAGTCCAGTTTAAATTTCTCCAACTATAGTAGAAATAATATCTGTAGAGCTGTTTTAAACTGCATTCAACTGAGTGTGTAGTTCAGTGGTACAGTACTGGCCTGATGTGCAGGAGACTCTGTTGTAACCCACCCAAAACAAAGGCCCCATGATGAAAAACGGGGCAAGCCCCCCCGAGATGATAAACGGGGCAAGACGTCGTTTTAAAAGAAGCGTTTGTATTTTAGCTGGCCCAGCGACACAATGCAGATGGAATTTGCAAAGCTGTGTAACTGAGTTAGAATTTTGACTGATTTTTATAGTTCATTTATGATTAGCTCATTGATCATTAAGTACATAGCGATGAGAAACAGAAACAAGGTGGGCCTTTGTTCCCCTTTGCTTGAGGTCAGAGGCATTTCACAGTGGGTGGTTAGCCAATTCATAGCCCTTGGTCTGCCAATTCCAGGAACATTTGTCTCTCATAAAGGGAACAATGGTTGACACAGCATCATTTGTCTCTTACAAGGGGAACAAAAGTTGACAGCACACAGGTTACTTGGGAGGGTGACACAGTACAGAACAGCATAACGATGTGGTCAGTTAATCTATAACTATGTGGTTGGTGCTTGGCTACTAGGGTAATGAGCTCAGTGCAGAATGACAATACTGTTTTTGTTTGTTTGTTTGTTTGTTTGTCTTTTTCATTTTTATCGGTACCGGGGATCGAACTCAGGACTGCCTGCTTGCAAGGCAGGTGCTTATGCCGCTGAGCTAAATCCCCAGCCCCAGAATGACAATACTGTTAATAACTATCCTTTTAACTATTTTTGCTAATTATCTTTCAATCAATTATTTTAATTTTTCAGCATCTTAGTATAACAGACTCTAGGTACCATCCTCAGAACCACAGGAAAACAAACACAAAAATTTTAAAAACCCCACCCAGAATCTACTCATTGCATTTAGTTCTCATTTCATTTAGTATTGAACGTAAAGTTCCATAAACCTTTTCATGACATTAAAATTTGAAGACTATAGGCAAGTCGTATTTGTAGAAAACTTCATTTTTGGGACTTGCAGCATTTTAAAAAAATAACACTTTGTTCTAGAATAGTTTTAGATTTAGAGAGAAACTGCAAAGGCAGTAGCTATTGGATTATAAATTCTGATGAGGAAGATGGCAGAGATGAAGGTGCCATTCTCACCACACTAATGGAGGGCACATGCTATCCGAGTAACATCACTAATGTGCCATCATCATGTGCTTTCTTTTTTAGCCTCCTTATTTTCTGGCATTACACAATTGGTGAGACTCATCTTGTATCCTGCCCTGTTTCTAGAATTATTTGTTTTTTCCAAGGAGCCATGGTTGCATTTATTGGAGAATGGGACTAGAAAGTTCTGGATGCTAGGTGTGCTTGTTACTACTGGGGTATAATTGCTTCCAAATTCTTTCAGCTGACAGGGCTAGGAGACACATATATGTGTATACTAACCAATATACATACACATATTCATAAATATTTTATTTGTAACATTAGCATTTATATTATAGCATTAGCATTTATATTATATTTATATTAAGTGTGATTTCATACTGATGTCTTCACTTCAGTCCATTGTCAGTCACATGAAGCATTCTAGAGTCCTCTTGTTTGTCTGTGGTCTCCCAAGCCAAGTGAGAAACATGACTCACACTATTATAGTTTGGATACTGGATGTCTCAAAAGGTCAGGTATTAAAAGCTTGAGCCCCAGTGCAACAACATTTGGAGGTTGGCCTTTGGAAGCTGATTGGATCATGAAAGCTCTGACCTCATCCATGGTTTTATATTTTATTCTTATTTGTTTGATTTTTGGAGACAGTGTCTTGCTATGTAGTTTAGGCTGGCCTTGAACTCACTATGTAAGCAAAATGGTCTCAAACTCTGACCCTTCTGCCTCAGCCTTCTGAGTGCTGGAATTATAGAAGTGGACTACTATACCTGGCTCATCCATGGTTTTAATCCATTGTTGGATTCATAATTTAGAGGGATCTTGGGAAGCAGTGGCAACACTGGGAAATGGGGCTTATTTGGAATAAGTGAGTCATTGGGTGTATGTCCTTTAAGGATATATTTTGTTACTCCTTTCTTCCTCTCACTTTGTCCTTGATTCCTGGCTGTCCTTAAGTGAGAAGTTTTGCTCCACCCTATGCTCCACCTCACCACAGGCTCAGAAACAATGAAGCCCAGTGACCATGGACTGAAACCTCTGAAACTATGAGCCAGCGTAAATCATTCCTCCTTTCAAGTTGATTTTCTCAGATATTTTGCCATAGAAATGGAAAACTGACCAACATACCAACCATACATTGTCCATTTACAGTTTAATCCTATTTTCAGAGTCATCAAGCTTTATCATTATGGGAAACAACTTTGTTAGGTGGAATACACTGCTTATGTACAGTTTATTTTGCCTTTAATCTTACAACACCGCCCGCCCACTTCCAAAGCTATTTAAGTTAGCATTTTTCTTCCTTCCTCTCCTTTGAGGTTATAGCATACATTTGTGTTACACTTAGATACTTTTGTTGCAGACTTCATTCCATCCTGGGATTTCCTGGATCTCCCAAATATTTTTCTTAGTCTGCATATATTAAGGTTCATTCTTTGTGCTGTAAGATCCTATATGTTTTGAGCTGAGGAATGTAGATCGATAGACACATTTGCTTAGCATCTGTAAAACCCTGGGTTTCACTTCCAGCACTACATATGCACACGCACGCGTGTGCACACACACACACACACACGCACATGATTCTAAGAGTTTCAAAACACTCTAAGTGTCATGTACCCACCATTATACTATCATACAGAATATTCTCACTATCCTAAAACTCTTTTGCTTCACCGGTTCTCCGTCCTGAGATCACTGATAATTTTTCTGTCTCTTGGTTTTCAAGAAAAATACATAAATGGATTTACATAGGAAACAGCCTTCTTATATGAGTTTCTTTCATTTAGGAATATGCATTTAAATTTCACCCATATTATTGCATGCAATTTAAGCACATTTCTTTTTTATTTCAAAACAGTATTATCTTGCTGGGGTGTAACACAGTTTGTTTTCCCCGTTCACATATTGAAGGATATTTTGATTGCTTCCAGTTGTTGGAAATCATGAAAAAAGCTGCTATAGAAGTTCATTTGAAGGTTTTTGTTTGAGTATAAATTTTCAAATCAGTTGGATAAATATCTAGAAGCATGATTCCTGAGTTTTATAAGAACGTGTTTAAGACTGGTGCTGTAGCTCAGTGGCAGAGTGCTTGCTTAACTCTGTGAAATGTGTAAAGCCTTGGGTTCAGTCCTCCGCCCTAGGGGGATTCAAACATTATTCCACATCATGTATCATTAGGGAAATGCAAATGAAAACAACAATAAAATGTAATCATGAGCCTATTAATATGGCCAAAATCCAGAAAAAGAGATATGTTTATATTAATAAGAAACTGTCAAACTCTGTCCCAAAATGTATGTACCATTCTGCATTCTCAACAACAAAGAATGAGAGCACTTATATATTCTTACAAGTAATTGGTATTGCCAGTATAGTAGATTTTAACTATTCCATTATATAGGTAGTTTTATCTATTTATTTATCTATCTAATATAACTCAGGGCTTCATGCATGCTAGACAAGCACTGTACCACTGAATCACACCCCCAGACTTCTTTATTTTGAGCATGGCTTCAAACTTGTGACCCAGGCCGGGGATTTAGCTCAGTGGCATAAGCACCTGCCTGGCAAGTGTGAGGTTGTGAGTTCGATCCCTGGTCCAAAAAAAAAAACCAAACTTGTGACCCACCTGCCCCAGCTACCTGAGTAGATGGGATTTCAGGCATGTGCCACCATGCCAGGCTCATTGTTGTTGTTTTAATTTACATACCCTATTGGTGCAATATTTTTTGGTGCAATATTGTTTTTAATAGTGGAATATTAAAAATTATGTAAGTATCTGACAATATAAGACTAAAAATCATGGTAGTACATTTATACAGCAGAATATTTGCATGATTTTTAAAAAGAATGGATTATAGAGTTCCATGTATCATTGGAAATAAATCTCAAGAACATATTGGGACAAAAAAGCAAGTTGCATAATATAGACATCATTTATTTATTTATTTGGTCTTGGGGAGCGAACTCTCATCCTCACACTTTCCAGGCAGGTGCTGGTGCTGCTAAGCTAAACCCCAAGCCCCGTCATCATTTATAAAAAAGCATGAAGCAGGGGCTGGGGATTTAGCTCAGTGGCATAAGCACCTGCCTTGCAAGTGCGTGGACATGAGTTCTATCCCCATTACCAAAAAAAAAGAATTATAAAAAAGCATGAAGTGTATGCTACATTATCGTTTATGTAACTATTGTTATGTATAAAAATGATTCTCACACTCTTAAATGTCCCCCAAATCCTGTGGCCTTATTGGGAGGCTGTGAAACCTTTAGGAGGTGAGGCCTCATGGGAGGAAATTAGGTCATAGGCGTGTGGCCTTGAAAGGGATATTAAGGCTCTAATCCCTCTTCTTTCTTTCTCTGTCTTTGTTTCCCAGCTGCCCTTTGTGAGAAGCTTTTCCCTACTATGTGCTACCCACCATGATATGCTGCCTCTGACCTCTAGCAACTACTGATCAATCACATTCCTTTGTATTTACCTAAATGAACTAAAAATTTATGTCCACACAAAAATCTTTACATGTATATTTATAGCCATCGTTTTAATTGACAAAACACAAAGCCACCAAAATGTTCTTTGGTAGGTAAATGAATAAAAAAGTATGGTACATGATAAGATTATATCCAAAAGATGAGAAGTATAAAACAAAAGAGGCCTTTATTCTGAGAACACGGAGAGAGAAAGCCAAAACCTCCCACCGCTGGAGCTGGAGTCCGGCTTTCTCTCTGGAGGACACGTGCGTGGGGGGTATGTAAGTAGCCTCGGTTTGGGTGGAACCTAAATGGGCATCAGGGGGTAAATTCCCAGGGGCGAGGAAGATGGAGTCACAGATAAATTCCTAGGGGTGGGGAAGATAGGAGCTCCTTGGGTCCGCCTCTAAGGCTTCACCAGCTAGTGTGCTGTCTGGGCCAAAACCCTTTCAGTACATCTAGACAATGGAATATTATTCAGGGCTAATACAAAATGAACTATCAAACCATGGAGTATCAAACCATGGAGGAACTTTAAATGAGCATTGCTAGGTGAAAGAAGCCAGTCTGAAGAGGCTATATGCTATGTGATTCCAACCATATGACATTCTGGAAAGGGCCACAGTGTGACGACAGTAAAATAATCAGTACTTGCTAGAAGTCAGGGGGAGGGAGAGATGGATGAACTGGCAGATCGCAGGGTATTTTTAGGGCAGTGAAATTATTTTATGATACTGGTTGCTAGACATTTTTGCAAACCCACAGAATATTCACCACAAAGAGCGTTACAAACAGCAACTTCCTCCAGCAGTCAGAGGACTGAGACCTTGTAAGTGGAATCAGCTGTGGCCTCCGTTAATCATGCTTTGAATGCAGTCACAGCTTGGTTGTGTGGACTGGGTTAAGACTTGCGAAACTCATAAGATAATGCAGGGACAAGACTTTTATTATATTGGTCAAGTCTTAGTTACTTAGTTACTGTTCTTATTGCTGGGACAAACACCTGATTACCCACAAGTTAAAGCAGGAGATTTAAAGTCTGTAGAGGTTTTAGTTCATAGTCGGCTGGCCCCAAGGTAGGGCAGCATGGTGGAGGAGACACGGCTCATGACAGGGCAGCCAGAAAGCAGCAAGCAGTGACCCTCCATTTTTCTTTTTATTCCATCTAGACTAGAAACCTAATGTTGGTGCCACCCATTCTCAGGGTGTCCTTCCCATGCACTTGGAATTGTGCTAAACAAAGCAGTGGACTAATGTAGTCCTCACACTGTAGGTCGGTATCAGGCATTCATGATCCAGGCATCTTCTGAAAGCCCCCACTATGAGTGCATAAGGCTTTGTGGAACATCTCGATATAAGCCGTAACAGTTGATAAAGATACAATGATTCACTTTTAGAGCTAGAAATTTTATAATATGGGTAGAAAAAAAGAAGAATAAACCTGAAGTGCATCTCCCTGTGATCCTTGTCCCCCATACTGGAAAGGACTGCACGGAAGGAAGGACTACCCTGGATGATTGCAGTGTGAGTTGTAGGACACCCTCTTTCAAAGGAGCTTGTTCTAGACTGTCTCTAAGGGGCTTTAAGTTCTGCAGCTTTCTTTTCTTTGTTATTGTTGTTTTGAGACAGGTTCTCACTATGTAGTGTAGGCTGGCCTTGAATTTACGGAAATTCTCCTGCCTCAGTCTGCAGAATGCTGGGATTATAGGTGTGCACCACCACACCCGGCTTGTAATTTTAGTTTCTGAAGAATATATATTTCCATAAAATTACTTTTCTAAGTTACATTTCATATTTATATAAAAGTTAATAATTTTATATTTATATGCTATACACAACAGCAGTTTGGTACTCTAGGAGCAGGGCAGAGAGCTCCACTTCTCATCAGAACGTGGGAGGCAAAGAGAATCAGATGAGACACTATCTCGTGACAGGATATGTGGTGGCAAGTGGGAGAGGGCCTCTTGGCAGCTCCCTACAGGCTTTCTGTCCCCTGTGTTCCAGGAGGGGGAGAAGGCACTCTGCCAAGACTCAGAGAGTCTATGCTTCACAGCTTTGCCTATGTAGCTGTGTGCAAGTTGGTGAGGGCGCCATGGTGGAACCAATTCCTTATAAGCCTATTTCTTTATGGACTGTGGATAACAATAGTAACAGCAACAGCAGCAACCTTCAGGGGGTGGAGGGACCCAGGCCTATCTTGATTGATATAACAATGACCTGAATTGAGCATGATTTGAAGGAAATACAAGATCTGAATTTTCAGATAACTAGCTGTTAGTTCTTAGAATCCTTATGTTGTCCTAAAAAATGATTCACTTCCTTTAGTTACATCTTGCCAAAAGAGGAGAAATGAGTTGTACTTTACCAGTTTTCCCTTTATATGAATCACAATATGCTTTAATTTTTGTTGTATTATACTTTCTAGAGTTTACACCTTTCTAGAGTTTTCACCTTTCTCAATTAATTCTTTGGTTTTTCTTTAGAAATTCTTTTTGGGTGAGTTGAGACAGGGTCTCACTGTGCAGTTCAGGCCAGCCTTGAACTCATTGTGTAGCCTAGGCTGGTCTCAAACTTGCAGTGATCCTCCTGTCTCAGCCTTCCTAGTGCTGAGATTACAGGTGTGCACCATCACGCCTGGCTTCTTTAGAAATTTTGAGATTAGGGGCATGTCCCGGCAGTGGAATGCATGATTGGCATGCCTAAATTGTGGGTTACATCCCTAGCACATAAAAAATCGTTGAGTAAAGATCTTTTCTGTGTTAAGGAAAAGAGCTCTTAACTGGTGGTTGGGCCTAACTACTGTAATAGCTGGAGCCAGGTTTCTGCCCAGAGAGCAAAATAAATCAACAGTTCTGCTTTAGGATAGTGTCAGAATAAGGCCTATCCTGTTTGTGTATGCTGCATACTACAAAATACTAGGAAAAAATAAGACCAATATCCAAAGAGTCAATGACACACAGGAAGCCTGTAAACTATTTTAAAAATATCTTATTGGAAACCTGAAAATATATATGCCAATGATCAAAAATACTAGAGACCTGGGAAATACATGATGCAGCCTGGTTAATTGGCAAAGTCAAAGAAGCTATTGTAAGGAAGAAAAAAGTGTCTTTCAAAAAATGGAAATATAGTTCTAACAAGGAAGTCTGGAAAATATGGCAACTCAGATACAAAAGAGAAATTATATGGGCTGAAAAAGAATGAAGAATTCTTTGCCAGGGACTCTAAAGCTCCTCTCTGAAATATATCTGAGAGAAAGCCAGCTAGAGAATGAGTGGGATTACAAGGATTAAAAAGGGATTTGGCATGTGGCAGGAGCCTGGGAGCTGGGGTTTTCAGGTAAGGGGGCTTTGGTAAAGCTTTGGGTGTGAGAGGTGACAGTAAAAAGTTGTATCTTTCCCCCTCTCTCGGCCTCTTGCTTTCTCTTCCTATTTTATACTCTCCACAGTCTTTTCCTAAATCTGCTTGGCTTTCCCCTCTTTGCCTTGAATGTCACTTTTCTGCTTCTTGACCTCATCTAGGTTGTTTCCCAACTGTGATGCCCAGGGAAGAACGCTTCAATTTGGGCTTATGCTGTGGCAAGCAAGTTCTCACCTAAAATCGGCCCTGCTAAATTTCTGCACATAGTAATTCCGATCAGGAGAGGGTGAGAGTTAGAGAATTACTGGAAGTCATTTCTGCCCCTTCTCTGGTGTTGAAGAGGATAGACGACCTGACCGGACACCTTTGGCCTAGTAGGGTTTAGCTGAGGGGAGCCTGACACCTGGTGGTCAGAATGCGGAGGTGCAGAAGAGTTCACAGTGGCTCCACGCCTTTACCATGTACTGACAGTTTATTGAGCTACTTACTCTACAAGCTTTATCTCGTTTAAAACTCGCAACAGCCCCATAACGTGGGTATCATTAATTCAACTTGACCTTGAAATGATTTATGTTAAATAGTAATTGAATAATTTAGGTCATGTGGTAAAGGATTTTCTTTTTTTGTTGTTGTTGTTTTTTGTTTTTTGTTTTAGTACATAGTTGGTTCTCAGGAAATATTTGTTGAAATACTTTTTTACTTATCAACATTATAGAAGTTTAATTCAAAGGATAATTGCCTGTCATCCCTTTGTAATAGAGTTGATTCGAGCGCATTGTTGCCAACCAAAGAAGCCTAGACAGTCTGCTGCAATTCTTGTTTAAACACCTCTCTATCAAGGAAACTTGGAGACCAACTCTTCTGCTGAGAAAATTCAAATATATGAAAACTCAACTTGTCTATGATGGTCGCAGATTCTCTAACTACAAATGGCTGCCTTTCAATATAAAATGCAGTTTCTGCCTTTCAATATAAAATGAAGTTATTCTATAATGGGAAACCAGAAGATTAGGCGAGCTAAGGCTGTTCAGATGCAGCCATTTTAGAAAGTCTCACCTGAGCCAGGCACAGCGCTGCACGCCTGTAATCCCAGTGTGCAGGAGGCTGAGCCAGGAGGATCGCTGTGAGTTCAAGGCCAGCCTGGGCTACAAAGTGAGTTCAAGGCCAGACTGAGCTTCATAGTGAAAAACCTATATCAAAAAGAAAAAGAAAGAAAGTCCCCAGGTGAGGGCCAACGTAGTAGAGACGAATGGTGGAGGGGAATGAGAGTGTGACTCGGATGGCAACACAGTTATTGAGAGAGAGACAAAGGAAGTAGTGTTTGGGGGGACAGGGAAAGGAGTTTATATTTGCAAGAATTCCCTAGGGCCCAGGAAAAAGATTTGGGAGGGCAAGATCCAGTGGAAGTTTGGGTGGGGAGGAAGCAAAGAGCAGTGTGGGGATAAAAGGGTGAGAGCAGATAGTAGACCAGAGAGGTGTCATCTTGCAAGGGGGCCAAAAGTGTGCTTGAGGCCCCTGGCTATGGTGGAGGATGGGCCATTTGGAGTCATTGTTTTGACACATTGCGTGGGGTCTGGCATCATCAGGGTAACAAAAGTGTTGGTAGCGGAGAAAAACTCCAAACTACCTTAAATAATTAACCTAAGCAGGTAGAAAAAACAGAGATAAAGAGAGAGAGAGAGAGTACCTTTAAACTGCTGAAGAGTAGAAGTATTTTACACATTGGTGGATGCTATGTGAGAAAAAAGAGTGTTTCCAGAAATCAGTAAGCTTTCTTATGAAAAGCTAAGCTTTTAACCCCAAAATCTAGAATATATAAAGGAATCAAAAATTAGACTCCCCCAGAATAAAAGACCCAATTAAAAAATGGGCAACCAAAATGAATATACACTTTTCAGAAGTATATATGGCCAATAAAAATATAGGAAAACAATGTTCAACATCACTAGCCATTAGAGAAATGTAAATTAATCAACTCTGAGTTTCCATCTTACTCCAGAAGAACAGCCATCATAAAGAAATCAAACAATAAATATTGGTGGGGCTGGTGAGGTCTTCCACATTGTTGGCGGGAATGTAAACTAGTACAACCACTATGGAGATCACTATGGAGAGTCCTCAAAAACTGAAAATAGAAAATCAATTTGACCCAGCTATTCTCCTTTTAGGTATCTTTCTGAAAGAGTTAAAGTCATCATATTACAGTGCTCCATGCATAATCATGTTTATAATAGTACGATTTATAAAATAGCTAAATATTGAAAGCAGATATATGCACATCTACAAATGCATGGATAAAGTAATTGTATTGTTTTTATGTTCTAGGGATCAAACTCATGACCTCATGTTTGCCAAGCAGGCACTTACTCTGCTGAGGTAAACCCCGACCCCAAGAAATTGTGTTTATACCTAAAGGAGTAGTACTGTGTTATAAAGAAGGATAAATTTGAGGCATTTGTAGGTAAATAGATGCACCTTGAGACCATAATGTTAAGTGAAATAAATCAGACACATAAGTTTAAATGTTGAATGCTTCCTTTAATAAGAGATCCCCAAATATAAATGAAAGACAAAACAAGAGACAGATCATAGGGAGTCAGGTGGTCTTTGTTAAATGACGAGAATAGGAGATGGTTGTGGGGAGGGAGGAGAAGCTAAAGGAACACAAAGCAATATAATTGAATAAAAATGGAAATATAGCTTTCACAAATGAGAAGGGGATCAAGAGTTTGTGGGAATAGGGAGGGATGGGAAGGAAAGGTGATCAAAAAGAATTAAGATATTTATATCCATGTAGCCACTCCCCACAATACATGTAATCATTATGCTCTAAACATGTGCTAAACAAACAAAGAAGCAAGAACAAAACCTTTGCAGGCCCCTTGGCTCTGGTTTCAGTGTCTCTTTGGATGACAGCTTCCTGACTTTCTTGGAAGGTTCTTGATGTTTCCTGTAAGTATCTTTCTTTTGTCTGTGTGGATGATGGAGAGGAAACCTAGGGCCTTGCATGAGCTAGGCAACAGCTACTCCCCCGGCCCTTTAGACATCGCTTTTAATCTTCATGGGTTCCATTAAGCTCTGTGCTCCTCAAGACCGTGAACTAACAAAGCCTGTCTCTCAGCTGCCCCTTCACTTTCCTCTGCCCATTGACATAGTTGCAGTAAAGGAAATGAAGCTGTTGAAAGTCCAGAGAGATTTGAGGTGAATAAGAGGAAACTTAGGGCAGCTTGTGTTGGATGGCCTCATTTTTTGCCTGTATAATGAAAGGCACGGTCATTGGGTGAGGCGAGTGGGCCAACTGATCTCTCATGGCTTGCTGTGAACCTTAGATGAGACAGTGGATGTGAAGCAGTTAGCAGAGTGTGTGGCTAAGCAAGGCGGAGTTTCAAAATGCACCCACTGAAGCCAAAGGCCTGGCGAGGTGTGGCTGTAGTCAGGGCAACTGACAAGGAGTAGCAAAGCCAACATCTAGAAAAGTGGTGTAGGGTGGAGTAGGTGCTGTGGGATGGGGCGGCACTCAGCAAGGTGTGAGTGAACAGAGAGGACGTGGGATATGAGGAAGGAGTGGCCAATTAAGCTGCAAAAGCTCAAAGAATGCATTTGGATTCCATCATGTGTATAGTTTTAAGTACTGGGTTTTAAGTGAGGCAAACTGTTCGCTAGCTAGGAGGTGCCTCGTCCCACAGGTTAGTCCTTTCCTGAGGTGGATGTGAGGGTCATGCATTATGCTCTGTTAGAAGTGTGGGAAGCCTGATTTTGTACTGAATCCAGACAGCATGATTTAGTTTTCTTTAATAACACTGAGTAGGTAGGAAGAGGGAAGGGAAAAATAGAAGGTAAGGGCTGGCGGAAAAGTGAGGAAAGGAATTTAGGGTAGTAGTAGGCATAGTTTTAGAGTTTTTGGGATAAAGCAAAATGAGGAAAAGTGGTTTTGTGGAAAGGAGAGAGCCTTGGTGGTGTGGCTGTAATGGCTCATGCTTGTGGCGTGGTGGCTCATGCCTGTAATCCCAGCACTCGGGAGGCTGAGGCAGGAGGATCGTTGTGAGTTCGAGACCAGCCTGGGCTACAAAGTGAGCTCAAGGCAGCCTGAACTGCATGTCGAGACGCTGTCTCAAAAAAGACAAACAAACAAACAAAAAAAAAAAAAAAGAAGAAAAGGAGAGACAAAATAAGGCACTATGTTTGGTCCCTCTCCATCAAATATAGTATCTGGAACTCAAATATGTATTTCTTATCAATTTAGTTCTGAATAAAAGCACTATACATCTGTAACATATGAACTGGATTTATTTATTACAAGTAGATTCAAACTATCCTATCAGACTCAATAAGATGAAAAACAAACCAGAGAAAGCAAGATGGATTAATTAATTTAACTGACTAAACTAATTAATTCATTAATGGGGGTGCTGGGGTTGAAACCCAGGGCCTGACACATGGTAGGTAGGTGCTCTGCCACTGAGCTATATCCCTGGCTCTCAGGAATTTTACAAGTTCTTTTTCAGAATAAAAGACATTCGTGGGACTGGGGGTACAGCTCATTAGATTAGTTGCCTAATAGGAGTGAGGCCCTTGGTTTGATACCCAGCATTGAAAAATAAAAGTTACTTTATTTATTGATTTATATCAGTACCAGGGATCAAACTCACAACCACACACATGCAAGACAGGCGCTTATGCTGCTGAGCTAAATCCCCAGCCCAAAAGTTACTTTAAATCAGTGGGAAATTTAAACCTTTCCTTACTATGCTACCAAACTATCAGTTCCAGTACTGTAGAGGACTGAGACAGGTAGGTCCCAAGTTCGAGCTCAGACTGACCATTTAGGAAAACTATGACTCAAAGAAATGAAAAATAAAAAGGGCTGGGGATGTAGCTGTGCACCAAGGCCCTGGCCCTAGTACCAAAAACAAAAACAAAAACCCACAAACAATACAAACCAGTAAAAAAAAAAAATGTCAGTCCTATTTTAAATAGGTATCACTTTACTAACAGGTGCTAGTGCTGTTCCAAAAGCCACAGTTGCTCAGCAGAGGTAGATGTTTGGTGAAATCCCTTTGGCTAAACTATACTCACTTGTGCAAAGAGGAACACATTAGAGAAATGAAAATAACTCCTTGGTATCCAGGCAAGCTCTAACCAGAAAGAAAAAAAATAGAAACAAAGTGTATTAGTTTCCTAGAGTTGCCATAACAAATTAGTCATAACAAGGTGGCTTGAAACCATCCACATTTCTCTCACATCTCTAGTTACTGGCTTATATATGCATCCCTCTAATAGCTGTCTGCCTTCACAGGGAATTCTTCTTTTCGTGTGTCCAAATTTCCCTCTTCTCATAGAGACACTAATCATACGGGATTGAGGGCTTACTCTAACACCACACAATCTTGCCTTAATTACCTGCAAAGATCCTACTTCCAGATAAAATCACATTCATAAACTCAGTTAGCCGTGAATTTTAGGGGGCTCTGTCCAACACAGTGCCCAGCGGAGATGCACCGTTTTGAGAACAGTAAGTGAACTCAAAGCTTCTGAGACTACGTCTGCAGGCAGCAGGGAGTGGCTGGTAAGGAAACTAGAAGAGAGGAACCAGGAAAGGGAATGTCCTCTACTTGTTTGCTATCCAGATTTCTTAGCCTCCGGTAGGATTAATGTTTGGGAGGACTGTGGTCTGTGAGTTGAAGCTACTGATGTGACTGATGTGCGCAGAGTATCGTACAATATGTGGAAACCATAGTTGCTTCAGGATGGACCCGCTCCATGGAGGAGTGGGTTATGCTGCCCCAGTGGAAAATGAAGGTGCTGAAGAGAACAGCTCAGTTGTACCTCTGGTGGGAAATATAGCACCTAAATGGAAAGGGATGTGAATCCTGCCATCATTTAGTAGAATAGCATGGGGCACTTTACTGGAGCTTGATCTACAGCTACTTTACTGCTGAAAAAAACACCAGCCTCTCTTTTTGCCATGCTCAGGAGCAGATCCACCACTGTGGGCTGCAAAATCTGTGGGCAGAGAAGGGCTCTGGCTGGGTGCTGTGGTCACACATGAGGCACCGTAAGGACACTGCTCACCTGCATGCAGTGGAGTTCGCTGAGCAACATGGCTACGTCGAGGGCATCATGAAGGGCATCATTCACAATGCAGCTACTGTGAGCTCCTCACTGCAGTGGTCTTCTGGAATCCCTATTCATTCAAAAAGGACTGCAGCAGAAAGGCCTGGGTCGATAGTGGCAATGTTCTCCCTGTGGGCACCATGACTCAGTGAACAACCGTATGCTACCTGGAGAAGAAACCTGGGAACGGGGGTGAGCTGGCCTGGGACTCCTAGTCCCTCAATGGTCATTTTCCTAGTTCCTCAAACCAAGAAGACTGTGTGAAGCTGTCCTCAGGGTCCAAGAAGGTCATCTCCTCAACCAACAAAGCAGTTGTCAGTGTGGTAGCTATAAATGGTAGAATTGGCAAACTTGCCTTGAAACCTGGCTGTACCCACTATAAGCATAAAGCAAAGAGGAACTGCCAGCCACAGGTAGAGGGTGTGGCTCCATGGAGCATCTCTTTGGAGATGGTAACCAGCAGCACAGCCACACACCCTTCACCATCTGTGGAGATGCCCTTGCCCAGTACAAAATGGTTCTCATTCCTGCCTGAAGCTTTTGGTGGCTCCAGTGCAACCAGGATTGCCAGAGAAAGAGAACTAGGGCTGAGGGTCTCAATAAATTGTCCTTTGGCAACAAACAAACAAACAAACAAAACCACAAGACTGGGACCAGGGTATAGCTCAGTGGTAAGTGCTTGCTTAGCATGTTTAAAGCCTTGGGTTTAATGTTGCTGGTTTTTTTGTTTTTTTGAGACAGGGTCTCATTATGCAGTTCAGGCTGGCCATGCGCTCACTTTGTAGCCCAGGCTGGTCTCAAGTTTGCAACGATCCTCCAGCCTCAGCCTCCTGAGTGCCGGGATTACAGGAGTGTGCCACTACACCCAAAGCTTTGGGTTTGATACCTAGCATATCAAAACAACAAAACAAAACAAAAGTACAGCACAAGGATAACCTTCACCCAGTCAGATCAAGGCCTACGTAGAAAACCCCATTCAACTTTTTTGGAACCCGCATAGCTCTATGTCTCATCTGCAGTCAGTATAGCTCATGTAGTCTCCCTACCGCCACTCAGCAAATCTAAGTGAGAGCCCATGCACACTACCACAGTATGTGTACATCTTGCTCTCAACACACGTGGAGACAACTGTGTTTTGTGAGAGCCTAAACCCATTCCAACCTTCAACACAGCCTGACACAGCCTTGCTCAGATCGCAGCTCCATATTCATCCTTTCATTTTGCTGAGATTCTTCAGTGAATCATGATACAGCTCTTACCTTAGGCCTCCACCCATATATCTTTAATTTTTCTGTGAAAGAGCCCGTAACCAGCCCAAAATCCATATTCACACAAATGTTAGTGTTCCAGGGAGCAGATATGAACTCAAAAAAGAACAGGAACCATGCCACCCTTTAACAAGTCTGTGTACGAGGTTGTTTCAGCAACTCATGGGAACGTTAATACAATGCCAAAAACCTATCTGTACTCCTTCCAGATCTCAAAATTGTAGAGTGGACAAAACAGGGGTCAAGAAACACATTTATGCCATCACTCCATAAGCCACAAGGAGTCCAGCATCCAGAGCAATAATCCAGAATCCTTTCAGCTCTCACCACAGTAGGAGACCTTCCCTAAGCAGACTCAGGTCTACATTAGCAGTGACATCTTAGCAAACCAAGAGGGAAAAGTCTAATATGCAAAAGAAATTGTATATACCATAATTGGAAAGAAAGTCCTTATTGATCAAGACTGGTAATTATACTCACACTTAGTCCATCAGAAACAAGCTCTAACTCGGATAAGAACATATGCTAGATATATAGATAGATCCTAGATTATGAAACTTTCTAATTTATTACTTAGAATACTAGATGGGATTCATAGACCACCAAAGAGTCCATATGTGTATTCACAAAACAGTGAGCCTCTGTGAAGAACTGAGCCTTAAGACAGAGATGTATTCTCACTACATTACCAAAGAACCCCACCTTAGGTGGGAGCATATAGCACCACATGGCCCTCTGTGAGACAGCGCCAACCCATATCACAGCCTATACTCATAACAGTCATGAATATACTAGAAGACCACAAAGCATTTGCTACTCAGATTATCCTGTGGTTACACAAAGACCTGGCACATCAGGACAAAGCCCCCATAGCTGAACACCTAAACTATACCACCATTCAGCCCACACGGAGAGCCCCAGATCTTAGCTACCACAGAATCTAGGGCACATCCCTCCATCTTCTCTCAAAAGGTGTCCACACCTGCTCATACAAAAGCCAGTATTCAGGCCAGGTGTGGTGGTCCACACCTGTAAACCCATCACTCAGAGGGTTCAGGCAGGAGCTGATCACTGTGAGTCTGAGGCCTGCCTGGGCCACAGAGCAAGACCGTGTTTAAAAAAATATATATTCATACTGTCACTGTGCACTCTGATAGGCAGTGTCTGCCAGAGAAAGGTCATTCTTTCCTTCTCTACCAGTGTCCTGCATAAAACTAGCACTGGCATCACTCAAGCAGCCCACAGATGGTCCTCACCAGAAGCAGAGCTCATGAACATATTTCTGCTCAGCAAACCACTTGATAGCTGTAGTGATTAGATCATAGATTTGCCCCCTGAGGAAAAGTCTAGGTTCTGTTCTAGCAGGAGATGGTTCATCACGTTGCAGATAACAGAGCCTAGACAAGGGATCACTTGGTGTAGACTACGTTACCTCAGAGAATACAGGGCTCATTCCGCACAATGCTGTGAAGCATGGCAGGAAGCAGCAGAACAGGAGCCATACCTGTGTCATTGCTCAGAACACCATGAGAAGGGCCTTCCTACTCGGACTTGACATTGATCATGGCTCAGCAAACCATGAGACAGCCCTCAGCCATAACCCATGGCACTACTTGCTCAGCAGACCATAACATGTTAGTGGTCCCAGGATCATTTAAAACATCTCTCTACAGGAGAGCACCTTCCCTACGCCCCTATCCAACAAGGGACAGGACAATACTTACTTAGACCAGGATCTGTAAATATGCCATCTCTGAAGTAGCCTCTGAGATAGGCAGCTTTTTTTCCCTCAGAACATGGCACTCATGTTCTTAGCTGCCCAGGAATGATGAAGGAGGATTTGGGTCAATGCATGACCTCTACTCATACCACCATGCAGCATGCTTGAACCAAATTCCCAGGCCAGCACATCTTTTCTGTCTCTCCATTCTTCATTCCTTTTCCACTGCATTCTTCCCTAACTTTCTGCCTGTCACCTACTACATTTCTTCCACCTTAAACCCCCAAGTGAGCCCTTTCTATTTCTACCTCTATTTATGTCACAGCCCATTTTTTGGAAGAGTAGTTTTAAATCTTTGTCTCTACCTATTCACTACCCATGCACCCCTTTTCCCTGGCCTCTGTCATCATATCTCAGCTATGAAATCCCTTTCATGAGATTACCAGTTGCCAGATCCAAAGGTGGTTTTTCAAGCCCTCATTACTGACTTGTTGGGGATGGGACACATTAGTCCCTCCTTCCTTTCTCAGGTTCCCAAATTTGGCTCCTGTTTCTCCCCCTTTCTAGACACCCCTTGGGCTGTACTGTTCCCACTGGATGCTATGCTTTGGTCTTCAGAAGACCAACTGCACCTAAAGCCCCATGCTTCACGAAACTTGCAGGTGGCCTATGAATTCCAGTTAAACTGTCTTTTCCCCCAGGAAGCCCGGGTTGATCCCTCTCATGGCAACTGGACTTGCCTCTCAGTTAGTGTGGCCAGGTTTCCCAGAGTGCCCATCTCTCCTGCTCTAGATCTTAGGTTTTCGCAGGCAAAATCCCTGTTGCTCACCCCAGAATCCCAAGACACAACACGGCTCTGAGCCAGGGCTCCATACAACTGGGCTCCTCTCCAGCAGGAGGCCTGCATCTTGGGAAGCACAGGGAGCAGCCAGGGAGCCTCACGTGGGATCTCTGAGCTCCGTGGACAGGCAGGAGAAGAGACCAGGCCTGCACAGTGCTGCAGAGAAGCTGTTGCAGAAGGCAGAAGGGGCTGTCAAGTCAGGCCTGCTCCGAGCAAGCAAGTGGCAGCAAGGGCCACCCCTAATAATCCCGTAAGGGCTCAGTAAATGTGTGTTGAATCAGCTTAGCCATCATGAGAGGCATGAAGAGCCCTTGAATTCCTGCTGCTAGGAAGGCTAATTTAGCAGGCAGGAGAGAGAGATGTTGCATGGGCAGCTGGCAGGGAGAAGCACTCAGCTGCAGTGGAGCTGGCAGTGATGGTCCTACAGTTTTGGGTCAAGTGATGGCTTCTGGACACCAAGGGGAGCCAGGCTTCTCTCTGGAGGCAGAACTGGAGCCATCTCCATGGTGTTTGCTGAAGCCTATTCCATCTCAGGGAAGTGGGGTGACTTCAGGGGGGTCTCAGCTTTCCTGGGACTGGAGAATTTCCCCAGAAGCCAAACTTTCCATTTTAAAAACCAGGAGGGTCCTGGGCACAGCAGGGCAGTTGGACACTTGAGGTGGCATCAGAGGGCTTAGGAGTGCCAAGCAGGGCTCTGTGCCTTCCCTTGTGCTGTAGAGCAGAGAAAGTTCAGGAGGCCTTGAGGTGAGAGGCAGCCCATTGAGATGTGGGCAGTGGGAGGATGAGCCTGCTCCCAGTCCAGGTGGGGTCTTCCTAGAGGTGACATTGGAGTGGGCCCTCTTCTGGAGGGCTTGGCCCAAGGCACTTTGATCTCAGCTCCTTTTTGTGGACACTACTTGACTGTGTACTCATAAGGGCCAGAGACTCAGCTGAGGCCATGCTTTGTGACCCTGAGCGGTAGTGTGTCTTGAGGAGTACCTAATCTTGGCATGGCTTATGCTCTGTGGACTGAGTTGGGGTAGGTATATGCTCATGACTGCGTTAAATCAATGCTGGATTTTACTGAGTAGGGAGCTGTTGGTGTCCTATCTCAGCAAAGTCTGCCTTCTTCCTGGAGGCATTAGCAAGTATCTGAGGGCAGCTGGTTCAATGCACCTAGCTGAGGGTTGACTGTAAACTCTGGCCTGGCCACGAGCTGTTTTGGGAAGTGTTCTCTGTAGGTATGTGTGTGGGTCATGCCCTTGGCAGCAATGTTGTACCATGATGTTATCCTGTCTAGTAGTGTCTCCTGAAATAAATGCTAGAGATTAGGGGATGGGCCATAACTATCCTCTGGCATCCTGGGAAGTGGTAATTTCTGACCTGGCCCTTTCTAGACAGTGGTCTTCTCACAGTGTGTGTCTGGCTACTACCTAATGGCTGACTCATGCTGTTATCTATCATGGATTTTGTGTGAGGTTTGCAATTCTGAGTTCTGAGTAAGGTTTACATCTTCTAATTACAGGTTCCCTGTGTTTCCTCAACAAGCATGGAAATTTTTGTCTAGCACTGTTGTGACTGAAGATAACTTTTTGTAAGGAAAACCCTTGGGGTAATGCAACCGGGAGGTCACAGATAATTGTACTTCTCTTTACTTTCCTTGGTTGCATCTGTGATGTAGGCCTCCTATTTGCCTCTCCTTGGCTGTATTTGCTACACATAAAAAGTACCTAGAATTTCTTAATACTCTGCCATTCACTATTATTAAATTCTAACTTTTTTTGGTGGTGCTGGAGATCAAACTCAGGGCTTTGTGTATGCGAGGCAAGAGCTCTGCCACTGAGCCACATCCCCAGCCCTAACATTTTCTTACGCATGCTTCAGAATTTCACTTTTTAAGAAAGAACATATAGCCCCAGTTGAAGCTCCTTCTGTACTTCCCCTAGTCTGCTTCCCTTCTCACTGTTCTGAAATTGGAGTTTATCTTTCCCACGCATGCCAGGACTCTTAACTAACCTGCTTTTTTTTTTAAATGTCATCATCTAACAAGGGCAAGAAATACTAGTCCTTCAAGTTTGTATAGTTTCTTCAATCATTTATATTCCTCTTCTGATGGGGTATAATTTGAACCTGGGTGTTTGGAGTGCAGTGTCTTTGTTCTTAGTGATCCTAATCTACGCATGACTGGTTGCCAGGCAAGAGAGAGGGATGGTAGTAAACAGAACTGGAGTCATGGCTAAGTTATTAGTCTGCCACAAGTAAGTGCTTCCCACCTCATTCTTACATCCAGGTGCCTTTCGCGGGGCCAAAGAAAATATAGCAGGGGCACTTGTTAAGCGCACCTTTGTTCAAATCAGGTACCAAAAGGGATGCTGAACTGGGCGTGATTATTTACAGCATACAGACAGATCTTAGGCAAACGGTAAGGGAAGCGGGAAACCAGAAGTCACAAGTAAGATGCAGTGACAGGAATTAGCTTTCATTTTACACATGAGCAATTAGTTAAGGCAAAAAAGAAATTAGTTAAGCGGTTCTGAGATTGTCAGGTTAGAATTTGGAGAGAAACTGCATCAGATGACAGGTTAAGTGAGGAAGGGTTAACAGGGGCCTGTGCTGCATACCCTTTGCTGATTTGCTCCTCCAGGTCCATTTTCCACTTTGCTCTGTACTCTGGGATGCTGAGCCATATGCATTACATACCAAGCGCCTTGCTTTCTGGCTCCCAAGGGGGTTTGGCTAGTAGTGCAGACAGGTAAAAATTTGCAAGGAGGGAAAAGAGCCCAATGCTTCTTTTTAAGACTTTTTCCCCTGAGGGGTTTGCATAGGCTGGCTGCCTGTCTCCTTCACTGAGATCAGAGCTCCTCCTGTCTGGCAACCCTTTCCATCCTGCGCTTGCTGGTCCTCCAACCAAAGGGCAAAAATTCACTCCTTTCTTTGCTGACTCAGAAAGATGTTATCGGTCTCCTACTTTGTTAGCCTCAGGTTCTGCAACATCACCTGTGGCTCCTCTAACTCCTGTGCAAATGCTGTGAATAATTGCTTTATTTCAATACTTCTTTTCAAAAAATTGAGTGTGCTGTTTGTTCCTGCCCACTCTTAACTAATGCAGAGTTCTTTCATGTACTGTTGAGAAAATTCCAAATTTTATTAACTCTATTAAATGACTGGTCATTAACTTTCAGTCCGAGGAGATAATATACAGGAAGACTCTCACAATGTGGTGGAAGTACAAAAGTATGCACCCAAACTTCCTTAGGAAATCGTATACAGGATGCTAGAGTTGTGCCTCGCATATGCAAGGCCTTTGGTTCAATCTCCAGTGCCAAAGCACAGAAAAAATATGTAATAAGAATTCATACCCAGAAATGCTGAGTCCTAAACTGAGGAATCTATTTTTTTTAAATGTTGAGTTTTCAAAGATAATTTCTAGTGTGCTTACTCATATAAGGTTTGTCTCCTTTACTGAACTCCAGGAGGATAGGAACTCACCTGTTTTAGTCACTCCTGGACCCTTGAGGATCAGGACAGCACCCTCAAATAATAGATATTCAACACTTTTTAAAAATTTAATGAGTGATTGCAAAAAATTAAAAGCAGTAGTAACAACAATTAACCATATGAATTACTGATGAGTCATTCTCTTAATTAGAGGCAGATGTAATGAATCAGGCATTTACTTGAATAGCTTCCTCAGGCAATCACAAGACCTCTTTGTGGCCTACAATCATATCAGTTTGTGAAGGCAGTGTGCGAAATGTTCACACATTTTCCTGGGTGTCTGCTCAATTACAGAGATAACAGGAGATGGTAAATTCCAACAGAGCTTGCCTACAATTCTTTGGGTTTTACTTCAGGAATGGCTTAACATACTCAGAGCTGAGGAATTCATAACACATGCACTGCAGGGGTGTGCCTGTAATATCAAGTATATCCCTAAAGGGAAGAGGCAATAACATCATATAAGCGTTCTTGGTAGAACACCAGCAGAGTTTCCTCAACTTACCTAAAAACCCTTACGCAACACATCACCTCATCAGTGTACCCTCTTTGGGGGTCTTCATTTTTGGACACTGGGTCAGTCAGTCAGTGAGGATGCATAACATACCTAATGGGTGCCCATCCTCTGATGACACTCTCACACCCCACAGGCTCTGGTAATGCATAGACCATGTCTGCAGTTGCTTACAGACTTGTGCAGCCATGCTCACAATATAATACAATAATCACACTAATGCATGAAATGTGTTTTGTTTTTTAAGTTTTTATTTGGAGATAATTTCAAACTTTCAGAAAGAATGCCAGAATAAGAATAGTATAAAAGACACCTATATACTGTTAGAGTTTTCTGGTGCAATAAAGACCAGAATATAAAAAAAGTAAAAGTGACCTTTTTGTTTAAAGGACATGGAGAGGAGCCCACAACCAGTAAGGGTTTGGCTTTTTCCTCTGCCCGGATATGGGGGTATGAGGTATAAGCGACCTTTGCAGATGTGGTGCTTGGGGCGGGCATTGATGACTCACGAGGAGCTGATTGGAATTTTCTGAAGGAGGAAGTTGTAATCAGGGAAGAAGGAGGAAGTGGCTATCAGGTTTAGCATCCCTGATTTGGCCTCCCACCATGTTGAACTGATACCCAAGAATGAAACTCTTGACTTACTACATGTCCGGTATGAGTTCATGTTCTCTAACATTGAAGATTGAATTTTAGGAAAGCAGAGATTAAGAGTAGAGATATTTATGGAGAGAAAGCTTCCATTTGAGAGAGACAGAAGGGGTCCCAAGTGGGTTGCCAAAGATTCTGTATTTTCTGGGGATTTTTATAGAGTGAAACCATGAGGTGAGGTGGGTCCAGTTGGGGAAAACTGGGAACTCGCGAAGCAGACAGGCATGAGGTGGGACAGAGCCATGTTTAGCCAATAAGATTAATAGTTCAGGTAAAATTGCTTAAATTGGGAATAAATGGGGAAGTGAGTTCGTAGAAAGTGGACATTCTTAGAGAGCACTGACTTTTCCCTAGGGATTGGAATGGTGACTCAGGATTTCTCAAGGTGATCCAGACTTAATCTCTAAGGATTATACTTAAGGGTGTGGTTGCATTGGTTTTGCCTTCTATCCCAAAATCTGGCCCACAGCAAGAGGTGTGTTGTGTCTCCTCCAAAGTCATCAGACATCTGGTGCTCTATGCCGGCTTCTTCGAGGGCCTAGCCCTAGCTCACTGCCTATAATATTTCTAACTAGCTCAGCTGCCTGTAACAGAACTACACCATAATGTCCTGTAATTTATTCTCAGGCAAAACTCTTTCATATACATTTTTAAACTCAGGTTTACCTGTTAAATTTTTACATGTGCTTTATCATTGGTGCTCTTACTCTACATATTTTTTGTTCTTTCAACTACTTTATTATGTCATAGTTGATAAGATTATATCCAAAAGATGAGAAGTATAAAAGAAAAGAGGCCTTTATTCTGAGAACACGCAGAGAGAAAACCAAAACCCCTGACCACTGGAGTCCGGCTTTCTCTCTGGCGGACACATGCGTGGGGTGTATGTAAGTAGCCTCGGTTTGGGGTGAACCCAAGGGGGCATCGGGGATGCACGGGTAGCCCATTGGTCTAGTTTTGGCGCCATGGGTAAATTCCTAGGGGACCGGGAAGATGGAGTCACAGGTAAATTCCTAGGGGTGGGGGAGATAGGAGCTCCTTGGTTCCGCCTCTAAGGATTCACCGGCTACAGTGTCCTGTCTGGACCAAAACCCTTTCAAAAGTGTAATAGATAGATATATTATAGGCAGTGAGCCCTAGTGAGGGCTGAGTCCTTCAAGGAGCCAGTGCAGAAGCCCATACCTTGCAATTGTGAGGGAGACAGACACCTCCTGCTGTGGGCCAGGCCTCAAGACAAAGGATCAAACAAATGCATCCACATCCTAAGGACTGATCTTCTAAATAATTCCCTTTCTCCCTGAGGAAGTCAAGAGTCACCACCCTAACCCACTATGGGAAGAGTCACTGCTCTGTAAGACTGTTCGCTTTCCACGTGATTCACTTCCCTCTTTATCTCCGATTTAATCAATTTTACCAGAACAGTTAATCTTATTGGTTAACCATAGTTCTGTCCCACCTTATGCCTGTCTGCCTTGTGAATTCCCAGTTTTCTCACCACGAACCTGTCTTACCCCATGATTTTACTCTATAAAAGTCCCTGGAAAAGACAGAGTCCTTGGCAACCCACTGGGACCCTTTCTGTCCCTCAGACAGAAAGCTTTCCTTCCCTTCCAGTAAGGGGTTGGGGTGGTGACTCTTGACTTCCTCAGGGTGATAGAGACCTATTTAGAATATCAGTCCTTAGGCTGTGGGTGCATTTGTTTGATCCTTTGTCTTGAGGCCTGGCCCACAGCAGGAGGTGTCTGTCTCCCTCACAGTTGCAAGGAGTCTGGGCTTCTGCACTGACTCATTGGAGAACCTAGCCTTGTGTCACTCTGCCTGTAATATTTCTAACTAACTCAGCTGCCTATAACAATAGTGCTTCCCCTCAAAATATTGTCAGTACATATTTCATAAAGAATAAAACAATAGTCTCTTTTATTGCCATGGCCCAATTATCAAGTTCCAAACTTTATATTGTCTACAAAAGATTTTATCTAATTTGTCATCCTATATTCTAGTTTTAGCACTTGATTTCTTAATGTCTTTTGGAGCATTTTCTCCCTCCAGTAAAGGATCTAATCGATAGTCAGATATTACACTTATTTATATTACTTTATCTAGTGCCAGTTACAATTCTGAAAGATAATCTGAACTGTTAGGTCCTAAATACAGTATTGAAATTCTAGAAGAAAATCCCCAAACTCAAAAATCCTGAAAAATCACAATTTTGAAAGATTAAAATACCTATACTGGGTGTGATGGTGTAGGCCTAGAATCATGGCACTCTGGGGGGTTGAGGAAGAAGGATCACAAGTTCATGTCCAACTTGGGCAATTTAGTGAAACCGTGTCTTAAACAAACAAACAAAAAGAAAAGAAAAGAAAAAACCCAACAAATGGACCAGGGGTGAAACTCTGTCCAAAGGCCCTCTGTTCAATCCCCAGTACTGAAATTTTAAAATCTCAAGTGTTGAAAACCTGAGAACTGAGGGCCAGGGATTTAGCTTAGGGGCACAAATGCCTGCCTAGCAAGTGAAAAGTCATGAATTTGATTCCTGATGCAAAACGAACAAACAAACAAAAAACCCTAAGGATTGCAATTCCCATGGAAAAAGGGGTACATAAGGGATAGAAAGTTGATTTCTGCAGAAGGAGTTAGTACATGTTTGCAGGTACACAGCGTAGTTGTATCATGTTAAGTAGAATGAGTACTTAAAAACCTGGTAGAGCCTATTTTGGATGTATCATGAGGTTGTTTCCAGAGTAGATTAGTCTGTGAGTCTGAGTGGAGTAGCCGAGAAAGATCTGCCCTCAGTGAGTAGTCACCATCCAATCACCTGGGTGTGGAGAAAACAAATACAGAAGGCAATTTTGTATCTGAGTGTTGGGACAGAATTCTTGCCTTAGACACACAATTCCAAGCTTACTGACCTGCTTATGTGCAGATTTCATATGACCTGGTGACTCATTGGAGTTTTTGATTGACCTATCACGGTATTTCTTATGATCATAGTTATAAAGCTGGACACACAAAATTACCAATTATAGAGATATGCTCTTACACTTTTTTGTTTTTTTGACCTATTTCTTTATGGATACATTTTATCTGCTTATAACAATTATATCCATGAGAAAGTTATTAATACACCTGAGTGTTTATGCATACAAAGATATGTACATTGGTATTTATTTTATTGCCTAAAGTCACCTATGAAATGTCCCTCTCTCCTTTTTTTTTTTTTTTTAATCGGTACCGGGGATCGAACTCACAACCACCTGCTTGCAAGGCAGGTGCTTATGCCGCTGAGCTAAATCCCCAACCCCCCTCATATTTTTGTTTCTCAAATAAACCATCTTTAAAAAATAGAAATAAGGCTGCTATATAGCTCAGTGGTGGGCCACTTACCTAAGCATGTACCAGGCCTTAGGTTTGATCCTCAGCTCTATAAAATAAAATAAAGTAAAAATGTAAATAGATATCTTTTAAAGAAAATTAAAAAAAAATTCTTTTCCAACCAAGCATAGTGGCACATGCCTATAATAGCAACAGTCTAGGAGACTGAGGCAGGTTTGCAAGTTTGAGAAATTAGTGTGTTAGTGAGACCTTGTCACAGAATAAACGGGCTGAGAGTGTAGCTCAGTGTGAAAGTCCTGGGTTCAATCCAAAATAATACCAAAAAAAAAATGTTTCCCTAAGAGTAATATTTTGGGGTATTGATCTTTCAGGATTTTGGACATTAAAAATTTTGATCTTTCAGGATTTTAATACACATGGCCCAAATTCCTCTTTTTTAAAAATTTATTTTTATTTAAAGAAAGGCAAAACAAAACAGAAAATAAGTAGAAATAGTACATACTTTCAAAGAAAATATTGAACAGTAATAAATCACTAGTTTGTATTTACATATTCTCTGCTTACAAATAATTGCTCAAGATACAAAAGTGGAACATATAAAAGGGAATTCAAAAAGGGAGACTGCAAATAGTTCTGTTCAAGTATCTAATAAAAACTAAGTAATATGGCTATCAATCCTATACACTTAAACTTGTATGCATTTATCCATATCTTCACTTATGTTGAGTTTAAACAAACCAAAGCAGATTAAAATCACTGTGATCAAGGATTAATAGTATTGCTGGATTTCACATCATGACACTATGGAATCAGCCCTTAGTACTGTAGTGCCTTTTTTTCCCTTCAAAGTATTTGTTCATTTCATCGTGTGTCATAAGACCAGTTCTCGTAAACTGTTGATAGGTTTTATGGAAGCATGCATCTTTTTTTTTAATTAAATAATTTTTTAATGAATAAGGGAGAGAATGAGATAAAAGGGGGCATAACAACAATACAGGTTAAAGCATGACACTTTCAGCAACCTAGTGCTTCACCACCAAATAACCCGACTTAATAGTAGTTACCATAGTGTCTTTTTCTTTGAAATATTTGAATATAACTTCATATGCTATAGTATCAAACATATCAAGACTGCGTAACACCATTCAAGGGGTGTTGAAAGCATTGTAGAGTATTTAAAACCAGCTCACAGAAAAAAATGATCAATGGTTTCTATATTATCTCTTTGCCTATAACAATTTTTGTTTATACTAGCACATACGATAAAACCCAGCAAGTTACAACATGATAAAATCAATGGAGACAGAAGAGCCATAGTTTGGTGCGCCTTTAAGACAAGGTATTAAATCAGCACTAGCTATTATTATGTCTTATTTTCTTCCAAGTAGCTGTTCATTGCAACACAGGCCATAATATCAAACAGCCCAGAATAAAGCTATTCCAATTAATGAGTGAAAATTTTATAAGGCTTCAAGGCCACATAATGGGGAATCATGGTTATCACGTACTTTTATATATTTGAATCATTTCCTACACTAGGGAAACTATTTGGTGTTCACAGATGCGAGTTTGATTTAGTTCACTTATGAGTATGGTTTCAAGCTGGGCCCATTTATGATAAATACCTCAATGTGATCCTTCTTTATAGCTGAGTAGTACTCCATTGTATAGAAATGCCACTGCTTTTTTATCCATTCCTCAGTTGATGGACATTTGGGTTGTTTCCAAGATCTGGCAATTACAAATTGTGCTGCTATAAACATAGATGCACATATATCACTGTGGTATGATGCTTTCAGTTCTTCTGGGAAGATGCCTAGAAGTAGAATAGCTGGAACAAATGGGACTTCCAATCCCAGCTTTTTGAGAAATCTCCATACTGACCTCCACAAAGGTTGCACCAGTCTACACTCCCACCAACAATGTAGAAGAGTTCCTTTCTCCCCACAGCTTCTCCAGCACTTGTTGTTGCTGGTTTTCTTGATCCTGGCCATCCTTTCAGGAGTGAGATGGAATCTCAATGTGGTTTTAATTTGCATTTCCCTAATAACCAATGATGATGAACATTTTTCATGTATTTATTTGCCATTTGTATTTCTTCCTCTGAGAAGTGTGTATTCATCTCAGATGCCCATTTTTGGATTGGGTGTTTGAATTTTGGGGGTCTGATTTTTTTTAATTCTTTATATGTTTTAGACAAAGGTCCTTTGTCTGAGGGGGAGTTCACTAAGATCTTTTCCCAATTTGTGGGTTTTCTTTTCACTATGCTGGAGATTTTTTTTGACTTACAGAAACTTTTTAATAAGAGGTGG
Organism: Cavia porcellus; assembly: GCF_034190915.1. Classification (NCBI taxonomy): domain Eukaryota; kingdom Metazoa; phylum Chordata; class Mammalia; order Rodentia; family Caviidae; genus Cavia; species Cavia porcellus. The sequence continues at coordinate 85,456,852 of NW_026947486.1, read as the reverse complement.
TCCCAGTTATTGATTCAGTATTTCCCATGCAGTTTGAGTCCTGTTCATGAATTCTCTACCTACCCCTATGTCTTCAAGGTTTCTACCTAATTTGTCTTCCAATAGATTTAGTGTTTCTATTTTAATATTCAGATCTTTAATCCATTTAGATTTTAATTTAGTACATGGTGATAGGCTTGGGTCGAGTTTTAGTTTTCGGCAAATGGAGAGCCAGTTTTTCTAACACCATTTATTAAAAAGACTGTCATTTTTCCAGTGAACCTGCTTGGCTCCTTTCTCGAAGATAAGGTGTTTGAGTGTGTTTGTAGTTGTGGTTGTATCTTCTAATCTATTCCATTGATCCTCTGCTCTGTTTTGATTCCAGTACCATGTTGATTTTACTACTGTTGCTTTGTAGTATAACTTCAAGTCAGGGATTGTGATGCCTCCTGCCTTGCCTTTGTTGCTTAGAATTGCCTTTGATATTCTAGGTCTCTTCTGGTTCCAGATGAACCTTAGGAGTGATTTCTCTAGATCTATAAGGTATGTTGATGGTATTTTTATTGGAATTGCATTGAATCTGTATAACAGTTTTGGGAGAATGGCCATTTTCACAATATTTATTCTTCCTATCCATGAACATGGGATGTCTTTCCATTTTCTGAGATCGTCTTCAATTTCTTCCTTCAGTGTATTATAATTTTCCCTGTTTAGGTCTTTCACTTCTTTTGTAAGAGTAATTCCTAAATATTTCATTTTTTTGCTTGCTAGTGTGAAGAGTGTGGCTTCTCTTATTTCTCTCTCTGTGATTTTGTTGTTAGTGTATAAGAATGCTATTGATTTCTGAGTATTGATTTTGTACCCAGCTACATTACTGAATTTATTTATTATATCTAAGAGTCTTTCAGTGGAGTTTAGGGGGTCTTCTATGTAGAGTATCATGTCATCTGCAAATAGTGGCAATTTAACTTCTTCTTTTCCTATCTTTACCCCTTTTATTTTTCTCTCTTGTCTAATTGCTCTGGCTAGTACTTCCAGTACTATATTAAATAGGAGAGGTGATAAAGGACATCCTTGTCTTGTGCCTGATTTTAAAGTAAAGGCTTTCAATTTTTGGCCATTTAGTATGATACTGGCTGTTGGTTTTTCATAGACAGCCTTTATTTTATTGAGGTAAAAACCATCTATTCCAATTTTCTGTAGAGTTCTTATCATGAAAGAATGTTGGACCTAATCAAAGGCTTTTTCTGCATCTATGAAAATGATCATGTGATTCTTACTTTTGACTTTATTGATATGATGGATTACATTTATTGATTTATGTATGTTGAACCATCCCTGCATGCCTGGGATGAATCCCACTTGGTCATGGTGTATAATCTTCTTGATGCTTTGATGCATCCTATTTGCCAATATTTTATTGAGGATTTTTGCATCTGTGTTCATTAGGGAGATTGGTCTGTAGTTCTCTTTTTCGGTTGGGTCTTTCCCAGGTTTTGGTACTAGAGTAATATTTGCTTCCAGGAATGACTTGGGAAGGATTGCTTCCCTTTCAATTTCATTGAATAGTTTGAGGAGTGTCAGTATTAGGTCTTGTTTGTATTTCTTGTAGAATTCTACAGTGAATCCGTCTGGGCCTGGGCTCTTCTTTGTAGGTAAGGAATTAATTACATGTTCAATTTCATTGATAGAGATTGGGTTATTCAGCAGTTTTACATCCTCTTGATCTGGCTTTGGTGCTTTATATGTTTCTAAGAATCTGTCTATTTCTTCTGTGTTATCAAACCTTTGAGAGTAGAGGTTTTCGAAATAGGTGTTGATGATCTTCTGTATTTCTATTGAGTCTGTAGTGGCTTCATCTTTTTCATTTCTTATTGCATGGATTTGAGCTCTTTCTTCCCTTTTTAAAATAAGGTTGGCTAGGGGCTTATCGATTTTATTTATTCTTTCAAAGAACCAACTTTTTGATTCGTTGATTCTTTGGATTGTTTTCTTAGTTTCTATTGCGTTGATTTCTGCTCTGATTATTATAATTTCCTGTCTTCTTTTGGCTTTGGGCTTGACTTGCTCTTCTTTTTCTAGCTGTTTGATGTGTAGCATCATGTTTATTTGTATTCATTCTGTTTTCCTGACGTGGGAGCTCAGTGCAATAAATTTTCATCTGAGGACAGCTTTTATTGCATCCCATAGATTCTGGTAAGTTGTATCTGTATTTTCATTTGTTTGTAGGTATTGCTTGATTTGTTTTTTAATTTCCTTTGTGACCCACTGATTACCCAGGAGTGTGTTATGCAGTTTCCATGTGTTTGTGGGATTTTTGCAGTATCTTTTATCATTAATTACTATTTCCATGGCGCTATGGTCCGATAGCATGCAAGGGATAATTTCAACGCTTTTGCATTTATTTAAATATGTTCTGTGAGTTAATATATGGTCTATTTTAGAGAATGACCCATGTGCTGCTGAGAAGAATGTGTATTCTGTTGTTGGGTAGAATACTCTGTATATGTCTATTAAGTCCATTTGTTCACAGGTGCAATTCAATTATTTTATTTCTTTGTTGATTTTCTGTTTGGTTGATCTGTCCATTGGTGTCAATGGTGTGTTAAAATGTCCTGTCCGAACTGTGTTACTGATGATTTGGTTTTTCTTTTCTATTAGTACTTGTTTTATATAACTGGGTGCTCTGGAGTTTGGTGCATATATATTTAAGATAGTTATCTCTTCTTTTTGGAGTTTTCCCCTAACCACTATGTAGTGACCTTCTTTATCCTTTCTAATCATTATTGGCTTGAAGTTGACTTTGTCTGCAACAGGATAGCTACCCCCGCTTTTTTGGGGGGGTTCCTGTTGCATGGAGTGTTGTTCCATCCTTTGACTTTGAGTCTGTGAGTATCCTTTTGAGTTAGGTGGGTTTCTTGTAGACAGCATATGGTTGGATTTTGTTTCTTGATCCATTCTGCCAGTCTGTTTCTTTTAATTGGTGTATTGAGACCATTTACATTAATAGTAAGAACTGTTATAAATTCGTTTATTGTTGACATATTATCTTTCTGCTGTTGCATGTTTATCTTTCTGCTCTGTTCAACTGTCTGCTTTGTTTAGTGGTTTTTTTCCTAAATGTATCTAGGCTGTCTTTCAGTATTCTTTGCAGGGTTGGCTTGGTGGTCATGAAGTTTTTCAGCTGATCTTTGTCATGGAAGTATCTTATTTCTCCATCAAATTTGAAGGACAGTTTTGCAGGGTACATCAGCCTAGGTTGAAAATCGTTTTCCTTTAGGATCTGAAATACATCACTCCATTCTCTTCTTGACTTTATTGTTTGTGAGAAGTCTGCTGTAATTCTGATAGGTTTTCCTTTATAGGTGATCTGTCTTTTCTCTCTGACAGCCTTTAATATTCTATTCTTTTGTTCATTTTCTGAGATGGTCATTATTATATGTCTGGGTGTAGATTTATTTTGGTTGTGACTATTTGGAGCTCTATATGTTTCATTGATCTTGATATCAGGTTCCAATCTCATGTTTGGAAAATTTTCAGCTATTACTTCTCTAAATATCCTCTTGACATCCTTTATGTTGTCCCCTTCTTTTTCATTTATCCCTATCAACCTTATGTTGTTTCTCTTTGCATCATCCTATAGGTGTTGAATTGTTATTTCCTGATTTCTTGTTACTTTTAAAAGATATTTTCTTTCCTGTTCACTTGTTGCAATCTTGTCTTCGAGGTCTGAGATTCTATCTTCACATTCATTGAGGCGGTTTTTACAACTTTCAATGGAGTTTTTGATTTCCTGTGTATCTCTTTGCATCTGTTTTATGTATTCTGTTTGTTTCTTATATTATTCATCCAGGGATTCTATCTTTTTGTTTAGTTCCTCTAATTTTTTAACTGCCTCTTCTTTAGCTATGTTTAGCATCTGCTTCATTTATCAATTCTTGTTTCATCTGAGAGAATATTTCTAGTTTGAATTCCTTTAAGGCTTCCCATGCTTGCTTCTTTATTTCAGTTACCATTATTTCAGGTATTTCAGTCATGTGGCATGTGTTTTCTTCTATGCACATGGCTCCTGGGCTTTCTTAGGATGGGCTGGATGTTTGAGATTGCATTTTGGACTTTCATTTTGTCATTTTTCTGTATTTGGGAGCTTCAAGTGTTGTTCCAGGTGTAGGAGAGAGATCCACCAGCCTGGGATGGGGTACCCTGCGATGGCCCCACTCACTGGACCCAGCAGGGAACTATGGCCTGCTCTTCAGGCCAGGAAGAGTGTCTCCTCAGGCTGGGCGAGGCTCCCAGCCACAGCTGCCACAGTCTCTGATCTGGCCTGGTCCCTGGGTCCAGTGGGGAACTGGCCTGGGTCCCCAGATCAGGAAGAAAGTTCCTGCAGGCTGGGCGGAGCTCCCAGCCACAGCTGCTACAGTCTCTGAACTGGCCTGGTCCCCAGGTCTGGTGGGGAACTGGCCTGGGTCCCCAAGTCAGGGTGAAAATTCCCGCAGGCTAGGTGGAGCTCCCAGTCGCCACTGCTACAGTCTCTGAACTGGCCTGGTCTCTGGTCCAGTGGGGAGCCGGTCTGGTCCCCCAAGTCAGGGAGAAAGTTCCCGCAGGCTGGGTGGGGCTCCCAGCCACAGCTGCTTCTTGGTGCAGGTCTGGGACAGGGAACTCCAGTGCTCGCCAACCGGGCCACAGACTCTTCTGTGCCCGTTGGGCTGTGCTTGGCTCCTCCTCCTCCCCAAATTCCTCTTTACCTGTACTTATTGGTTGTGGGGATGAATCCAGGGCCTCACATTTTTAATGCACCTCTTCTACCAGTGAAACATCCCCCCTTTTCCTAGCTTCCTTTGACATGGAATAAATAGTTCCACAGGCTTTGTCTTTCAAGATACTGAAGTTTTTCAAAAATATAATTATATTTTTTCTTTAAAAAAATCTCTCATTTTATGTTTGTCTAGTATTTATTTTCTCATTATTAAATTGAGGTTACATATTTTTAGAAAATTTTTAAAAATTTTGGTGTGATATACATAACAAAGTTTACCATTTCAATCTTTTTTTCAGTGCTGAAAATCACACCTAGAGCCATATAAATGCTAGGCAAACTCTCTACCACTGAGCTATAATTGTCATCTTTTTTAAATCTTTTTTTACCTAGTATCTCACTATGTAGTTCAGTCTGACCTTGAACCCACTATGTAGTCCTGACTAGCCTTGAACTTTACAGCAGTCTTTCTGTGTCAGCCTGCCCCAAGGGCTGGGATCCCAGGCATGTGCTACCATTCTTGGCTTGCCATCTTTAAATCATTTTTAGGATAAATTTCTGTAGGATTAAGAATATTAATTGTTATACAACTAACACTACCATCTATCTTCTATTTTCATCTTCCCAAATTGAAACTCTATAACTATTAAACAATAATTTACTCTGTAGAGGGTAAGGCAGGAGGATTCTGAGCATAAGGCCAGTTTGGGCTACATTGTGAGCTCAAGGTCAGCCTGGGTTATGTAGCAAGACACTGTCTTCAGAAAACAAAAACAAAAATGAAATAATGCAAACCTAAGAATAAACTCTGCTGGTAATCTTGTAATCCACAAACAAGCCCCCCCCCGCAGAGCCCCCAAATTTGAGTTTAAAAAAATGGGCAGGACATGTTTTTATTTTGAAAAGCAGCGCTGATTTATTTTATCCTGGGCCCAGTGACACAGTGCAGTTGGAGTTTGCAAAAGCTGTGTGTCCCCTCAAAATTTGCTGCCTTTTTGTAGATATCACAGTTTACAAAGTAAGGGGTTATGGGCATAGGTCAGGAAATCTATTAAGGAAACGTTTCCTTTAGCAGAGGACAGAGAAGTCTAGCAGTAATTAACAATCCTTTGTCAGCTTATTTTAGCACCACATCTGTTATTTGTAGAGGGCAACAATGGTTAACATATCAATTAGGTTATGTTCCCAGGGATTTACAATTCTTTACAGAGGGGAGCATTGATTAACATATCAATTAGGTCACCCAGAGGGAGGGAAAATGCATACAGAACAGTACAGCGGTGTTACAGGTACTTTGGTCATATAAACATAATGCAGCTCTTTTTGCTAGTGTACAGCAATAATAAACATTTTCTTTTTCTTTCTCTATGAATTTGACTTTTCTTTCTCTATGAATATGATTATTGGGAAGTCATAGAAGTTTTATCATACAATATTTGCCCTTTGGTATCTGAGCTATTTCATTTAACATATTATCTTCATGGTTCAGCTAACAACCTAAATGCCTATTGACTGAGGGATTGATATAAAAGATGTAGTACTTTTATACAATGAAGTACTATTCAGCCATAAAGAAGGATAAACTGGAGACTTATATAGGTAAACATATGCAACTTGAGAACATATCCACAGGTGAAATAAATCAGACTCACATAGGGGCTGGGGATTTAGCTCAGCGGCATAAGTACCTGCCTTGCAAGCAGGCGGTCGTGAGTTCGATCCCTGGTACCAGTAAAAATGAAAAAAGACCAAAAAAAAAAATCAGACACACATGTGTAATGTTGTTATCTCACTAGTGTGAGAAGCTGAAAGAAACATTTTATATATATATATATATATTTAAGATAATAATAGTATTGATTTCTCTGAGGTCACTGAAGAGAAAGATTTGGACAATTGAATGCAGATGTCTTGTGCTCTGGGTGAATGATTTGGGAATGACATTGCACAGTGTATGTAATATTGTTGATCCCTGATTTGATGTGTTTTGAAATTTTGTTTGATTTTGTCTTCTTTTTTTCTCTTCCATATAAAGTGGATTTAAAATTTTTTTAAAAAAAGTTTCATCCACTTTGTAGAACTTATCATAAATTTTATTTTTAAACTGAATAATATTTCATCATATGTATATAAAGTTATGTTTTCTCAACTGAAAGCTTCTGTGAGAGACATTGTATGCTGCTCAGGTCATCACATCTGGTGGTGTATGATATTCCCCTATCTTTCATTGGTAATGTTATTTTGATTACCTGCTCAAGAAGTGGTCAGATATTTTTACTATATAATTACTGTTTAACATAATAAGCAATTTTGTAAAGTTGAGTACTCAATCCAAACATTCTTCTTGTAATAAAAATTTTCCATTAAAAATTCCTTCTGAATTTAGTATCATTTGATCACTTTTTTCTGAGCCAATCTTTTTTGTGTGTTTGTTTTTGCGATAGAGTTTCATTCTGAAGCTCTGGCCTTGAACTCACTGTGTAGCCCAGGCTGTCATTGAACTCACATGATACTCCTGCCTCAGCTTCCCAAGTGCTGGTTTTACAGACAGATGCCACCACTCCTGACACCAATCCTTTTTTGTTTTCTTCAGCACTGGGGATCAAATCCTGGATCTTGAGCATCAGAGACAAATACTCTACCCCTGAGTTTCATTGCAAGATCCTGATACAATCTTTAGTAAGATAGTTACAAGATTGAATTTGCTACTCTAGAATTCTTTTCTTTTTTCTATTTTTGGTCACTTTTTTATTTTGAGGAGAATAAAACCAAGTGAAATAAAACAGAATAGAGTCAATCAAAACAAAACAATGAACATGGTACATGACTTAAAACAAAATACAAGGAAATAAATGATGGCTACCATGATGCATCTGGTTATCTTCAAAAGAACTGCCCATATCATCAGGGATAATAAAATCAAGCATAATGGTACAGAATAAAACCAATAAAGACAAAACAATAGGAGCAGTACAGGACTTCAAAAGAAGATAATAGTAGAACCACAGTGGGAACCACAGTGGGAATGCATCTTGTTTTCTTCAAAGTAGTTGCCTTTATCATCAAACATGGTACAATCAAACAAAACAAAACAGAATAAAGTAAAAGTCACTCTAAACAAAACAATGAAAGCAATACAAGGTTTCAAAACAAGCTAATAACTCAATAATGGCTATCATAATATGTTTTGTTACCTTTGAAAAAAGCTGTCATGCCATCAAATATAATAAAATTAGCTAAATTGAAACAGAATAAAATCAAACTAAATAGAACAATGAAAACAATATGGGTTTCAAATCACCGTAATAGATTAACAGTGGCTACTGCCTCCCTTTTTAGATACTTCCTCCCCTTTCACTTTTACATTATATATTGTGCATTTTAGATCCCACTAACTCCTCTAGTTTTTTATACTAGGAAGACAACATAATATTCACCCATGTGACTCTGAATCATTTCATCCCTGAGCATGATCTCAAAATGTATCTTTTGTAGGATTGGTTTGGTGATCATGAATTCCTTCTGTTCTTTGTCATGTTCTATTTCCTTCTTGTTCTTTGTCATGGAAGTATCTTGTTTCTTAATTAATTTTGGAAGATAGTTTTGCTTGGTATATCAATCTGGGTTGGAAGTTGATTTTTTCAGGACTTGAAATACTTCACTCCAAGCTCTTCTTGATTTGATGATTTATGTTGAGAAGTCTGTCATGATTCTGATGGGTTTTCCTTTATAGGCGATCTGCTTCTTTTCTCTAACAGCTTTTAATATTCTGTTCTTATGTTAAATTTCTGGGATTTTGATTATTATATGTCTGGGTGTAGATTTATTTTGGTTATGGTTAGCTGTAAGTTTATATGCTTCACTTATCTGAATGTCACTTCCTTTTCCTATGCTTGGGAAGTTTTCTGATATTATTTCTGTAAATAGACTGTTAATGTCATTTGTGTTGACCCCTGCTTTTTCACTTACACTTATTATTCTTTAGTTATGTTTCTTTTGGTGGTCTGCAGCCATTGCATTGTTACTTCCTGGTCCTTTGTTATCTTTAAGAGCTCTTTCCTTTCAGGATCGCAAGCTGCAATTCTGTCTTCAAAGTTTGAAGGTCTATCTTTAGTTTCTTTCAAGCTGTTTTGCCAGCTTCCAATGAAGGTTTTGTGTGTGTGTGTGTGCCAGGGATCAAACTCTCGACCTTGTGTTTGCCAAGCAGGCACTTACACCACTGGGCTAAACCCCTGGCCCCTCAATGGAGTTTTTAATTGCCTGGTAATCTCCTTGAATCTGTTTCATGTATTCTAAATCTTTTTTTATTTTGTTCATTGTAGGTTTCCCTCATTTTCCTATGCTCCTCTATTCTTCCATCTATGTTTTCTTTAGAGGTACTTAGCAATTCTTTCATTGTGTTTTTCATTTCTTCTTTTACCTGAGAGTGTTATAACCTAAGGCCCCCTAACTATCTTGCTGAAGTCTGTTCTGTATAAGCGCCACCTGCTGTTTTCCCTCGTCTTCCCCCTTCAAATCTAACTAGGTTAAGTTTTAACTTCCTAAAAGGCCATAAAACAAAGGCCTGAGGTAATAGCTCCTGACAACCCCTTCCCTACCTGGTAGCCCATCACAAATTGTGTTAATTACATTAGATTGTAGTATTGTTCACAAAAATAGCTTCGTTTGTATCATAGCAATACCTGTAACTTGGCCTTACTGTAAATGTGTGTTTTCCTTTTCCCTCTGAGTAAAGGATTGATATGTTAATCAATGCTCTCCTCTGTAAAGAATTGTAAAATCTTACCTAATTGATATGTTAACCATTGTTGGCCTCTACAAATAGAACAGTTGTGGTGCTAAAGTAAGGTAACTAAGGTTGTTAATTGCTGTTAGACTTCTCTATTCTTTGCTAAGAAAAACAAGATTTCTTCTTATCTAAACTTGCTAGTATGCAGGGAGACTTGCAATTGCCATTTCTGCTTTGTAGTGTGTCACACCCCCATCCCCCTCCTTACATTGTGTGACCAGCAGCTGTTTGTGGATTTACAAGATAAAAAGTCCTGACTTTTAGCTGTGAGGTGCGCAGTCTCCAAATTGGCTCCAGGAGATTTGTCACCAGGCCTGGATTTTACCTAATAAAGCCTTTGTTTCCCAAATTTTAATTTCTTGCTTCCTTGGATTTTATACTGGGGTCTGAGTTATCACAGATAGTATTTCTGTTCTAATATCTTTCATAGCCTCTTGAAGTTATTTCTTTACTTCAGTTGCCATCACTTCAGAAATTTCAGGTATATGATGCCCTATGTTTTCCATGTTTATTTCTCCTGGACCAGCTCTGCTTGGGTTGGAGGCCAGTGTCTGCCCTTTGCTTCTTTATTATGACATGTTTCTGGGTTGTTCTGTACAAGTGGGCCATGGGGACCCAGGCACTTTGCACAAAGGCTACAATTTCTCTGAAGTAAAACTGGTACTTCTAGCCAGTGCTGGCTACAGGTATCTATCTGATGGTGACCATTGGGTACACTGGTTGTCTACTGCTTTTCCCAGCCTGTGTTGGCTCCCTGATGGCTGGTGGAGTGCATCTGGGGGTGGAGCTGGCTTCTGTCTCCTAGCTGATTATCAGAGGGGATCTTCGATGATGGCTGCTGGAGTACACATGTGGGTTGGGCCAGCTATGGAGCTGGTTACTGCCAGGGAGCTCTCACCAGGGCTGTTAAGAGTGCTTGCAGGGGCGGGGCTGAACATGCCTCCAGGATGAGCTGGTTATCAGTGGGGAACCTCAACAATGGCTATTGTAATGCACACAGGAGCACGATTCAGTCCAGCAATTTCTACCAGTCTACTCCCAGCTAGGAGCTGCTGGAGGCAGTTGGCTGCAGTTTTGGTTCCAGGCTTATCCAGAAAGACTCTATAATGACTCCTGGCCAATTGAATCTGCCCCTCAAGAGGGCTGATGCCTCTGCACTCACCACCAGTCAGTGCAGTCCTCTGCATCTTCTGCTCCCCTCCACTTCATGTCTCTCTGCAGAGGCCTCTGGGCTCACCAGCCACCACCTTCACCATGAGACAGCTCCTCTCACACAGTGGGTCTGGCTCAGGGCAAAGGTGCCACCAGCTGCTGCCTTCTTCTTTGTTTAAGTTTTTCTATTTTACTCTCTCTGTGGGCTTCAATTCTCACTTTAGATTCTTCCTGGGTCCAGAGGACCCACTTCCTTCTTGTCTTCCCCATGTGATGCTATATTTCAGCATCTGGACTGTGTCTCTCAGAGAGGCTGCTTACTCTGCTGCTTACTGTTCTGCCAGATGGAACCCCTACTCTGGAATTCTTAACACATTAATCATTTGGCACTGGGCAGTCTACACTAACAACAATTCTCTCTACTTCCTTATTGATTGATTGATTGTCAGTATATACTTACGAATTTGTATTTTTCAATGATTTATAATTCATTACTGCAATTATTTTGGTGTTCATATAGTCCCAGTCTTGACCAATGCTTTGGAAAGTGGCAAGAATGATAGAATAAGTGTGTTCAAAGCAAAGGGGGAGTATCTTGAGAAGGATTAATGGAAATGTGCTTTTTAATATATATTTTAAAAATTTAAACATTAATTGTATTTTTCACCACACACTATATGAATATATAAGCATGTACCCGCACATATAAGTACATATGCCAGAAATCAGTTTATACTAGTGCTTCCAATTCCAATTCACCCTCATACAGTTCTCTCCTGCCTTCTCTCATTTCACATGTCACTTCTTTTACAGTGAGAACTGTAACTCCCAAATATAGTACATTTGCTCATTTACTCAATCCTATGTTACACCACAGTAATTTCAGAATGGTTTTGCTCATATTTCTATCAATAAAAGATTTACTAAAGAGAGTCAGGATTTGTTGAGGTTCTTCTTGCCTCAGAATCCCATATCACTTAGGATGGGGTAGTTTTAAATTACTTGGATTAAATCCCGTCTCTACCTCCCTGTCTCCTTGCCTTAAATGAGATTACAGAATTAATTTGAAACACAATGTCATCCATTTGTTTCAGTTTAACCTTTTCTGTTCCATCCTTATTGATTTAATTAACTTTTAATTATATAGACCATTAACATGCTTATAGAAGTCAAAACAGTAGAGGCTAGGAAGGTAGCTCAGTGGTAGAGCTCTTGCCTAGCACATGTGACACCCTGAGCACCATCTCCAGCCCCACACAAAAAAAGTCAAAGCTATACTCAAAAGTGTTACTCATTCTCATATCCTTCCTGTACCATTTCTCCTCCCTTTTCTGGTTTTTGTGTTTTGTGTTTCTTATATTAAAGGTAAGCAGACACATTACTGTTTTCTTAGTTTTCCCTCTTTCATGAACAAGTGAGAGGCCACTACCTACACTGTTTTTCACTTAGCTTCTTATGCATAGCACCATTTAATAGGTATATTTTCAAGGTCTAAAAAGGTCAGAACTAGTGTGAGGTGACACAAATGAAGGAGAATCTAGAAAGTTGTGCTTGGAGGAATTTGACCTTTAAGTAGGATGGCACTTAGCAAAGAAAAGAGATATAGTTATCTGGTACACAAGAAACAGTGTATGCAAAACCAAGGAAGCATGAAAGAGCGTTGGGAGAAGTGAATGTAACTTGAAGGAGAGGATGTTTGGTAGTGAGGGAAATAAGGCTGATAAAGTGCACCAAGACCAGGATATAAATTGCCATAACTGCTAAGAGTCTAGACTTGACTCTGGGCAGTTAGAAGCCCTTGACAGTTTTTCACATCATTGATTACATTGTTCACTTAGGCATGAAGTTCCATCATCAATTCCACTTCTGCAATGGCTACTCTTAAAGGTTTTTAATTAGGAGAATAACATGGTTGCAACTTTTTAATTAGATAAAACTGGCACATTGGATAAGGTAGACTGGCAGGATATGGTGATAGGAATGTTAGACACGATAGGTTTGGTGGTGCATTCTTGTAATCCCAGCACTCGGGAGAATTGCCCATAAGTTTGAGGCCAGTTTGGGCTACCTAGTAAATTCAAGGCCAGTCTACATTACATAGTTAGACTCTGTCACAAACAAACAAACAGACAGAATGGTAGAGCAGAGTCAGAAGAGGAGGCTAGAAAAATAAGAAATGATGAACTGACTTGAGAAGGCAGTCACAGGCAGACTAGATAGGAAGGGCTGAGTGGTTATGAGACAAAATTAGACTAGATATTAATTATATATAAAGGATGGATTAGAATTAGAGCCCAGGATGTCTTTTCAGTTATTGACTTGGCAGATGGAATGAGTAGAGGTGCTCAACTCAATAAGTTACAGAATATGAAAACAGTTAATTGCAAGGGAAATATAAATTCATTTTTTTTCTCAGTACTGGGGATCAAACTCACAATGACCTGCTTGCAAGGCAGGTTCTTATGCCGCTGAGCTAAATCCCAAAACCCTGTAAGTTCAGTTTTAGACCTACCGAGAATTGCCAAAAAATACATTTTTTTTCATTTAAAAATTGTGAGACAATGTCTTAATGAAATTTGGACAGTGCCCCTCCTCTGACTTCCTTTTGCCTTCACAATTAAGCTGAAAGAAGGAACTTTGGGTAGAATATTTGTTTCATGTTAGATATGGTGGTACATTCTAGTACTCCCAAGTACTGGGGAATTAGGGCAGGAGGACTACAAGATTAAGGCCAGCCTGCATAATTTACTGAGACTATGTTTCAAAATTTAAAAAAGGGAGGGGAGGCTGGGGATATTGTTCATTGCGAAGGTTCTGGGTTCGATCCCGAGTAACCTTTCCCTGCTTCCCTCAAAGAGGACCAGGGATGTAGCTCAGCAGGACAAGTGCCTGCCTGGCAAATGGAAGGTCGTGAGTTTGAGAGAAAAAGAAAAGCCCAAAGAACATTGTGGAGAAGATTGACTTTGACTTTGACAGTGTGGCCAGCATCATGGCCTTCTCCCAGTAGCTGCAGACCTTCAATAAAGACTTGTTGGCTCAGGAAAAAAAAAGAGAGAAAAAGAAAAAAAAAAACAGAAAAAGGGTACAACTTATACAGAATTTCAGAAAAAATAAACAGTAGGAAATCACTAGTTAATAGATTACATATTGTCATCTTAGAAACAGTTGTTGAAGTTACAAAATTAAACCATATAAAGTGGACATTCAAACAGTGAGACTGCAAACAGTTCTGTTCAATGATCCAATAAAACTCAGTAATATGGTTATCTATCTCATACACTTAAATATACATGCAGTTATATCCTTTAGAGCACTTTCTTTTCCTATCGTTTGTACAATGACAATTACACATTTCGGGTTTTATTACTCCCACAGTTCTTATTACTTTTTTTGAAGAGAATCAAACCAAATGCGACATAACAAAATAGAGTCAGTCAAATCAAAAGGATGGACATAATACATAATGTAAAAACAAAATACAAGGTGATCAATGCCTCTTGCTGTCTTAAAAAGAATTGCTTTTATCATCAGTTATAATAAAATTGAACAAAACAGTAAAGAACAAAGCCAATAAAACCAAAACATTGGACACATTACAGGACTTCAAAAGAAGATAATAGTCAAACGAGAATGGGAATCATAATGAATTGTATTGTCTTCACAGTTGTTGCCTATACTTTCGAACTTGGTACTATCAAGCAAAACAGAATAGAGGAAAATCAGTCAAAACAAGATGGTGAGAGCAATACAGGGTTTCAAATCAAGTTAATAGGAAATCAAAATGGGTTACTATAATATATCCTGCTATTTTTTATTTATTTTTCCCTTAATTAAAAAGATAAAAATAAAAAAGGAGATTGAGATAAAAGAGGATGTAACAAAACAGCACAGGTCAAAATATAACCACTTAAGCAAAATAGTATTTCACCACAAGATATCCCGACATAAACATAGTTACCATAGTATCTCTTTCCTGGAAATCTTTGAGTATAATTTTGTATACTGTAGCATCAAACACATCAAGACAATGTAAAACCATTCAAGAGAATGACAGTATTACAGGGTATTTATAATCAATTAACAGAAAATGAACAATGGTTTCTGTATAATCTCCTTGTCTATAAAAGTTTTTGTTTATATTATCACATATAATAAAATCCATTAAGATACAACATGTTAAGACCAATGGAGACAGAAGAACAAAAGCTTGATGGGACTTCAAAACAAGATGATATTAAATCAGCACTAGCTATTATGATGTCTTGTTTTCTCCAAAATGGCTGTTCCTACCATCCAACCTTCTCTGCCTCATTTCTGTTGAGCTCTTTTTCTGTCATAAGTTGTCACTTTGTCTTCTTCATTTCGCTTTCTGCTCCATTCATTGTGGCCTCTCTGCCACTGTTTCTGGAATCTTGGTATTTTTTTTTAGAGTGTCCTGCAGTATACTCTGTAGAGTCGAATTGGTGGTTGCAAATTCCCCTAGTTCCTCTTTATTCTGGAAGCACCTGGTTTTTCCATCAATTTCTAGGGACAGTTGTGCAGGATATATCAATCTTGGCTGGAGGTTATTATCTTTCAAAGCTTGAATTATTTCCCCCCACGCTCTTCGTGATTTGATGGTTTGTGCTGAGAAGTTTGGTGTAATTCTGATGGGTGTTCCCTTGTCAGTGAACTGTTTGTTGTCTCTGACAGCTTTTAATATTCTGTTCTTATATTGGATTTCTGGAATTTTGATTATTATATGCCTGGGTGTAGTTCTGTTTGGGTTGTAGATGGCTGGAGTCCTGTATGCCTCGTACATCTGAGTACCTTTACCATTTGCTAAATTAGAGAAATTCTCCTGGATTATTTCTGTGAATAGCTTTTGTAGTTCATTTGTTTGTGTCCCTACTTCTTCTTTTATGTTCTTAATTCTTAAGTTATAGATCCTCTTATCATCTTCTAGCCTTTGTATTATTGCTGTTTGTTTCTTTGTTATTTTTAAGAAGTTTTTCATTTCATGCTCCCACTTTACAAATCTGTCCTCCAGTTTAGATAATCTATCCTTAGTTTCTTTCAAGCTATTATGCCAGCTTTCAATAGAGTTTTTAGTTTCCTGGTAATCTCTTTGAACCTGCTTTATGTATTCTATTTTTTCTCTATTTTCTCCATCAAACAATCCTCCCCTTTTTTTCTGTTCTTCCATTCCACCATCTGTTTTTCCTTGGGTGGTGCTTAGCATTACTGTAACTATTCTACTTATATCTTGCTTTACTTCGTTAAATACTTCACTTTTGAACTCGTCTATGAGGCTGCGGAGATATCGCTTTATGTCTATAGGTGCCATGTCTGATATTGCACATTTTCTGTTCTCATTCTCCTTTGCATTTACCTTTCCTGGATCAGTGTTCTTAGGATTGGGGACCAAGGACCCTTTCTTGTTGCTCCCTCTTCCCATACTTATTGTTCCTTCATTACAAGTGTGTATAGAAGGCCCAGTTTCTTTGTCAGTTACAGTTTGTTTGAATTGTGCTGGCTAGGTGTTCCCACCCACTGCAGTGTACTAGGGAGACACAGAGCTGGGCAGCCTATGCTGGGCCCGCCCCTCCAGGTCAGTCAACCTACTGAAGGCTTCACTGCTAGGGTGCACTGCCCGGCACTGGGACCTGGTTTGGGCTAGCCTACTGGGTCTTAGTCTGTGGTGTCACCCAGGCCAAGTGCTCCCCACCAATCCTGCTTGAAATGGGAATATGTGACTAAAGTCACTGCAGCATCTTGTTCTAGCTAGTCTGCCTGGTCCCAGAATGTCCTCTGTTGGAGCGTACTAGTCTATGGAGTGATCCCCATTCCTCTCACTCACCGCAGGTCGATGCAGGGTTCCCCACCAGTCCTGCTCTCAACTCCGTTTGCCAATTCCCACTCTCAGAGGTTTCGCGTGTCTTTCATGCTGTGCTGATTCAGATGCAGCAGCAGCGGCAGGAAATTCAAATCATGGTTTCCAGAGGTGCGAGTTCCAGCTTTGGCGCTGAGATTTTATCTGTTCCAGTCATAGCACCAGGGTTGCATTTCCAGCTGGTTTCTCTCAGCTTTGTTCATTCCTGGGTTGGCAGGGTATATCTCCCCTTGCTTAGGACTCCTTACACTGCAGCATTCCTGGATTCTAAGCTGGCTATCTCAGAGAGCCTCCATAGCTGCTGTTATCTATCCACCATGTTGCCCTGGAAGTCAGGTCATGACTTTGATCCTTGGTACAAAAAAAAATTTACTTTACCTGTTGGTTTAGGATTTCCTAGGAAATGATTTCCCTGTCCTTTGGAACCTGTTGGCTGTAGAGAATTGGAAGCTCCTTCGATTCTTCCCTGCTAACCTGGGGGAAGTGCCCTCACATCCATTGCTCAGCAAAGAAACCCCAGTGTCTCACTCTCCCCATTTCTGGTGTGCACCATCAAAGTACAATTTTTGCAGTAAAAAATGTGACTCATACAAAATAAAATGAGCATCTAGGCAAATTGTTCTTAAACTGTTAATAAGGAAAGTGGGTTCAAAGGAGAATCTGAAAGATAATACATTCATTATCACCCTGTACCCCATAAATACAGAGAATTAAAATAATAATTTGCTTCTGGGTAGCCAAGCTAGTGGAAGTGGAACAGATCTGACCCTTCTGCAACTTTGCCTACCCCAACCAGCTGCAGGATGAGCTCTAGGAGCAGGAGCTTGTGGGTACAGTGCCCAGTTGCTGTGGGAAGTGACAATGCAGAAGTGAAGCATGCCAAGGGCTAAGAACCAGGTATCTTCCATGCAGAAAATAAAAGCATTAGAGATGCACCTGTGGGTCACAATTACCCTGCAGTGGATGGTAAGCAGAATATACAACAACATCTACAACCAGAAGACTTCCAGTGAGGCAGAGATTTAGGCCTGAGATGATCTGCCATGATCTGGGTGAATTCTCCAACATTACAAGCCTGAGAGGCACAGCCAACCTGGCATCCAAGCTACTATCTCCTCCTCTTTTGACCTCTCAAGTAGCCTGTTGGGCTAGTAAAGATAAAGGAACACACGTCATTTCTAAGTTAATTCATTAAGAAACAAAGTACATGTAGATAGTAAAATAAACAATTCTAGAATAACTTACTAAACTGATACAATTAGGGAAATGAAGCTATTACTTTGAAGGCTAGCTTTTTGTTTTTTACTGGCCAGAAAACATTTTCATCAAACAAAAATATGTGAGTTAACATGCAACTTTGTAGAGACTTGGCCCTAATCAATAGTAAATACTCAAATATGACATTTTTCCCAGATAATTAATTTTTGGTCTTTTTCATTTTTATCAGTACCAGGGATCGAACTCACGACCACCTGCTTGCAAGGCAGGTGCTTATGCCGCTGAGCTAAACCTCCAGCCCCCACAGAATAAATTTTTGAACAGGCCCATTAATGATCCACCATGATGTGGAAAAGGCATCCTTTTGCCTTACAATATCTACACTTTGAGTATTTTTTCCAACCTCCACATAAGAATATCTTTGTGAAGTTAGGTGCCTGAAACTATTGAAATTGCACATTTTGAGGTGTCAGTAGAGTGTTCACTCCCACACCATCACACTTCAACCTGAAACCAGATCCATCAGCTTTTGCCATTAGCCCTCTCTAAATGGAGTTTAAATATGTGTGTTCAAGGCTGGAAATCAATATCTATGAAAATTAAAGTATCATCATCTTTATTTCATTCCTCCCAGATGTCCATTCAAGCCTCCTTTACATAGGTACCCTGAGCAACTTGATACTGATACAAATATCTTTGAGTTTCCTGGCCCTCTAAATCATGAGACATGCTCAGACATGGTATAGTTTCAACCATGGGAACAATTAACACAAACCAAAGAAACTCATTGTAGTCATCTTCTTAGATGATTCCTGTCATTCCAGGAGGTCATGAAGGACCACATAGATGGTTTGAGAACAATGCAGGCCCAATGGAAAGTCCAGAGGCAGCAGCCAGTATTCATATGTCCCCCTAAAATCCAAAATGACAACTTGATTTATCATTCGGTGATTGGGTAAGATTGTTCATTACCATAAAGTCTGGATTTGAGAGTATCTGAAGCCCTTGAGGCAAACCAGGCAGTCTGACGCAAGGACCAGTAGGTAGTGATTCAGTGCCATCCTCTTTGGTTTTTTAAAATAAGATTTTATTGGTATACTTTAGATCATATAATGATCACATTTGTTACAGAACATTTGTACTTGTACATGACATAACTTGTTTTTTTCCCATTCCCTTCTCTTCCCTTCAACACCTCCTCCCCTCGCCATTTACAAAAGGTCTGTTTCCATGTTTTTGTTCTTTCTTCATTTTTAAAAAGCTTTTCTCTATTTTCGCTACACTTTTCCCTTGTTCTCCTCCCCATTTCAAAATTTTCTTCCTGTATCATAATACCTATGATACATTTTGGTCCTTATTTACACTTTTGGTTTCTCACACCAGAGAAACAATGTGATATTTACATGTGTGTGTCTGATTTATTTCACCTATGAGTATGGTCTCAAGTGGCATCCATTTACCTATCAGTCTCCAGTTATCCTTCTTTATGGAAGAGTATTACTCCATTGTATAAAAAACCCTACATCTTCTTTATCCATTCACCAGTTGATGTATACCTGGGTTGTTTGCAAGATTTGGCTATTAAAAACTGTGCTTCTACAGGGTAGGTAGAAATCTTGGAGTCATAGGAGTAGGCAGAGAACTCATGAACAATATACAAACTGCATGGGAAACACTTCAAATAATCAACAACTGGGATCTCATATTATTGAAAGTTTCTGCACTTCAAAAGAAATCACCAACAAAGTAAAAATAAAACGCACAGAATGGGAAAGACTTTCAGCCAGCAATCCCTCAGTCAAAGGACTTATATCCAGAACATATAAAGAACTGAAAAACATCAAGGCCCCTAAATTCAAGGACCCTCTCCAAAAATGGGCATCTGAGATGAATACACATTTCTCAGATGAAGATATACAAATGGCAAATAAATACATGAAGAAATGTTCACCATCACTGGTCATTCGAGAAATGAAAATTAAACAGCATTGAGATTTCATCTCACTCTGGAAAGAATAGCTGCTATCAAGAAATCAACTGATAACAAATGTTGGTGAGCCTGAGGGGGAAAAGGAACACTGCTCCACTGTTGGTGGGAGTGTAGACTGGTGAAGCCACTATGGAAATCAGTCTGGAGAATTCTCAGAAGACTAGGATTGGAAGTTCCATTCATTCCAGCTATTCCCCTTCTGGGATTTTTCCAGAAAAACTGAAAAGATCATGTCACAGTGATATATGTGCACCTATGTTCATAGCAGCACAAATTGTAATAGCTAAATCTTGGAAACAACCAAAATGTCCATCAACAGCAGAGTGGATGAAAAGCTGTGGTTTTTTTATACAATGGAATATTACTCAACTATAAAAAGTATGATCTTGAGGCCTTCATAAGTAAATGGAGGCAACTTGAGACTATTATCATAAGTGAAATAAGTAAGAATTATATTTATAAATATCACATTGTGTCTCTAGTGTAAAAAGTACTAAGAACTCTAGGAGTAGTAAAACCCAAAATGTGTAATTGCTATTGTAAAAAAGAGAGGAAAAGAAAGTACTCTAAAGGTTATAACTGCATGTATGTTTAAGTGTGTAAGATAGATAACCATATTAGTAAGGTTTTTTTGATTATTGGGCAGAACTGTTATGTAGTCTCACTGTTTGAATGTTCACTTTGTATGCTTTAATTTTGTAACTTGAACAACTATTTCTAAGATGACAGTATGAAATTTATCAACTAGTGATTTCTTAGGTTTATTTTTTTGAAATTCTGTATTATTTTTACCCTTTTTTCTGCTTTGCTTTTTTCTCTTTAAATAAATTTTTAAAAACTATGTTTCTATAAAAATATACATGCAGCTGGACATGGTGGTGCACTCCTGTAATCCCAGTACTCAGGAGGCTGAGGCAGGAAGATTGTTGCAAGTTCAAGACCAGCCTGGGCTACAAAGTGAGCCCAAGGCCAGCCTGAACTGCATAGTGATACCTTGTCTCAAAAAGACAATCAATCAGTAAATGGATGTGCATATATCACTATAATATGATGCCTTTAATTATTTTTGGATGATACCTAGGAGAGGAATGGTTGGGCTAAATGGAACTTCTAGTTCTAGTTTTTTGAGGAATCTCCACACTGATTTCCATAGTGGCTTACCAGCAGTTTACACTGCCACCAACAGTGCAGAAGGGTTCCCTTGTCCCTGCATCCCTGAGCACTTGTTATTGGTCGATTTCTTAATAATAGTCATATTTTTCCTGGAGTGAGATGAAATCTCAGTGTTGTTTTAATTTGCACCTGTTGAGAGACCAGTGATGTTGAATATTTTTTCAATACATTTATTTGCTATTTGTATTTCTTCATCTGAGAAATGAGTATTCATCTAAGATGCCCAATTTTGGATTGGGTCTTTAAATTTGGGGGAAGGTCTGATTTTTAAAAGTTTTTTATATGTTCTTGATAGTAGTTGTGTATCTGAAGAACAGCTAGCAAATATGTTTCTTGCTACATTATGGGTTGTCTTTTCATTTTGCTGGTGATTTCTCTTGCTGCACAAAAACATTTTAATAAGATGAAATACCAGTTGTTGATTTTTTGTGATAGCTCCTGTGCAACTAGGGTTTTGTTCATAAAGTCTTTGTCTATTCCCATATCTTCAAGAGTTTTAACTATGCTACATTCCAGCAGATTTTTTTTGTCTTTTTTGAGACGGGGTCTCACTATGCAGTTCAGGCTGGCCTTGAGCTCACCAGCCCAGGCTGGTCTCAACTTGCAACAATCCTCCCACCTCAACCTCCCGAGTGCTGGGATTACAGGCGTGAGCCACCACGCCTGGCTTCATTCCAGCAGATTTTATGTTTCTGTTTTAATATTTAGATCTTTGTTCCATTTTGTCTTTAGTACATTGTGAAAGATGTGGACCTAGTTTTAATCTTTAGCATGTGCAAAGCCAGTTTTTCCAATGCCATTTATTAAAGAGGCTTTATTACAGTGAATGTGTTTGGCACCTTTGTCAAGGGTAAGGTAGTTAAGCATGTCTGTAGTTGTTTCTGAATCTTCTATTCTGCCCCATTGATCCTCAGGTATATAAATTTTTTGTCAGTACCATGCTGTTTTTATCACAGTAGCTTTATACTACAGTTTCAAGTCAGGAGTGTGATGCCCCCTGCCTTGACTTTGTGGCTCAGAACTGCTTTTGCTATTCTAAGTCTCTTCTGGTTCCAAATGAATTTCAGGATTGTTTTAGCTAATTTTGTGAGATATGCTGTTGAAATTTTGATCAGAGGGGGCTGGGGATTTAGCTCAGTGGCATAAGTGCCTGCCTTACAAGCAGGCAGTCGTGAGTTTGATCCCTGGTACCGATGAAAACGAAAAAGACAAAAAAAAAAAAAGAAATTTTGATCAGAATTGCATTAAATCTGTATACCAGTTTCAGAAGTATGGCCATTTTTACTATATTGGTTCTTCCTACCCAAGAGCAAGTGATATCTTTCCATTTTCTGGTATCCTATTCAATCACCTTTTCCAGAGTACTGTTAGCTTTCAATATATAGGTCTTTTTCTTCTTCTTTTAGATTAATTCCTAAGTATTTAATTTATAGATGCTATTGGGAGAGGTTTTGTTTCCATAATTTCTCTTTCAGTGAGTTTTTTTTTACTTGTATTCAGGAAGACTATTGATTTTTGAGTGCTGACTTTGTATCCAACTACATTACTGAATTTGTTTATTAAATCTAGAAGTGTTTTTTAAACCATAATCTTCAGGAGAAAAAAAAATCTAGAAGTGTTTTGTTGGAGTTTTGGGTGTCTTCTATGTAGAGTATCATGTCATCTGCAAACAATGATAATTTAACTTCTTTCTTTCCTACTGTTATTTCTTTTATTTCTTTCTCTTGTCTATTGCTCTGGTTAAAGGTTGAACAAGAGTGGTGAAAGCGGATATCCTTGTCTTGTTCTTGATTTTAGAGAGAGAAAAACCTTTCAGTTTTTGTCCATTTAGTATGATGTTGGCTATTGGTTTGTCGTAGATGGCTTTTATCATACTGAGATATAGGCCATCTTTTCCAATTTTCTATCAGGTTTTTATCATGAATGGCTGCTGCACTTTTTCCGTAATTTTCTTTCTGTATCTATTTGAGATGATCATATGATATTTTGTTCTTGGTTCTGTTAACATGGTGTATTATATTTATTGATTGAGATATGTTGAACCATCCCTGCATCTCTGGGATGAATCCAACTTGGTATGATGTGTAATCTCCTTCATGATTTGCTGCATTCTATGTGCTGGTATCTTACCGTTGATTTGGGGCCTATATTCATTAGGGAGACTGGCCTGTAGTTTTCTCTCTTAGTTGGGTTCTTCTCTGGTTTTGCTATCAGGGTAATGCTTGCTTCCAGGAACAAATTTGAGAGTATTGCTGCCTTTCCATTTCATAAAATAGTTTGAAAAGTAATGGTATTAGATCTCTAAATTTCTTTTAGAATGCAGCATTACCTGGGCTTTTCTTTGTTGGTAGGTTTTATTTATTTTATTTTTTTATTTAAAGAAAAAAAGCAAAACAGAAAGAAGGGTAGAAATAATACAGAATTTTAAAAAATATTGACACTAAGAAATCACTAGTTGATAAATTACATATTGTCATCTTAGAAACAGTTGTTCAAGTTACAAAATCAAAGCATATGAAGTGGACAATCAAACAATGACAGTGCAAACCATTCTGTTCAGTGATCAAACAAAAACTTAGTAGTATGGTTATCGATCTTACACACTTAAACATACATACAGTTATACCCTTTAGAGCACTTCCCGTTCCTTTTTACAATATCTATTATACATTTTGGATCTTATTACTCCTTCAGTTGTTGTTACGTTTTACACTAGAGACACAATGGGATATTTACAAATATGAGTCTTATTTGTTTCACTTATGAGAATAGTCTCAAGTTACCTCTATTTACATATAAAAGCCTCAAGATCATCCCTTTTATAGCTGAGTAATATTCCATTGTGTAAAAATACCACATCTTTTTCATCCACTCTGCAGTTGATGGGCATTTTGGTTCATTTTAGTGAGTGCATGATGATATGCATGGGTCTAGTTTCAGTCTTCAGCATGTGGAAAGCTGGAAATTTTTTCCAAAACCATTTATTAAAGAGGCTATCCTTCCAGTGAGCATGTTTATCCGCTTTGTCAAATGTAAAGTGGCTGAGTGTCTTTGTAGTTGTGTTTGTATCTTCTAATCTGTTCCATTCATCCTCAAGTCTATTTCTTTGCCAGTATCATGTTTTTTTTTTTTTTTTTTTTTTTTGTCTTTTTCATTTTTACCGGTACCAGGGATCGAACTCACGACCGCCTGCTTACAAGGCAGGTGCTTATGCCGCTGAGCTAAATCCCCAGCCCCCAGTATCATGTTTATTTTATCACTATAGCTTTGTAGTATAGCTTCAAGTCAGGAATTGAGATGGCTCCTGCCTTGCCTTTGTTGCTCAGAATTGCATTTGCTATTCTAGGTTTCTGCATCTGACCATGTGGTTTTCTATACCGGCAAATAAAATACAACAAATCATCAATAATATTATACATCACAATCAAGTGGGATTTATTCCAGGAATGCAGGGATGTTTTAACATACACAAATCGATATATGTAATACACCACAACAGAGCCAAAAACAAAAGCCCCATGGTCATCTCAATAGATGCAGAAAAAGCTTTTGATAAAGTCCAACATTTGTGCATGATAAAAACCCTATAGAAACTTGGAATAGATGGTATCTACCTCAACCTCATAAAGGCCATCTATGACAAACCAACAGCCTACATCATACTAAATGGACAAAAACTGAAATCCTTCATTCTAAAATCAGGACGAAGCCAAGGATGTCCACTATCACCACTCCTATTCAATATGGTTCTTAAAATATTAGCCAGAGCAATCAGATAAGTGAGAGAAATAAAATGAATAAAGATAATAAAGGAAGAAATTAAATTATCACTATTTGCAGATGACCCAAAAAACTCCATTCAAAGACTAGTAGAAGTAATAAACAAATTCAGCAGTGTAGCTGGATACAAAGTCAGCACTCAAAAATCAGTAGCATTCCTGTACACAAGCAAAAAACTTATTGAGAGAGAAATTATGGAAATATCGCCTTTCACAATAGCATCTGAAAAAAATGAGATACTTAGGAATCAACCTAACCAAGAATGTAAAAGACCTATGTGCTGAAAATTATACTACTCTAAAAAAGGAAATTGTTGGTAGGTTTTTAATTACATCTGGGATTTCATTGATTGATATAGGCTTAGTCAGGATTTTTATATCTTCTTTATTCAGTTTTGGTATTTCTGTACTATCCTCTTTGTTCAGCGTCTGGTAGTCCTAACAAAGCATGGCCGCCTTGCTTTGCTTTTTCACCAAAAATCCCACAGCCTTGCAAGCAACAATCAATGCCTCTTGAAAATGTACTTTAGGTTTGCATTTGCTTGTTTTTCTTTTTTTAATTTTTTTACTTTAAAGAGATTAAGACAAAACAGTACATAACAAAGCAGATCAAAACAGAACAATAGAAGCAACACAGTATTTCACCAGAAGACAACCCATAATTAAAAGTGACTACCATGTCTCTTTCTTTGAAATAGTTGAGCATAACTTCATATATAATAGTATCAAACATAGCAAAATAGTATAAAACCATTAAAGAGAATGAAAGAATTACAGGGTATTGAGAATCAAATAACAGAAAATGAACAATGGCTACTATATTATCTCATTTTCCATAGAAAATTTGTATATACTATCATACATAACACAATTGAGTAAGATACAACATGATAGAACCAAAGGAAACAGAAGAGCAAAAGCATGGTAGGACTTCAGAGTAAGATGATATTAAATCAGCACTGGATATCATTATGACTTATTTTCTTCAAAATAGCTGTTCATACTATCACAGATAATAAAATCAAACAAACCAGGATAAACCCATTCCAACTAATGAATGCAATCATTATAAGGCTTCAAAGCAATGTAATGGGGAATCATGGTTACCACAAACTTTTATGTACACTTACCATTTTTTACACTAGGGAGACTATACGATATTTATATATGTGACTTTGATTTATTTCGCTAATGAGTATGGTCTCAAGTTGCACCCATTTATTTATAAATATCTCAATGTGAACATTCTTTATAGCTGAATAGTATTCCATTGTATAAAAATACCACAACTTTTTATCCATTCTCAGTTGAACATTTAGGTTGTTTCCAAGATCTGGCTATTACAAATTGTGCTGTTATAAACATGGGTGCACATATATCACTATGGTATATTTCAGTTCTTCTGGGAAGATGCCTAGAAGTGGAATAACTGGAACAAATGGAACTTCCAATCTCAGCTTTTTGAGGAGTCTTTACACTGATCTCCACAATGGTTGCACCAGTCTGCACTGCCACCAACAATGCAGGAGAGTTCCTTTTTCCCCACAGCCTCTCCAGCATTTGTTGTTGGTAGTTTTCTTGATCCTGGCCCTTCTTTCAAGTGTGAGATGTAATCTCAGTGTGGTTTTAATTTGCATTTCTCTAATGAGTAATGATGATAAACATTTTTCATGTATTTATTTTTCATTTTTATTTCTTCATCTGAGAATTGTGTATTCATCTCAGATGCTCATTTTTTGATTGGGTCCTTGAATTTCGGGGGTCTGATTTTTTAAAATTCTTTATGTGTTTTAGACAGAAGTTCTTTGTCTGAGGGACAGTTCACTAAGATTTTTTCCCAATTTGTGGGTTTTCTTTTCACTATGCTGGAGATTTCTTTTGACATGAAGAAACTTTTTAATAAGACGTGATCTCAGTTATTGATTCTGGGAAGTAGTTCCCATGTGGTTTGTTTCCTGTTCATGAATTCTCTACCTACCCCTATGTATTCAAGATTTTTACCTACTTTGTCTTCCAAAAGATTTAGTGTTTCTGTTTTAATATTCAGATCTTTTATCCATTTAGATTTTAACTTAGTACATGGTGATAGGTCTAGTTTTAGTTTTCGGCATATGGAGAACCAGTTTTTCCAGCATGTTTATTAAAGAGACTGTCATTCTTCCAGTGAACATGTTTGGCCCCTTTATCAAAAATAAGGTGGTTGAGTGTGTTTGTAGTTGTGGTTTTATCTTCTAATATATTCCATTGATCTTCAGATCTGTTTTTATTCCAGTACCATGAGGATTTTATTACAGCAGCTTTGTAGTATAACTTCAAGTCAGGGATTGTGATGCCTCCTGCCTTGCCTTTGCTACTTAGAATTGCCTTTGCTATTCTAGGTCTCTTCTGGTTGCAGATGAATTTTAGGAGTGATTTCTCTAGATCTATGAGGTATGTTGATGGTATTTTCATTGGGATCTCATTGAATCTGTCTAACAGTTTTGGGAGAATGGCCATTTTCACAATATTTATTCTTTTTATCCATGAGCAAAGGATGTCTTTCCATTTTTCTGAGATTGTCTTTAAGTTCTTTTTTCAGGATATATAATTATGCCTGCATAGAACTTTTACTTGTTTTGTGAGAGTAATTCCTAAGTATTTTATTTTTTTTTGGATGCTTGTGTAAAGGGTGTGGCTTCTTATTTCTCTCTCAGTGATTTTGTTGTTAGTGTATAGAAATGCTATTGATTTTTGAGTATTGATTTTGTATCCAGCTACATTACTGAATATTTATTATATCTAAGAGTCTTTCAATGGAGTTTTGGGGGTCTTCTATGTAGAGTATCATGTCATCTGCCAATAATGATAATTTAACTTCCTCTTTTCCTATCTTTACCCCTTTTATTTCTCTCTCTTGTCTAATTGTTCTGGCTAGTATTTCCAGTACTATATTGAATAGAAGCAGTAATAAGAGACTTCCTTGTCTTGTGCCTGATTTTAAGGTAAAGGCCTTCAGTTTTTGGTCACTTAATAAGATGCTGGCTGTTGGTTTGTCATAGATGGTCTTTATCATATTGAGGTAAACACTATCTATTCCAATTTTCTCTAAGGTTCTTTTTTTTTTTACCATCATTGGTCATTAGAGATTCTCTAAGGTTCTTATCATGAATGAGTGTTGGACCTTATGAAAAGCTTTTTCTGCATCTATAGAAATGATCGTGTGATTCTTACTTTTGGCTTTATTGATATGGTGGATTACATTTATTGATTTACATATGCTGAACCATCCGTGCATGCCTGGGATGAATCCCACTTGGTCGTGGTGTATAATCTTCTTGATGATTACCTGCATCCTGTTTGCCAATATTTTATTAAGGATTTTTGCATGTGTGTTCATTAGGGAGACTGGCCTATAGTTCTCTTTTTGAGTTTGGTCTTTCTCAGGTTTTTGTACTAGAGTAATAATTGCTTCCAGGAATGACTTAGGAAGGACTGATTCCCTTTCAGTTTCATTGAAGAGTTTGAGGAGTGTCAGCATTAAGTTTTCTTTGTATTTCTTGTAGAATTCTACAGTGAATCTGTCTGGGCCTGGGCTCTTCTTTGTAGGTAAGGACTTTATTACATTTTCAATTTCATTAATAGAAATTGGGTTATTCAGAAGTTTTACATCTTCTTGACCCAGGTTTGATACTTCGTATGTTTCTAGGAATCTGTCCATTTCTTCTGTGTTATCGAACCTATGAGAGTAGAGGTTTTTGAAAAAGGTGTTGATGATCTTCTGTATTTCCACAGAGTCTGTAGTGATTTCACCTTTTTCATTCCTTATTGCATGAATTTGAGCTTTTTCTTTCCTTTTTAAAATTAGGTTGGCGAGGGGTTTATCAATTTTATTTATTCTTTTTTTTTTTTTTTGGTACCAGGGATCAAACTCACAACCTCATGCTTGCAAGGCAGGCACTTATGCCCATGAGCTAAATCCCCAGCCCCCAATTTAATTTATTCTTTCAAAGAACCAACTCTTTGATTCATTGATTCTTTGGATTGTTTTCTTAATATCTATTATATTAATTTCTGCTCTGATTTTTATAATTTCCTCCCTTCTTTTAGCTTGACTTGTTCTTTTTCTAGATGTTTGAGGTGTAACATCAGGTTGTTTATTTGTATCTGTTCTGTTTTCCTAATATGGGAACTCAGTGCAATAAATTTTCCTCTGAGCACGGCTTTCATTGCATCCCACAGATTCCGGTAAGTTGTATTTGTATTTTCATTTGCTTGTAGGTATTGTTTAATGTCCTCTTTAATTTCCCCTGTGACCCACTGATTGCTCAAGAATGTATTATTCAGTTTCCATGTGTTTGTGGATATTTTGCAGTTTCTTTTATTAATTGCTAGCTTCATGGCGCTATGATCTGATAACATGCATGGGATTATTTCAACTCTTTTGCATTTACTTAAATATGTTTTGTGAGCTAAAATATGGTCTATTTTAGAGAATGACCCATGTAATGCTGAGCAGAATATATATTCTGATGTTGTTGGATGGAATACTCTGTATATGTCTGTCAAGTCCATTTGTTCACAGGTGTGATTCAGTTCTGCTATTTCTTTACTGATTTTCTGTCAGGTTGATCTGGCCTTTGGTGTCAATGGTTTGTTAAGGTTTCCTGTTATAATTGTGTTATTGCTAATTTGATTTTTCATTTCTATTAATACTTTCTTTGTATAACTGGGTGCTCTGGAATTTGGCACATATATATTTAAGATTGTTATCTCTTACTCTTGAAGTTTTCCCCTAACCAGTCTGTAGTGACTTTCTTTATCTCTTTGGATCATTGATGGTTTAAAGTTCACATTGTCTGCAAGCAGAATAGCTACCCCCGCTTTTTGGGGTATTCCTGTTGCATGTAGTATTGTTTTCCATCCTTTGAGTTTCAGTCTTGCTTGTTTTTC
Source organism: Cavia porcellus (assembly GCF_034190915.1). Taxonomy (NCBI): domain Eukaryota; kingdom Metazoa; phylum Chordata; class Mammalia; order Rodentia; family Caviidae; genus Cavia; species Cavia porcellus. Next base: position 85,427,215 of record NW_026947486.1, on the reverse strand, counting down.
CAGAGCCTAAATCCATGGCTTGCTTGTGGGGGTGAAGATCCCAGGTTCAATGGAAATACTATTTTTGTTCTACTTTTAGGAGACCTCCTTGCCTTTATGAGGCAAGGTTCAGGCAGCAAACAGATGGCACATACAAGAGATTTTTCTGAGGTAAGTTAAAAGAAGATGTAGGTAGGACTAAGGAAAAGCAATAAGGCACGGTAAAAGTCTTCTTTTTTCTTTAGTATTATATATTTTGCTTACAGCTTTTACACTGAGCTATGTCCCCTGATCGTGTGTGTGTGTGTGTGTGTGTGTGTGTGTTTAACAGGGTCTCATTAAGTCTGTACATTTTCCATGCTGAGTTTAAACTTTTGATCCTCCTTGCTCAGTTGTCCAAGTTCTGGGATTACACACATTTGCCACCATGCCTGGATGGTAATGTGTTTAGGTACTGTAACGGAAGTGAGTCATTACCACCTCCCATCCAGAAGAGTCACGGAGAGGAAAGTTTTACCAACACTGCTCAGTGAGGTGAAACTGTGAAAGAGGGATGCCTAAGAGCCCTTGGTGGCCACTGAGGAATCCTGCTTCTTCTAAATCATGGTTCAGCCAGAAGGAAACACAATAAATACACTGGTTGCTTTCTTTTCCAATCCTTTTCTCAGGTCACTGCCTGTCGCCTGTCACTGACCAAACCTAACCAGAAACTAATGGGCAACGGAGCTCATGTGATACAGACCAAGAGAGGGTTTGCTTCCTGAGCACAAAAGCCACATACTGGATGTTCTTGTTTCTATAAGATGTACAGAATAGTAAAAAAAATCACAGAGACAAAGAAGAAATTAGTGGTTTCCAGGGAATAAGGCTGAGAATTAGGAAGCACAGGCTTTTTCTTTGTAGTAATGGAAATATTCTGGAATTAGATAGTCGTGATGATGTTACAACATTGTGACTATACTAAAAATGATTCAGTTGTTTCCTTAAAGTAGTGAATTTAATGTTACACAAGTTATTCACAATTTAATTTTTAATATTTTATTAGCACATTTGCATTACTTTTGCTTACATTTACTGTGGGGCGTCAATACATGTACGTAATACAAATTAGTTCTTCCTTTTCGTCCTCTACCTCTCTTTTCTCTCCTTGCTACTTCTAACTCTTGGTCTTCTTACCATTTACAAAAGCTCTATTTTCATTTTTTCTCCCATTCTCTTTTTATTTCATCCTTTTAACCTCACCTTTCACCTTCCTCTATCTCTTGCTCCCCTTCCCATTTGAAGAACATCCACGATTTCAAAACAAATAAATAAAAAATAAAGAAATAAATAAATGCATTAATTAATGATGGCATTGTACCACAAATTGTTCTGAAACTCCTTAGATGTATAGCTCACAAAGTTACACAGTTAATCAGTATATTTCCTGCCTTTACTTAGTTCAAGTCCTAGTCAAGAGCCATGTCAAGAAAACTAAGGGAATTTTAAAATTGTTGAATAACTTAAGAATTTCAGCCTGCACAAAAACCAAGGCCAGTAGAGAGTTCATACTTGCATTAATTCTCACATCAAACTTAACAAGCACAATGCCCAAATGAGAGCTGAGACCAATGCCACTTGGGCTGAGCACTCCAGAAAAGGGCCCACAACATGCCACCTCCAGAAAGACTCCACCTAAATTGGGAGCAGGCTCGTCCTCCCACTGGCCACATCTCAATGGGCTGCCTATCACCTCAAGGCCTCCTGAACTTTCTCTGCTCTACAGCACAAGGGAAGGCACAGAGCCCTGCTTGGCACTCCTAAGCCCTCTGATGCCACCTCAAGTGTCCAACTGCCCTGCTGTGCCCAGGACCCTCCTGGTTTTTAAAATGGAAAGTTTGGCTTCTGGGGAAATTCTCCAGTCCCAGGAAAGTTGAGACCCCCCTGAAGTCACCCCACTTCCCTGAGATGGAATAGGCTTCGGCAAACACCATGGAGAGGGATCCAGTTCTGCCTCCAGGGAGGAGCCTGGCTCCCCTCGGTGTCCAGCAGCCATCACTTGACCCAAAACTGTAGGACCATCACTGCCAGCTCCACTGCAGCTGAGTGCTTCTCTCTGCCAGCTGCCCATGCAACGTCTCTCTCTCTCCTGCCTGCTAAATTAGCCTTCCTAGCAGCAGGAATTCAAGGGCTCTTCATGCCTCTCATGATGGCTAAGCTGATTCAACACACATTTACTGAGCCCTTACGGGGTTATTAGGGGTGGCCCTTGCTGCCACTTGCTTGCTCGGAGCAGGCCTGACTGGACAGCCCCTTCTGCCTTCTGCAACAGCTTCTCTGCAGCACTGTGCAGGCCTGGTCTCCTCTCCTGCCTGTCCACGGAGCTCAGAGATCCCACGTGAGGCTCCCTGGCTGCTCCCTGTGCTTCCCAAGATGCAGGCCTCCTGCTGGAGAGGAGCCCAGTTGTATGGAGCCCTGGCTCAGAGCCGTGTTGTGTCTTGGGATTCTGGGGTGAGCAACAGGGACTCTGCTTGTGAAGACTTAAGATCTGGAACAGGATAGATGGGCACCCTGGGACACTTGGCCACACCGACTAGAAGCAGTATGTAGGATAATATTTTTTTGTTAATGTATGTAAAAGCTAATTGCAAAGAGTGTCTCATGAATTGCTGAATAAGGGTATAGATTTAATTTTGTTTGGCCAGAGGCTGCTGCTGCCTAGCATACTAAGCCTTCTTCTGTATATGAGTACAGACTCTGCTTCCCTATGTAAGCTTTCTTCCCTTCTGTAGTTATAGCATGGGTTGGACTGTAGGCTGAGCAGGCATTGGTAGGTACTTCTTTTTGATGTCAGGTTATATGATCTAAACTATTAGCCTGGGATTGACTTTTGGCTAGATATAGTTGCCAGTGTGGTGAGAGGACTCTGTCAGAGTGCTGAGAGAATTACGTTAGCACAGTGCCTTGTATGTGGTTGATGCTTAATAAATATTGGTTTAATGAATGAAAGGTTGAGGGAAGTGGGATATATTTTTATCACATTTGTTCTTGGTACATGCTGTTTCTTGGTTTGATAAATAGCAGTATGGTCATGATCATGGATTAGATTTTTAATGTGTTTAATTATAGTTTTAGTATAAATTTGGCTTAGTGGGAATCATGACATCGGTTTAGCCTTTCTAGTCCAATAATGGCTCATGAATATAATTTATGTGCTTTTGTTCATGTTATGAATAGGAACTCCGATTTGTTGGACAGTGGTAAAGACATTAATTTTGACAGGAGTCAATCTAAAAAGAATTGAAAGAAGAGAAACAGGAAAGAAGGATAGGAGAGGGAAAAAGGAGGGAGGGGTGAAAGAAGGGCAGAAGGAAAATGTGTGCAAAAGTAGGGCTGGGGATTTAGCTCAGTGGTGTGAGAGCCTGCCTGGCAAGCACGAGCTTGTGAGTTCCATCCCTGGTATAAAAAAATATATGTGCAAGGTAGATCTGACCTGAAGGATAGCACTTTGCAATTTGTGTTGTAACCGAAGAGGGATCCCTGTCCCCATGTTTTAAACTGTGTTTGAGCATTGGATCTTGGCTGATTTGGTATTGTCTGCCTAGTGATTTGGGGAGCAAGGGTCTGGCTGAGGGTGTGAACAAAGAAGAGGTCCTCTGCTAGCTTCCTGGCTGCCATGTTAAGGACCATGCGCAAAGTGAATTCTTCTTTGTGTTAGGCTAGATATGGTATGTGAATGAATCCTGGTTTAAGACAGACCATGTACTGTGGGCTATGATATATATCTAAACTCTGTTCTTGATGGAAATGCTTTGGAAGGAAAAACATCATACGGAAAAGGAATTGTTCAAAACAAATTTGATGAAATATCACTTAGCCATATTGATGCAAGAATTCTAATAAGATATTTAACAAGGATGATACAGTCATGAATTAATCAATATCCAATTAGGATTCATTCAAGAAATATGAGTGATGGTGCAGTATGATAAACACATTACTTCTATAATGTTTACCTATTGTGGTGCCAGAGATTGAACTGAGGGCTTTGCACATACTAAGTGCACGCTCTACTACAGGGTTATGCCCCTGGTTCTATAATATTGATTAAAATAGTAGATGGAATGCAGAAAATCATGTGATCCTGCTTGTTTAAATTTTATATTAAAAAGAAAAAACAATGAAAAGAATGATATGAAATTTCAAAACAAGATAGTAGGAGAATAACTGGTTAGTATGTTGCATATTATCTTCAGAGTAGTTGCGCATATTACAAGATATAGACATCAAAAATTTATGAAACAATATAAGCACAAACTTTTCTTTTCAGTGAACTAATACAAATTAATAGCATATCTTAACTATATTGTATATATATATATATATATATATATATATATTCCTTTTCCTTTTCTTCTTTTTCCTTTCCTCATCCCTGTTTTTCTTTCCTTTTGAATACTTTCTTTTCATTTCACAATATCTATTATACATTTTGGATCTTATTTACTCTTTCCACTTCTTACACGAAGGAGATGATATGATGTTTACACGTGTGAGTCTGATTTATTTCACCTATGACTATGGTCTTAAGTTGCATCCATTTAACCTATAAAAACCTCAAGTTTATCCTTCTTTATGGCTGAGTAATATTCCATTCTAGAAAAATATCACATCTTTTTATCCAGTTGAACACTCAGTTGATGGGCATTTGAGTTGTTTCCAAGATTTGGCCATTACAAATTGTGCTTCTATAAACATGAATAAACATATGTCACTATGGCATGATGTTTTTAATTTTTCTGAGAAAATATTCAGAAGGAAAATAGCTGGATTGAATGGGACCTCTAATCCTAGTTTTTTGAAGAATCTCTACGTTAATTTCCATAATAGTTGTACCAGTCTGTACCCCATCAACTTGGAGAAGGTTGTTTTTCCCTACGACCCCTCAGGCATTTGTTTTTGGCTGAATTTTGATGATAGCCATTCTTTCTGGGGTGAGATAGAATTTCAGTGTTGTCTTAATTTGAATCTCTTGAACAACCAGTGATTCTGAGCATTTTTTAAAATTAAAAAAAATTTTTTTCTAAGCATTTTTTCATACATATATTCTCCATTTGTATTTCTCATCTGAGAAGTGTGTATTATCTCAGATGCCTATTTTTGGGTTAGGTTTTTGAATTGGGGGGATGGTTTTTTTCAGTTGTTTATATGTTCTAGATAGAAGTCTTTTGTTTCAGGGAGAGTTGGCTAAGTTTGTTTCCCAGTCTGTGAGTTGTGTTTTCACTTTGTTGGTGATATTTTTGGTGATTTGTTTTGATGTGCAAAAGCCTTCTAATAAGATGAGATCCCAGATGTTGATTCTTTGAAATATTTCCCAGGTAGTTTGGGTTTTGTTTGTGACATCTCTGTCTACAATTATGTCTTCAAGATTTCTACTTACATTCTCTTCCTGTAGATTTAGTGTTTTTGTCTTGATATTTAGATCATTGATCCATTTTGACCTTAGTTTAGTGCATGGTGATAGACATAGGTCTGGTTCTAGTCTTTGGCATGTAGAGAGCCAGTTTTACCAACATGATTTATTAAAGAGAATATCTTTCTTCCAGTGAGCATATTTGGTCCTTTTGTCAAAGATAAGCTGGCTGAGTGTGTTTGTAGTTGTGTCTACATCATCTAATCTTTTCCACTGATCCTCAGGTCTGTTTTATTTTGCAGTGCTATGCTGATTTTATTACAGTAGCTTTGTAATATAATTTCAAGCCAGGGATTCTGATGCCTCCTATCTTGCCTTTGTTGCCCAGGACTGCCTTTGCTATTCTAGGTCTTTTCTGGTTCCAAATGAATTGTAGGAATGTCTTCTGTTTTTCTATGAGGTGTGCCAATGGTATTCTGATGAGTATTGCATTAAATCTGTGTAACAGTTTTGAGAGCATGGCCATTTTCACTATGTTGGTTCTTCCTATCAAAGAGCAAGTATATCTTTCCATTTTTTTGATATCTTGTTCAATTTCCTTTTTCAGAGTACCATAATTTTCACTGAGTAGATCATTTGCTTCCTTTGTTAGACTGATTGTTAAGTATTTCATTTTTTTGGATGCTATTGTGAAGGATGTGGTTTCCCTAATTTCTCTCTCAGTGAGTTCGTTATGTGTGTACAGGAATGCTATTGATTTGTGAGTGTTGACTTTGTATCCAACTATGCTACTGAATTTGGTTATAAAATCTAGAAGTCTTTTGATGGATTTTTTGGGACAGTCTTCTATGTAGAGTGTCATGTTGTTCACAAATAATGATAATTTAACTTCTTCCTTTCCTACTGTTATTTCTTTTTTTTTTAAAATGTTTTGTCTTTTTGAGACGGGGTCTTGCCATGCAGTTCAGGCTGGCCTTGAGCTCACTTTGTAGCCCAGGCTGGTCTCGAACTCTCAAGGATCCTCCCATCTCAGCCTCCTGAGTGCTGGGATTACAGGAACGAGCCACCATGCCCAGCCTATTTCTTTTATTTCTTTCTCTTGTCTAATTGGTTGGGCTAATATTTCAAGAACTATATTGAATAGGAGTGGTGATAGTGGACATCCTTGTCTTGTTCTTTTTTTTTTTTTTTTTTTTTTTGTCTTTTTCCTTTTTATCAGTACCGGGGATCGAACTCACGACTGCCTGCTTGCAAGGCAGGCGCTTATGCCGCTGAGCTAAATCCCCAGCCCCTCTTGTTCTTAATTTTAGAGTGAAAGCTTTCAGTTTTTGTCCATTTAGTATGATGTTGGCTGTTGGTTTGTCATAGGTGGATTTTATCAGATTGAGATAAAGACCATCTATTGTGATTTTCTGTAGCTTTTTTCTAAAATCATGAATGAGTGTTAGACTTTTTCAAAAGCTTTTCGGCATCTATTAAAGTGATCATGTGAGTTTTGTCCTTGGCTCATGTGATCCTCTTAATATGCACCCAAAAAGATATCTAGAAGAATTCAATGTTTATTATGAGACTATTTTTGAAAATCAACCTTTGTAAAACAAGGACTGATGGCTGTTTCCTTAAAATGATTTAAAAAAATAGACCTCAAATGATTATCCAGGGTCTTTTATGTATTTATTTTAAATGATGTCCTTTCTGCTGTTCTATGGCTGGAGCAGCATGCAACTGAGTAAAACTCCAAAGTACATTGTTACAGTTTAGAGTGTAAAAACATCCTTAAGGGCTGGGGATTTAGCTCAGCGGCATAAGCACTTGCCTTGCAAGCGTGTGGTCATGAATTCGATCCCTGGTACCGGTAAAAGTACAAAAAAAAAAATCCTTGCATTTCATTGATCTCTTGTGATAGCGAAAAAATTTTTCCGTGTCTGTCTCTGAAGTAAGGGATGTTGCCCTTGCAGAGAAATGGGCTAGGTATGTATGTAAATAAAACTATCCTGGAAGCCCTTTGGTAAACTGAAGAGGAGCTGGATCTTTGCTAAAACTGGGGCAGCCAGCCCAGCAGGAAGGTAAATATTCATGTGTAGGCTGTGAATGTGAGTGTTGCTTTAGATTACAAAATGTAGACTCAAGAAGTGTTATGTAATGAAGGGCCTGGATTGGCAGCTGTGTGTTTATGAGTTCTAGAGGAGAGAAGAGGGGAAAGAGAAAGAGGCAGGCATGCAGGAGAGAAAAAGGGGGAAGAGGGGAGAAGAAAGGGTGACTGGCCTGACATGTAGCCTTTCTGGTACTTGAAATAGCTAAAAGATACCACAAGTGTCATAGTACAAAATGGCTTAAAGCAAGCCAGAGTAGACGAGGTGATCTGTAGCATAATATTAAGGATCTCTTAGTCTGTATGGACTTTATCTAGGTTTTCACTACTTGATTTGCTGCTGTTTCTTTGTTTTGTTTTGTTTTGTTTATTTGCTTGCTTGCTTTTCCCTAGTGCTGGCGTTCAAACCCAAGGCCTCACGCACAACCACATCCCTGGTCCACAATGAAGCATATTTAATACTCACTATTCTTTGCCAGTTTTCCAATCATGTCTTAGTTGGATAAAAATTGACCTCTCATAGAATTTGCAGAATTAATTTTTGAATACAAGTTTTCCTAAGGTTTTGAAAGTTTGAAATTAAAGTTTTTTTGCCTTAAAGTTTTTTGTTTTGCTTTGGTCTTTTTGAGACAGGGTCGTACTATGCAGTTCAGGCTCACTTTGTTGCCCAGCCTGATCCTCCTACCTTAGCAAGGATTACAGGCGTGAGCTACCATCCCAGAACTGTTTGCATTTGAGTTTCTCCATTGTTGTCTTACTTCCACAATTCTATCAAGTAGTTTGACACCACCTATTTTTCTTTTCTCATAGATCATTTAGATTTTTTTCTCCCGTGGATCCAAAATTTTCTTTCCTGTATCATCAGTGTCTGACTAGGCTTTGACTCATAGCTATCAATGTTCTCAAGCATTTAAATATATAAAATTATGTATTCTTTAGTTTCCAGGAAGTTTTAAGTCATAATTTTGTGTGTGTGTGAGTGTGTGTGTGTGTGTGTACTGGGGATTGAACTCATGACTTCACACTTGCCAGGCAGGTGCTTGTGTCACTGAGCTATATCCCTGGCCTCTTTAAGTCATAATTTTAAATATTACTTTTGTTTCATTATTTCTTCCTTTGTTCTCCTCCTCTTTTTCCTTCTGTTTATTTTTTTTCCCTTTTTTTTTTTCTTTTTCCTTTTTATCGGTACCAGGGATCGAACTCACGACCACACACTTGCAAGGCAGGCGCTTATGCCGCTGAGCTAAATCCCCAGCCCATAATGTTTATTTTTACTTATTTAAATATATATATTTTTGAGATAGGATCTTGCTATGTAGTTCAGACTGGCCTTGAACTCACTATGTAGCCTAGGCAGACTTTAAATTAATGATGATTCTCTTGCCTCAGCTTCCCAAGTTCTGGGATTACAGGCATGCCCCACCACGTCCAGCCCCTTCTATTTATTTTTAATGTAGCCCAGGTTGGGCTTGGATTCACGATTCTTGCACCTCTGCCTCCTAAATCCTGAGTTTATAAGTGTAAGCCATTGCACGTGGCTCTCTTTCTTAAGAGATTCCAGATATATCTAAAAGTTTCCTCTTTGCCTCTGTATTTTGTTTTGGTTCACTTACTATTTTTCATTCCCATTCTTTCTATTTCTTAGTGTATTTTTCAATCATATCAATTCTCCCTTGGGTACTTGGTAATTTAGCCCTCTCTTTTGAGATGATTTTGTCTTTTTCTTCAATTTCTTTCCTCAGGTCTGTCACCATTGACTTCACATTTTCCTCTTGTTCTGTTTCAGTGCAGTATTTTGAATTTCTAATTTTGTTTTACATTTATAGTTGCTTGTTTAATTGTATTTAATTTTTGTTTTTCTCTGCTTTGTCATTCTTTTTATTAAAAGATGATTATTTTGTCATCTAAAAAGTTTCAACTTGATTTATTTTCTCTCATAGTACTTTGTGCAGATATTGTATTTTTTCCCCTCATCATTACAGAGTACCCAAAGCTTTCCTGGTTCAGTAATAATAACTAATTCTATGTGAATGGAAGGATTTGAATGCCTTATTTGGTTTATTAATTCAAGAGCACCCTCTTCTGTTGATGCAATAAAGTACAGTTTCTTTAATTGATTGAAGGGGGGGGTTATCTGACCTTCGGATTGTGTGATGCCACCACTTCTCTTGTCCTGTGCAATTGTGGGCCTGTTCCTTTTTTCTTTTCAGTACTGGGCATTGAACTCAGGACCTCGTGCATGCTGGGCAAGCAGTCTACCACTGAGCTACACCCCGGCCCTAGGCGGCTTCCTTTTGAATTGTAGTCAGTGCTCTCACCGCCACTCCTCAAACGTGCTCTTAGCATTTTCTTGATGAAGGGATTCTATGCAGCATTATGTTTCTCTACTGCCAATATCCTGTAGAAATCCCTTCTCTTCTTCATAATTCATGCTTGATATTTCTTGTAAATGGAATCACATACGTGATTCTTTGTGAGTGGTTTCTTTCACTTAGCATAATTTCTTCAAGATTTATTCACATTATAGTATCTGTGTCAGCACTTTATTCTTTTTTATAATTAAATGCTGCTCTGTTATATGAATATCACATTTTTTGTTCATTCATTAGTTGATTGGCACGTGTGTCATTTTTGCTTTTTTGGCTATTATGTTTTTTTTTTTTTTTTTGTGTTGGAGATGGAAACTAAGGCCTCATATATAGGTACTTTAACATTGAGCTGCACCCCTAGTTTCATTTTGGCTATTATAAATAGTGCTTCTATGAAGATTTGTGTACAGCTTTTTGTGCGAGCATATTTTTCAGTCATCTTGGGCATATATCTAACAGTGGATATATTGAATCATATGAGAATTCTATGTTTAGCATTTTGAAAAATAACCAAATTCTTTTTCAAAGTTATTGTATCATATTACATTCCTATCAGCAATGTATGAGGAGATTTGTTTCTTCTAACCATCAACTAATGCTTGTCATTGTTTGTCTTTTTTAATTAATTAATTAATTAATTATTGTCATTTTGAGTCTTGTTCTATGGTTTAGGCTGCCCTTGGGCTCACTTTGTGGCTCAGGCTGGTCTCGAACTTGCAACGATCCTCCTACCTCAGCCTCCTGAGTACTGGGATTACAGGAGTGCACCACCACAGTATTTATCTTATTTTAAAAAAACATTATTATAGCTATTCTAGTGTGCATGAAGTGGTATCTCACTGTAGTTTTGATTTATATTTCCTTAATGATTATTGATCTTGAATATCTTTTAATGTCCTTATTGGTCACTGTTATATCATGTGTCTTTTTAATGTAGTATTTGAAAATTCTTTATGCATTCTGGATGTAAGTCCTTTGTCATATATATGATTTGCAACTATTCCTGTCTCACACTACTGCTTGCTTTCTTGGTAGTGATTTATGTGTCATGAAAATCTTAAATTTTGATGAAACCCAATTTATTTATTTTTATGTTATTACTTGTGTTTTTGATGCTTTATCTAAGAAATTGCTTAATCTAAGGTCACAAAGTTTACTACTCTACTTTTATAATTTATTTTAGAATACTAATTTTGTATGCAGCAACTTTTTCTTGCTAAAGTCTCTCATTCCCTGTATTTTCTTTTTTCTCTTAGGCGACAGTATCTTGTTTTGTGGCTGAGGCTGGTCCTGTACTCCTAGGATCAAAGGATCTTACTGCTTCAACTTCCTACGCAGCTGATACTACAGGTACATGGAATCTACATTCATGATTTTTTTTTAAAGCCAGTCAAATTTAGCAGTGGGGGGGTGGTATACCAACTTTAGTGACACTAATGTTAATAAGTTCTGATAACCCACTGCCATCGGACCAGCCTCATTCATGATTTTTAATGTTAAATCAAGCTTACATTATTGAGAGAAATTCAATTTACTCACAATTTCTTTTTATATTTCTGGATTCACCTTGCTAATATTTCATCTACTATTTTACAAATGTTCATGATGCAGATTAACTTGTAGCTTTTTTACTTGAAGCATTTTTGGAGCGAGGAGAAGAGATGGTATCAAGGTTATGCTAGACTCATAAAATGAATCAGAGAGGGCATCTCCTTTTAACGTTCTATAGAAGATGGCACACACTGCAGTATTTTCATCACTGAATATGTGGCAGAAAATTTCTTGGGCCTAAAGTTTCTTTATAGGAAACTATAATTACAACTTTTACTCCTTTAATGTTTATAAAGGTATTTACTTTTACATTTTCCCCTTGAATGTGTTTTGGGAAGTTATTGTTTTTCTAGGAAATTATACATTCACCTGAAACTTCAAGCTCATGGAGCTAAAATTCCACATAATTGTGTCTTATTCTCATCTTAATATCTATAAGGCACACAGAATAGACTTAAAACTCTAGAGAGTTAAAAATGGCAGCATAAAGACAGGCAGCAAAATGCACTCTCTCCACAACCTGGAACTGATATATCTGGAAAACAATAAATTGGTGAAGATAAAAAGAAGTAGATGTCCAGGAATCAGGAGGCAGAAAACCTAGAAACTACAGACAAGCTGGAGAGGATAGGTCAGAGTTAAAGAGGAAAGAGAGAAGCAGTCTGTAACACTGTGGTGCGGCCATCTCCATTAATGCAAAGCAAGCCCAGAGAGGGCTGGCAGCTCCAGGGAGAAACTTCAGGCTAAGTCAGCAGCACAAGCCCCTAGGCAAGCCCACGGTTATTGTAAACCGCAAAAACAGCTCGGAGTTTTACTCTGAAGGTTACTCCTTCTACATGACACACTAGAGTTGGAGAAGAAATCCAGTGCAGTGCCCACCGTGTTTGAATGTTTAATTAACAGTTCTTTGGGGAAAGGGTTGATAGTTTAAGACTGGATTACAGGAAACCTACAGAGCAACTGAGCACCAGGGTTTCTGGGGTCACTCTACCACAGTGTCTGGGAGGGAGATGGCTACAACAGACAGTCATGAAGAAGGCATGGGCTGGACAAAGAGCATCTGAGAAGTTTAAACTCAGGTTGGGGGAGACACAGGGGTCCCACCATCTGTGCCTTTATTCTTCATGTTAAGAAGCCAGGTGCATTGTGAGTGGCTTTGGAGGAGGCATTGAGGTCTTGCAGACTGCTTTGATACTCACTGTCTGCTGCCTACATTCAGTACTGAATTTATAGTCTGTTTGCTTTCCCTGTCTCCCAACATAATCAGGGATATGCTTCTGCTTGAATGGTTGCCTGGGGTGAATGGAGAGAGGGGACCCTGAGGTGAGGGTGGGGTCACCTCACAAACCCACTGACTATAAAGCTGGGCAGAGAAAGCCATGAATTTGTCATACAAAGGGATGTGAAAACGGGGAGTGGCTGGATTAAATACAGCCCCAGGGCAGACACCAGGAGCTGAACACATCCAGCAGAAAAAGGTGCAGCAGGATTCCGCATTCACAAACAAAAATATGAAAGTGGAAACAAAAAGTCTTACTAGTGACTCACTATCCCTCTCTAATATCCAGCAGATTGCAATACTGCAGGCCCTGGAAAGAAACCACTGAGTCAAAAACACAGACAATTTTGTTTGAACTCATTTCTCTTTTTTTAATTGTTTTTTTTTTTGGGGGGGGGTTAGATTTTTTTCTTCTTTGTCCTTTATCCTATATTTTACTCTGTTTTTTTTCTTTTTACTTGTTTGTTCTTTTCTCTTACTTTTATCCAATTCTATTAATATTCTTTTATTCCTTAATAAAATCTTTTATCTCACTTTTCTCTACTTCTTTTTCTTCATTTTTCAAACATTACTTGATTTCCCACTTTTCCACTCCTCCATCTCTAATAGTAAAATATTTAAGCTTTAGTAATCCTTAGATGTTTAGCTTACTCTATATAATTATTGATGAATATTTTCTTTTCTTTTTCTTTTTTTCTTGGTACCGGCGATTGAACTCATGACCTCGCACTTGCCAGGCAGGTACTTATGCCACTGAGCTAAATCCCCTTCTTTTTTTCTTTCTTTCTTTCTTTTCGTTTTTTTGAGACTATAGTTAATCTGACCTTATCCTCACAGAGATTCTCCTGCCTTAGCTTCCTGAGTACTGAGATTATAGGAGTGTACCACTATGCCCAGTTTGCAGAGATTAATGGTGAAAGGGTTTTGGCCCAGACAGGACACTGTAGCCGGTGAATCCTTAGAGGCAGAACCAAGGAGCCTCTATGTCCCCCACCCCTAGGAATTTACCTGTGACTCCATCTTCCCTGTCCCCTAGGAATTTACCTATGGCGCCAAAACTAGACCAATGGGCTACCTGTGCATCCCTGATGTCCCCTTGGGTTCCACCCCAAACCGAGGGTACTTACATACGCCAGACGCCACGTGTCCGCCAGAGAGAAAGCCGGACTCCAGCAGTTGGGGGGGGGGGGTTCTGGTTTTCTCTCTCCGTTTTCTCAGAATAAAGGCCTCTTTTCTTTTATACTTCTCATCTTTTGGATATAATCTTACCAAATGGCAGTATGTCTTTTAGTGTAATAAGTTTAAAAAATATTTAACATTCACTGTATTTTTTCAGATCTCATACATTTAAAATAAATTTTCCTTTAGTTATTGTGCCCTACACATATTGATCATTAGTACTTTTTTTTTTTGGTGAGGGTACTGGATTTCAACCTGACCACTGGTGATTTTAATATCAGTTTGAAATATTTTCAGATTTGTATTATGATTTCATTGAGTTGTTTACAAATACTGTATGTTTCTAGTTCAAAACTCATATCTCACAGTGATGTTTTTGTTGTTGAACACAATTTCACTGAGATATGATAACATGATCTGTAGAATTCTCTCTGTATGATTTCACTCTTTTAAAATTTGTTAATATTTATGAGATTTTAAAATGTTCTGTGAATGCTAGTAAAGAATATATATTATGAAGTTATTTGGTGAAGTATATATGTGTATATTGTAAATATGTGTGTGTCATTTATTAATTATATTGCAGAGATACTTTACGTCCTTCTTAATTTTTTATTTTTTGGTTTTCTGAGGTAAAGTGTTGCTATACAGTTTAGGCTGGCCTTGAACTCATTATGTACCCAGGCTGGTCTCAAATGCACATTAATCCTTCTGCCTCAGGCTCCTGAGTGCTGGGATTACTGGTGTGTGCAGCTATATTTGGTTTAAATTGCTTTTGTCTATTTATTTAATCAATCATTGTGAAAAGTAAATTAAAATTATCCACTATGATTGGTTTGTATATTTCTCCTTATAGTTGTCAATTTTTTCTTTATGTATTTCAAATCTTTATTATTATTTGCACAAATATTCATTATTGTTATGTCTTCCTGATGAATGGGGTTACCAATAGCTCTAATAATGCATTTTTGATTTAAAGTCCATTCTATCTATTATTAACAAAGCTATATCAGCTCTTTTGCATAGGTGTTTCGTCCACTTTTACTAGCACATATTTACAACATATTAAAAAACATATTCATTGTGGGGAATTGGTATATCTACATATCACATCTAGATACTTTTTAATTTCCTTTTCTCTCCTCTGCCTGCCATCTCCATCTTCCAATCTCCTTCCCATCTGCATGTAGGCTGTATCCCTGTCTCTTATTATCCTGAATAGGTGTTTGAGTGGCATATCTTTCCCCATATTTAAAAATGTTTAATGTTTCTGTATAGTTTTCTAATGTGTGCATCTCTTGTTAAAGCATGTAATTTGTGTGTGCATGCATGAGTGTGAGTCAGTCTAGTCTAATAATCTGTTTTCAATGGAGGCATTTAGTTAATTTATAGTTAATATAAATTAACATATACTAATTTGATCTTTTAAATGTACTGTCTCTGTACTCCACCTGTTCTATGGAGTACTTTCCTTTTTCTTTTGGATTAGTAACATTAAAGCATTGTTCAGGGGCTGAAGATGTATCTAAATGCTAAACATCTGTTAAGCATGCATGAGAGAGCCTGGGTTCAATTCCCAGGATCCCCCTCCCCCATGCAATTCATTTCCTGTTCTCATTAATTTCAAAGTTACACTCTTTAAAAATTCTTTTGGAGCTGGTGATATAGCTCAGTGGTAAAACACACGAGGCCCTGAATTCAATTTTTAGTACCACCAAGTAAAACAAAATAAATTTGAGTGTTTTACCTTAGAAATTGCAACATACATTCTTGACTTATCAAAGGTTGTTAATCTTTACCTTTCTCCTTCCTCCTCCTCTCTGCATTCCTGTTGTATTTGTGAGATTTTATCTGGTATACTGTCCCTTCTGTTAAAACAGCAGCATTTAAAACTTCCTTTATTGTATGTCTGTCTCAGTTTGTGGGTTTCAAAATCATTTAATTAGCAGTGCTGAAGATAGAACCGAGAGCTTCCCTCATGCTAAGCCATTGAGTTACATCCCAAACCTTCATTTTAACTTTGTTTATTGAAACACATTTTTACTGGTATAAAGTTCTAGGTAGACAGTTAATTTCTTTTAACATCTTGAAGATCGCTTTTGAACGTCTTCTGGCTCTCAGAGGCTCTTGAATTTGCATGTGAAAATTCAGCTATAATTCTAATTATTATTGATTCATTTAGGGTAGATGGTCTTATTTTCTGATTACTTTAAATATTTTTCTCTTTGCTTTTGACTTTTTGAAGTTTTGCTCTTACGTGTCCAGCATAGATTTCATTTTGTTTTAATTGTTTGGGCCTCACTGGGTTTCTTAAATTAGTAAATTGATTTCTTCCACAAGTCTGAGAAATTCTTAGTCTTTATCTCTTGGAGTATTCTCTTGCCACCTTTCTTTCCCCTTTCAATTCTTGTGTTATTTTATCTTATTGCTGAAAAAAACACCCGACACCCACAGTTGAAGCAGGAAAGCTGTTTTTTTTAATTAATAGGTTAGTTGATTAGCTTTTTTAGTAAAGTAAAAAATCTGCATACATAGTTACAGACCCAGGCGGAGACTGCCCCAGGGAAGATAACTCAAGTGAGATAAGCTGAGCACACAGATCCAGACTGACTCCATGGAGATCCTAAGCGTTGCTGACCTGAGGCTTCCTCTTGCAGAATACACTGGCTTGGCCATTTTCAGATTTCGCAGGAGAATTCCTTTGCTATGATGAGATTTACTCCAGGACTTCCTGCCCTTTCGGAGGCCTCTTCATTCTGAAGTAGGGACTTATGGTATCATCCATAACAAAACTGTACAGCACTTTTACTTCAGAATTGGAGTGTGGTAGGTTGTCACAGTATTCCGCTACTATTTTCCTTAGCAGTGGAATGTTTATTTCCAGGACCACTGGGAAAGTTCTTATGTTCACTGTGATAATCCACACTGAAGGTCAATAAATTCAGAGGCCCGTAATATGAGTGAGTTTCTTTGTTTTTTCTTCTTCAGCTTTATTTGAATCCTTTTGATTACATAAGCAGAAAGGTATTTTGGAACCAATGCATTAATAGTTTTCAACATCTGCTAGTATTTAAACAGGGAAAGCAGAGTTGAGACTCAGAAGATACAGCAGACAGCAAAACCCAGCAATATGACCAAGTTTTATGTTCCTTTAAGAACATGTAATATTCTGCTACAAAAATGCCAGAAATTGGGTGTAAGCCCAGACCAAGAGGGGATGCTGTCAATATGTAAATTAAAGATTCGATTCCTGAAGCATAGTGAACTAGAATGTTAAAAGTAATATGGACCACAGTATTGATAATTTTGAGATAAGAAATTGGTTTGGAGTTGATGAACAGAAGTCAAAAAGCATAAATGAGAGGCTGAAGAATAACCCAAGTAAAATGACTGAAAGTGATACAGAAGAACCAGCTTCATAATCAGTAGGAATATACACATAGATGCCATCTGCTCCAAGGTATCTATGATGATCCATGTGAGTGTCTTAAAGGAAATTGAATCTGGAACCCCAGGGGAAAGATTAGCAACCATTCGAAAGCAGTGATTCCACAGCATCTTGTGGTGGCCGAAGGTGTCACTGAGTGGTTAATGCAACTGCCATAGGCCCCAAATATGACCGATTTCCAGTCCAAGTCTTTCACCAAGTAAAAGGCAACCTGCTGGATGAGAACCATTAGCATGATAAGCCATGTCAAGTTGTGATCAGGTTTCATCAAGGAATTTATCTCTGGATAATTTGCTCCCCAGCCCCCAAATGTAAACTATTGTACATAGAGTCAGTTGTTAAACAATACACTGTATCATTTTTCTTCTCAAAACAAAACAAAAACTACTTCTAAGATAATGGTATGTAACATTGTAACATATTAACTAGTGTTAATATCCTGGGTTTTTTTCCTTGAAATTCTGTATTATTTCTTTTTGTTTTGTTTAGTTTTTAAAGGAGAGAGAGAGAGAGAGGAAAAGAGAGAGAGAGAGAGAGAGAGAGAGAGAGAGAGAGAGAGAGAGAGAGAGAGAACACGAGCCCAGGAACTTGCAGGCCTGCACAGCCCGCAGCTGGTCTGTATAGACCCACTTGTCCTCAGGCGACACATGCCTCCACATGCTGGCGGTGGCTTGGCCACACTGGGTCAGCAGTCTCAGCTGGGCATGCTTGCCTGAGGCTCCAGTTTTGGTCTGTAGGTGGCGCACGCGGCAGCAACAGGGACTTTGGAACTTTTTTTTCCCTCACCATTTGTAGAAGTTTCAGTTCGTAATCATCTGGCTCCAAGGCAGGGTAGCATCACAAAGCTGAAATAGTTCATGGCAGACATAAGGCAGCAAGGTAAGCAAGCAAGCAAGGAAGTCTTAGCAGCTTTTTCTGCCCCTTTTATACTTGATCTAGGCTACCAGGATTAGGGTGGTACCAAACCAATCAATGGACTGATATAGTTATCACACACTCTTAATTCACAAAAGCAGGATCCAGCAACCTCTGAAACAAGCCCCACCTATGACCACATGAGGCTTGGAGGGGACATGTGGACACAAAGCATAACACTTCTGAACTCCCCTTAGATGTGTATCAGCTCTTCTCATGAAATCTACTTAAGTCATTCTTTTAAAATATAAGCTTAAATTTTTAAAGTAATTTGAAGTTTATAACAAAACTGTGGAGAAAATCCAGATATCCCATAAATTCCCTCCGCTAGCACATATGCTGCTTCCCTCACTGTCAGTATCCTCTACCAGACATACATTTGTTACAGTTGGTGAACCAACATTAATACATTATTATTGGCCAAGGCTTGTAGTGTATCTTATGGCTCATGCTTGGTGTTTGTCTTAGTTACTTTTTACTCATTGTTCAGACAAAATACTTGATGCCCAAAGTTAGGGAAGGAAAGGTTTATTTCTTAAAGTGCTTGAAGGTTTCAGTCCATACTCAGCTGGCTCCAAGACAGGGTTGCATGGCAGGGCTGCCATTCATGGCCTTTGCAAGCAGCAAGGCATGAACCAGCAAGTGAGAAAGACATCTTCTTCTCGCAGATACATTGCATCCTGGCTCCACCCCTGGGCAAGTGAAACACTCACACCACTAATCCAAGCACTAGACAACAAACCAATCACAAATGCTAGAGTTGGTCAAATCCATAATTGATAAGGCTTGGGGCCTTATCAATGACATAAACCATGACATTTTATGGCCTTGGACAAATTCATGACATAGCCCCCATTACAATATCATACAAGATAGTTTATTGCAGTAAGAAAATCCTCTGTGCTGTACCCCCTATTCTCCTAGACCCTTAATGACTACAGATCTTTAATGTCTCCAGAGTTTTTTCTTTTCCAGAATGTCATATGGTTGGAATCATACAATTTGGAGGGGTAATTAAACAATTTGCCTATTCAATTTGGCTTCTTTAACTTGGTGATAGGCATTTAACTTTCTCCCTTTATTTTCATGTTTTGATGGCTAGTTTCTCACAGTTTATTCATCTTTTGACAGACATCTCATTTGTTTCCATGTTTGGGCCATTGTGAATAAAGCCACCTCACTTTTGTTTTCTGTGCTTCTCATATTTTGCTTGAATTTTGAAATATATTTTCATTTGTATGCTATTGACATAAACAAGTTAGCAGTTACTTTTTAATAATCTAGAATTTTTTTGGTTATTTTTGGCTCCTTAGTTTCCATTTGAGAAAAGAGACTCATTTGAGCAATTTTCCTTTTGGATTCTTTTCTGGTAATTGATTCCATTTTCAGTTGTGTCTAATCTACCATGAAACTCATCTACTAAGATTTTAATTTTTCTTAATTTTTCATTTTTACAATTGCAATTGGGTTCTTTTCAAACTTATAAAATCATTTTATAAATTTCTACTTCTTTGAGACATGCTTAAATAGGCTTCTATCAATATCTGGAGTCAATTTAGGAGTAAGGGTAGATCAGAAGTAAATCATCCTTCATGAAGTCTATAGTTCAGATTTATTTCAGTGTCCCAAAAAACATCAACATTTATTTTTTATTTATTTATTTTTTGTCTCTTTTGAGACAGGGTCTCGCTATGCAGTTCAGGCTGGCCTTAAGCTCACTTTGTAGCCCAGGCTGGTCTCGAACTCACAACGATCCTCCTGCCTCAGCCTCCCGAGTGCTGGGATTACAGGCGTGAGCCACCACTCCTGGCTCAAAACATCAACATTTAAACAAGATAGAATGAGCAAAAAGTCTGAGAAATGACAGACAACAGAAGAAGATCCACTAGGATTTGTGGACACTAAAAGATGACATTAGTTTGCCTAAGTACCTAGTAAGAAACAGAACTTTGTTTTTTTTTTTCCTTTTTTTCTTAAAGCCTCAAAGTACACATCAATCATGGCTTTCATGAAAGCCTGGAGGCAGAAGCTTGAGAACTTTTTGTCTTCCAACTTCTAGAGTGTAGTTCACTGAGTTCCCTTTGCAGAGCTGAGTACATGTTGTGCTGAGACACCCTCCATTTATTTGAGACATGGTCTCATTATGCAGTTCAGATTGGCCTTAGACTTCCTGTATAGCCCATGCTGGCCTCAGACTTGGCAGCAATCTTAAGTAGTTGGTGTGTGTGTGTGTGTGTGTGTGTGTGTGTGTGTGTGTGTGAGAGAGAGAGAGAGAGAGAGAGAGAGAGAGATAGGGAGAGAGAGAGAAAGAGACAGAGAGAGACAGAGATAAAGAGACAGAGAAAGAGAAAGAATCCAGGTCACCAACAC
The DNA here is from genome assembly GCF_034190915.1 of Cavia porcellus. NCBI lineage: Eukaryota > Metazoa > Chordata > Mammalia > Rodentia > Caviidae > Cavia > Cavia porcellus. Next base: position 85,406,641 of record NW_026947486.1, on the reverse strand, counting down.
ATTGCTTTATGTGTCCTTTTCCTTTAAGGAGCAATTTTAGTTTTGCAAATACATCCAGATAGAAAAGGTTTTGCTTCATGTCTTTGTGTTCAGACCATACCTATTCTCCTCAGAAGTGAGTGATATTTTAAAAGAATAAGTCAGATCTGTTCCTTTGTTTAAAACCTTTTAGTGAGTTTTGAACCCAGTCACATTGAAAATCCTTCCCAGGAACACCAAGGATTTAGTTAACCTGTCTCCTAGTTACCGCTGAGATCTTATCACACAAGATTCTTTGGTATTCCTCAGAGCCTCAGGGCTTTCTGCCTATTGTTTGCAATGCTCTTTTCCCTATTTGTGTGGATGCTTCGTTTAGGTCTTAAATTTCTGCCTAAACCTCATCTGTCAGAAAGGTCTTCCTTGATCATAGTATTTTATAATAGCACTCAGTTGGGTATGATGATGCACACTGGTGACCCCAGCACTCAGGAGGTTGAGGCAGGAAGATCACTGCAAGTTTGAGGCCAGTCTAGGCTACATAGTGAGTTAAAGTTCAGCCAGAACTACATAGTGAGACCCTGACTCAAAACAAACAAACAAACAAGCAAACAAACAAACAAAAACTAGCATTCCTCTCCATTCTTTATATTATTACCCAATTTTATTTTTTTGAAACAAAGTCTAGCTATGTAGTCCAGACTGGCCTTGAATTTCTGGCAATATTCCTGCTCAAGCCTCCACCATGCTAGCATTACAGGCATGTGCCAGCACACCCAGAACATTTCTTCTTTTCTTTCCATTGCTATTAGTCTTTTTTGTTTGTTCCTTTTTATTTTTTTTTAACTTCATTGCTACATTTTAGATATACAAATGAAAAAATTCATCATGGGGAATTTTTACCAGAACATGAAATATCTTGCTTCTTCTTTTGTTTTTGCCGTTCTCCTCCCCTTCCTCCTCCCCTTCTTTTTTTTTTATTTTTGTACGGGGATCAAACTCACAACTGTGTGCTTACAAGGCAGGCGCTTATGCTGCTGAGCTAAGTCCCCAGCGTCCTCTCCTACCTTCAAACCCCTCTTTCCTTCCTTGTTTACAAAAACTTTGTTTCTATTTTTCCTTCTCTTTTTTCTTTATCTCTTCCTTCCTTTCGCCCTCCTCCTTTCCTTGTTCCCCTTCCCATTTAAACATTTTCTTCCTATTTCACAATATTTATCATAAATTTTGGTCCTTATTTATACTTTGACTTTCTCACACCAAGAGAAACAACAACGTGATATTTAAACATGTGTGTCCAATTTACTTAAGACTGTGGTCTCAATATCCACTTAGCTAGAAATGTCTCAAGTTTATCCTTTTTTATGGCAGAGCAGTACTCCGTTGTATAAAAAAAACTTCACACCTTCACCAATTGATGAACATTTGCACTGTATCCAAGATTTAGCTATTACAAATTGTGCTGCTATAAAAATGGATGTGCATATATCACTGTGGTTTGGGGCTTTTAATTCTTTCTGGAAGATACCAAGAAGGCGAATATCTGGATCAAATGGTACTTCTAGCTTTTTTTTTAACTGTCATTGGTTAATTTCCCGATAATAGCCATTCTTTATGTAGTGAGATGGAATCTCAGTGTTGTTTTAATTTGTAACTCTTGAAAGACCAGTGATATTGAACATTTTTTCATATGTTTATTTGCCATTTTTATTTATTTACCTGAGCGGTATCTATTTATTTCAGATGCCCATTTTTGGATTGGGTCTTTAAATTGGAGGGCTCTGGTTTTTTTGAGTTGTTTATATATATTCGATATATATTTATATATGTCCTTTGTCTGAGGAACAGATAGGAAAAATTTTCTCTCACACTGTGGGTTGTCTCTTCACACTGTTTGTGGTTTCTTTTACTGTGTAAAAGGTTTTTTAAAAAGATAGGATCCCAGTTGTTGATTCTTTGTAATATTTCCTGTGCTAATGGGGTTTTGTTAATAAAGTCTATGCCTATCCCAATGGCCTCAACCTATTTAATCTTCCAGCAGACTTAATGTTTATGTTTTGATATTTAGATCTTTCATCCATTTCAATTTTAGTTTAGTGCATGGTGAAATAGCCTGGTCTAGTTTTAATCTTTGGCATGTGGAAAGTGAGGTTTTTAAAAAGCACCACTTATTTAAAAAGCTATCTTTTTTCAGTGAGGTGTTTGACCTCTTTATAAAAATAAGGTGACTGAGTGTGTTTGAAATTATTTCTGCATCTTCTAATCTGTTGCATTGATCCTTGGGTTTCATTTTTAGTCAGTACCATGCTGTTTTTATCACAGTAGATTCACAGTATAATTTCAAGTCAAGGATTGTGATATGCCATGCCTTACCTTTGTTACTTATAATGTATTTTGGCATTCTATGTTTCTTTGGGTATCAAATTTAGGATTGTTTTCTATCATTGTGTGAGATGTGCTATTGGCATTTTGATCAGGATCACATTAAATCTATATAAAAAATTTGGGAGTATGGCCATTTTCACTATGTGGGTTCTTCCAACCCAGTAACAATGGATATCTTTCCATATTCTGATATTTTCTTCAATATTCTTTTTCAGAATACTGTCAATGTCAATGCAAAGGTCTTTTTATTTCCTTCATTAGATTGATTCCTAGGTATTTCACTTTGAGAGGATGCTATTGTGAAAAGTACTGTTTCCCTAATTTCTCTTCAAGTGAATTTGTTATTTGTGTACAGGAATGCTATTGATTTTTGAGTATTGATTTTATATGCAGCTACACTACTGAATTTGTTATTAAACCTGGAAGTCTAATGGTGGAGTTTTGGGGTCTTATAGAGTACCATGTCACTAAAATAATTTAACTTCTTCCTTTCCTATCCTTATTTCTTTCTTTTGTCTATGCTCTAGCTAGTTTCCAGAACTATATTGAATAAGAGTGGTGAAAGTGAACATCCTTGTCTTGTTCCTGATTTTAGAGGAAAAGCTTTCAGTTTCTGTCCATCTAGTATGATGTTGGCTATTGGTTTGTCATAGATGGCTTTTATCAGACTAAAAGCTTCAAGCTCAACATAAGGTTGTTAATTTGAACTCACTCTTTCTGATATGAGAATTCAACCCTATAAATTTTCTTCATAGGACTGCTTTCATTGCATTCCATGAGTTCCAGTAAGTTGTAATGGCATTATCATTTAAGTGTAGAAACTATCTAATATCTTCATTAATTTTACCTGTGACCCATTGTTTGCTCAGTAGGCTATTATTTAATTTCCATGTTTATGAAGTTTTTGTGGTTTCATTTGTCATTGATTTTCATTTTTGTTGCACTATGATCCGATAATATGCATGGGATAATTCCAATTCCTTTGAAAGTACTGAAGCATGTTTTATGAGACAGTATGTGATGTATTTTGCAGAATGTCCCATTTGTACCTCAGAATGTGTATTCTAATGTTGTAGGTGAACCCTCTGTAGACATCCACTAAGTCCATTTGCTCAAAAATTTGATTCACTTCTGGTATTTCTTTCTTGATTTTTTTGTCTAGTTGATCTGTTTATTTATGACAGTAGTGTATTGATTTTTCTCCTTACAAGTGTATCACAGCTTACTTGATTACTCATGTCTGTTAATGTGTGTTTTATACAGTCAGATGCACTGCTATTTGGTGTATATATATTTAAGAGTGTTATCTCTTCCTCTTAGATTTGATAGGATTTTTGGCACAATGAAAGAAAGAGAATATAAAGTAGAAATGGCCTTTGTTCTAAGGATGCAAAGAGAAACTCTGTGACCGCCAGGGCCTGGCTTTCTCTGCCAGTCATGTGGTGAGGGGGGCATACATATAGCTTTGGTCTGGGTTGGTGCCTAAAGGGGGCATCGCTGATGCGAAAGCAGCCGATTGGAATTCTTTTCACTCCACAGGTAAATTGCCTAGGGGTGGGGAAAATGACCTCAAGGTAAACATGGCCCTTTGGTCCCGCCTCCCACTGATGTAATGTCCTATCTAGGGCAAGATTGTTCCCTTTACAAATATGAAGTTAACTTCTTTGTCTCTCTTAATCATTCTTGGCTTGAAATCCACTTTGTCTTCAAATAGAATAGCTACCTTTTTTTTTCTGTGTTGTCATCACATGGACTATTTTTTTGTATCCTTTGACTTTCAGTCCAGTAATTTTTTAATTTAAATGTGTTCTTTGTATGCACTATGTTTCGTGTATACAGCAGGCAGGATCTTGCTTCTTGATCAATTCTGATAGTGTGTTTGTTTGGAAAACAGACTATTTACATTGATTGTTACAACTGGTCTATGTTGACTTATCCTTGTCATTTTTTTTTGGTTATTTCCATTTTTCCTCCTCTACTTCATTACTTGTCTTGCCTGGTGGATTCATTCTGCTGAGACTCAGGGAGTTGTAGTCTTTCTTAGTCTTTCTAGAATGTCCTTCAGAATATTTTGGATTGCTGGTTTGATGGTCACAAATTTTTTCAGGTGTTCATTGCTATGGTAGTATCTTTATTTCTCCATCAAGTTTGAAAGATAGTTTTGCAGAGTACATTAATCTGGGCTTCAAGTTTTTTCATTTAAGGCTTAAAAATATTTCACTTCATCTCTTTTTGTACTTGAAGGTTTGTGTTGAGAAATCTGCTGTGATTCTGATGGACTTTCCTTTATAGGTGATTTGTTTCTTTTCTTGTTACAGAAAAGAAAAATATTAAAAGGTATTACGCTTTTAATATTTTGTTCTTGTATTGAATTTCTGGAATTGTTACTATTACATGCCTTGGTGTAGATATTTTTGGTCATGGCTAATTGGAGCTCTATATATCTCACTTATCTGTATGTCAAATTCTTTTTCCTTGTCTGGGAAGTTTTCTACCATTAATTTTTTTTTAATTTTAAAGAGAATAAAACAAAACAATAAAATGGAACCAAACAAAACAGTGAGAACAATATTGAATTTCAAAAACAAGACAGAAAGAAATCCCCCATAGTTGCTATATTACATATTGTTATCCTCTAAATAGATAATCAGACTACCTGCTTTAGGCCTGCAAAGTCAATCAAACAATACAAGGATTAAGCTGGGGTTTTTTTTTTTTTTTTCTTTTTCCTTTTTTATTGGTACCGGGGATCAAACTCATGACTGCCTGCTTGCAAGGCAGGCACTTATGCCGCTGAGCTAAATCCCCAGCCTCTATGCTGGTTTGTTTTACCTCAGTAGCTGTCATCTCAGTCTGTGTTCCTCCAAATCAGTCAGTTGCTTGTGGTGGGGGAACTCTTGTTTTTTTTTTTTTTTTTCTTGTTTTAAAGAACTGTTTATTGATCACAATACACATGGGCTAGAGGACAATTAACTGTGGGGGACTATTCTTGTCTTACAGCCCACATGCTGGCTAGCTCATGAAAGGAGGTTGGCTTCTTGTTTCTCCTCCCAGTCCACATGACTGATGCTGGCTCACAAGAGGGGGTTGATTTCTTGATTCTCCTCCATGTTTATACCTGCTCCATTAGTCCCATTGAGGTTCAGGCTGGTTTCTGTTTGTGAGGCTGGGACTCAATTTGTTCAGCCTGGAACATTATATGTGTCTCCTGTTGACTTGAATTTTGTTCCCTGCTGGCTTGAATTTGACTCCTTGACCTCCACCAACTTGAACTTGGTAGCCTCACCCTGACACTGGGAGTCAGTAGATGGAGCATGTGAGCAGTCACTCTGAGTGTTGAGATAGTTGGTCCTTCCCCAAGATTGCTACTGGCTTATCACCCTCTGTTTGGGAGTATCTGAACCCAAATAACTCAGCAGCAACTGCAGTCTGCTGCACTTATTGCTCCATTCCACTGGTGCATCTCTCTATGGAGGCCTCTGGTATCATCCTTAGTCACTGTGCATCTCAAGTTCAAGCAACCCCTCCCACGTTGTGAATCAGGACTCATGGAGAAGGCACCACTTGCCATGTCCTTCTACATTGAACTGTCTTCACTCTTTCCATGTGTTTCAATTATCATTTTAGGACCTTCCCCAGAAACATCTTATCTCCTTCTCTTCCTCACATTGTTATATTCCAGCATCTGGACACCAAAATATTTTTTGATATTTGTATTTACTTTTCTGTGCATATGAACATTGTTTTTAGTTTTTGTTTTTGTTTTGTTCCTGTTTTTCTCCTTCTTTCTTTGCCTCCTATCCTCTTCACCAGTTTACTGATGCTTAGACAATCTTTGTCCTTCAGACTTTTTCTTTTTTCTTCCTTCCTTCCTTTCTTTTCTTTTTTTGAGACAGGATTTCACTAGGAAATTCAGGCTGACCTTGAATTCACTTTGTAGCCCAGGTTGGCTTCAAATTTGCAGTGATTTTTTTTGCCTCAGCCTCCTGAGTGCTTGGATTATGGGCTTACACCACCATACCTGGCCAGCCTTTCTTCTAATCATGTTTTCTTCTCTCATTTATCTATTTTTTCCACTTTCCTTTTTAAATTCGCTCTCTTTAGAGTAATATTGCTCTATTGGGTGAATATTTTCTGTATATAATTTTTTATTTGTCTTAGATTTTGTTATATAACTATATTATTAGTCATAAAGTTTTGTCATTTTCCAGTTTGTCTCTGATGCTGTTGTTACTACTCATTGTACTACTTTAGACAAAGTGACATAGTTGTCTTGATCAATTGATCTTCTTTGTATGCAAATGCCTAGATTGACTACGGATTATAAACAATAATACAACCTAATACCAAAGAACTGCAAACTAGGCCAAATAGGCTGCAATCTTTCATCCCTAATAAACAGAAGAGTCAGAATTCTGGGACAGACTGAGAGGTAAATGCCAACTATCCCTAGAATATTTCTCTGAAAAGTCGTTGTGTCCTTAAGAGAATTTGATACTAGTAACAAAGCTACTAACTAGAGACAATTGACAAGCCTCAATACAGAAAACAAATAACTAAACAAATAGAATATGAGAAAAGATGGCAGCAAATTCTACCCAATACTTCCAACTTGCCCAAGGCAAATCCACGGGGCACTGAGGTGAAAGAAACCAAAGGCCACCCAGTTGTACTTTCTGAAATGGTAATAGCAGAAGAACAAAACAGATGAATAATACCCTTGACAAAAAACCCAGAAGCAATCAGAGAGATAATTAAAGTGATGATGACCATAATGAAGGAGATGGTTATTGAAACTACAGTAGATACAGATAAAAATAGAAGAACTTAAGAAAATTATGGAAACCATGAACATCCAACAGAGGAAAGAAATGTAATCCATGAAACAGATTCAAATAAATACCCAGGACACTAACAATTCCATTGAAATTATATGCAGTAGAATGAGCAACATGAAGATAGACTGTCATATCTAGAATCTGCAATCTCCCAAATGCAATTGGGAATCATCAAGTGAAAGACTTCTTAAAAATAACAATAGACCATGAAAAATCAATTCAACAGTGGCTAGATAATGCAAAGAGGATAATATAAGATTAACTGAAATCAATGAAAAATGAAAACACAGGACAAAGACATAAAAAGCTTCATCTCATACATAATATCAGAAAACTTTCCCAGTGTGGGAAAAGAACTTGACATACTGATAAGTGAGGCATATACAACTCCAAATAGCCATGATCAAAAAAAAAAAAAACAAAAAAAACTACACCAAGGAATCAAATAGTCAAGATTCCAGAAATTCAACACAAGAACACATTGTTAAAACTTGTCAGAGAAAAGAAAGAAATGACCTATTAAAGAGAATCCATAGAATAACAGTAGAGTTCTCAAGACAAATCTTTAAGCCAAAAAGAGTTTGGAGCAAAGTATTTCAAGCACTAGATGAAAACAACCTCCAACTGAGATTGATGGAGAAATAAGATAAAGTAATACCTCACTTCACAAATGTTTCTGTTCACAAAAAATCCAATTTCCAAATAAAAGTATTTGACAAAATTTTTCTTCCATTTATAAACTCCACATTAGGTGATAAATGCAACCATTATTATCTTCCCTAAACAAACACAAACATGGCCATCTTTTCTAAAATCATAAAACAGATTAAGCTCATGGACTGAGGTACCAGTGTGCTTCCATGATAAAGAGCACCTGAAGCAATTTATGATCACAAACTAGCACTCTAAAAAGTTCTGAAGAACGTTCTAGACAAAGACAATGCAGACAACAATTTCAAGAATCCCAATAGAATCAGTCCACCAGGCAAGCTAGTTAAGTGAAAGGAAAAAAAATGGAATAACAATGGGAAAATAATATAATGATTAGGATAAGTCAATACCTTTCAGTTATAACCATCAGTGTGAAAGGCCTCAATTCACCAATCAAAAGAAACAACTTGGCAAACTAGATCAAGAAACCAGATCCAAAATATGTGCATACAAGAAACATTTAATTCAAAAGGAAATTCATAGACTGAAAGTGAAAGGATAGTCCATGTGACAGAAACCCAGAAAAAAGCAGGGGTAGCTATTCTATTTGCATACAAAGGGGATTTCAAGCCCCTTTCACAGATGAGTTGGGCATATTGGCTTTACCTGTAATCACAGTACTCAGGAGACTGAAACAAGGATCATGGTGAGACTGATCAGAAGAGACAAAGAAGATCACTTCATACTTATTAAAGGAACAACCCAAAAGGAAGAGATAACAGTTATAATATGTATGCACCAAATACCAGTGCACCCAACTATAAAACAAGCACTAATGGATATGACAAATCAGACAAGCACTAATACACCTGAAATGGGAGACTCACTACCACACTGTCACAAATAGATGAGTTGGGCATATTGACTTCGCCTGTTTTGTAGTCAGGGGTTATATACAGAGAACATTTTTGATCAGGACATAGAGTTTATAATATTTTTATAATGGTCACCGGAAGTTAACACCAGAAAATGCAGGAAATTTATCCACAACACCAAAGACATAGATTTAGTCAAGAGACTAAACCCCACGGCAATGTCCCCACATGAGTCCAGATAAAAACCCAGAGCTCAGGACAATGCCTCCCATGAGTCCAACTGGAAGTCCAGAGCCCACAAGAAAGGAGGACTCATGCCAGTCTATTTTACAGATCCGTGCTGGAAAGACCCAAGGGTCAGTGGTGAAAGCCAGAAAGTCTATGCCAGCAGGATGGAGCTGTGCTAGTGGGATGAGGGTTCTATGCTGGAGCCCAGAAGTCACACTCATAACAAAGAGCAGGGCTAGCCTGAAAGGCACCACAGCTGTCCTCAGCGACACAGAGGCCCCGAGCTCCTCCGACCACAAGCACAGTCGGGTATATGCCAGGAAGCAGCGTGACGAGTTCATCCTGGAGACAAAGCAGCACATGTCTTCCCCTCCAGAGCCAGGAAGCAATGCTCCATGTGAGGACCAAAGCTTCTCCAGGAGAACCAACAGCTCAGACAGCAACTTGTAGGAGAACCCACAATGCCTCCTTAACGCCTCAATCCCTCTCTCCACACCTCTCTTTTTTTCAGCTATTTATCTTGGCAACCCTCCTCAGGTGGAGCATCTTCTCTCAATGCATGCTGATGTAATACAGCTGGTGTTAAGTTGATCACCAGTTCTCAAACCATAACAACCTGTAATTACAGCACTCAGGAGACCGAAACAAGAGGATCATGGGAAATCGGGGGTCAGCCTGGGCTACAAAGTAAGTTCAAGGCCAGCCTGAACTACCTAGTGAAACCCTGTCTCAAAAAGACATAAAAAGACAGAAGAACTAGACAAAAAAGTCAACAAAAAAGTCAAAGCTGAACCAAACTTTTGAACAAACAGACTTAGTAGACACCTACAGAGTGTTTCACCCAACAACAACACAATAAACATTTTGGTCAGCAGTACATGGGACTTTCTCCAGAATGGACCACATACTATCTCATAGAAGATGCTTAAGTAATTTCAAAGGAATTGAAATTATATCATGCATATTATCTGATCATAGTGCAATGAAATTGGAATTAAATTGCAAAAAACTCCCCATAAAAACTACATAAATACACGGAAATCAAATTATATTTTCTTGACTATCCAGTGTGACACAGATGAAAATAAAAAAGAACTAAATATTTTCTGCATTTAAACAATAATGCTGGTACAGCATACCAGAACTTATGGAATGGAATGAAAGCAGTCCTATAAAGGAAATTTTTAGAAAAACAGAGTGAGCTCAAGTAGATAACATAATGTTGAACCTCAATGTTCTAGAAAAAAAGATCAAGTCAAGCCCAAAGTTTGTACAAGAAAAGAAATTATACAGATCAGAGAAGAAATTAATACAATTGAAACAAAGAAAAAATACAAAGAATCAATGAATTCTGCTTCTTTCAAAGATTAAATAAAATTGACAAACCCTTTGCCAACTTTATCTAAAAAAGAAAAGGCCCAAATCCATGCAACTGGGAATGAAAAGGTAGAAATCACAATAGATCCTATAAAAATTTAGGAAATCTTTGGTACCAGTACTCTAGAGAAACTGTACTCTTAAGAAGATGGAAAACTCAGAAGTAATAGAGAAATAACTAGATGCATATCAATTACCAAAGCTAAATCAAGAATATATAAAAACTATAAATAATCCAATATCAGTCAACAAAATTGAAAAGTAATAATAATTTAAAAAAAACCTGCCAACAAAGCAAAGCCCAGATCCTGATGGATAAACTGCTGAATTAACTCTACAAGAACTTTAAAGATGTAATGCCCCTACTTCTCAAACTCTTTAATGATATTGAAAGGGAAGAAATACTCCCAAAGTCATTCCTGAAAGCAAGCATTATCCTGATACCAAAAGTGAACAAGTATCCAACCAAAAAACAGAACCACAGGCCAATCTGCTTAAGGAACATAGACACAAGAATCCTGAGTAAGATACTGACAAACAGAATGCAGCAAATCATGAAAAAGATAATATACTATAACCATTAGGATTCACTCCAGAGATGGAGAGATGGTTCATTATATACAAATCAATGAATGTAATGTATCACATTAACAGTAAGGACAAAACCCACATGATCATCTCAATAGATACAGAAGGAGCATTTCCCAAGACCCACACCCATTCATGATAAAAATTTGAAAGAAACAAGATAGGTCTTTGTCTCAATCTGATAAAGGCCATCAATGACAAACCAATAGCCAACATCATACTAAATGGTCAAAAAATGAAAGCTTTCACTCTGAAATCAGGAACATGACAAGGATGCATATTATCACCAGATCCTACTTAATATAGTTCTAAAAAATTGTCAAAACTGTTATACAGATTTAATACAATCTCTCAATCAAAATACTAATGGTATATCTCACACAATGATAGAAAACAATCCTAAAATTTCTTTGGTATCCAAAGAGACCTAGAATAGCAAAAGAAATTCTGGGCAAAAAAGGTAAGGCATGGTACATCACAATCCCTGACTTGAAATTATACTACAAGGCTACTGTGATAAAAATAGCATGGTACTGGTAAAGAAATATACCTGAGGATCATTGGCAGAGAATAAAAGATGCGACAATTCCACCCACATTCTGCTACCTTATCTTTGACAAAGGGGCCAAGCATGTTCACTGGGAGAAAATATCCTCTTTAATAAATGATGCTGCAAAGCTTATTTTCCACATGCTGAAGACTAAAACTAGACCCATATCTCTCACCGTATGAAAGACCTAAATATAAAAATAGAAGCAATCTGCTGGAAGATAGAATAGGTAAAACTCTTGCAGACATAGTTGTAAGCAAAGACTTCATGAACAAACCCCTGACTGCACAGGAAATACTGAAAAGAATTAATGACTGGTATTGCATCAAATTAAAAAGCTTCTGCATAGTGAAAGAAACCACCAATAGTAAAGAGACAACCCCCAGAATGGGAAAATACTTTTCCCAGCTAATCCTCAGACAAGGGGTTAAAATCTAGAATATATAAAGAATTTTTCTAAAAAATCAAATTAGACACACAGTCCCAAAATAGGCATTTGAAAGAATAGATACTGCTAAGTTGAAGTACAAACGTCAATTAAATATATGAAATAACATCACTGGTTATTCAAAAATGCAGATTAAAACAACATTGAGGTTCCATCTTACTCCAGAAAGAATGGCTATCATCAAGAAAACAACCCATGACACATGCAGGAGAGGCTTTGGGGTAAAAGGAACCATTCTTCATCATCAGTAGTGTAAATTGGTACAACCACTTTGGAAATCAATAGGAAAATTCCTCAAAACACTAAAACTAGAGGTTTCATTTACCCTAGCTGTGCTCCTTCTAGGTATCTTCCTGAAAGATTTAAAAAATCATATCACAGCAATGTTTTCATACTAGGGTACATAGCAGCACAAAGTGTAATAGCAAACTCTTGGAAACAGACCATATGTCCGTCAACAGATGAATGAATAAAACAGTAGTACTTATATACAATGGAGTACTAATTTGCTGTAAAGGATAAACCTGAATCATTTGTAGGAAAATGGATATACCCTGAGACCATAATCTTAGGTAAAATAAATCAGATACACAAGTTTAAATGCCACATTGTTTCTCTTGTGTGAGAAACCCAAAGGGTAAAGAAGAAGCGAGATGGAAGATAGATATTGGCCAGTAGGAAGAACGTATTCAAATTGGAAGAGGAGTAAGGTGGGAAAGGGAAAAGTGAAAGAAGGGAAAAATTTTTTTGTCTTTTTGAAACAAGGTCTCACTATGCAGTTCAGGCTGGCCTTGAGCTCACTTTGTAGCCCAGGCTGGTCTCGAACTCACAGCGATCCTCCTGCCTCAGCCTCCTGAGTACTGGGATTATAGGCATAATCCATCATACCCCGAAGGAAAATGGGTTTCTAAAAAAAGGGAGAATAGAAGGGAAAAATGGAAACAATCTTTTCTTCATGGAGAGAAGAGAAGTTGAAGTGGAGAAGGAAATGGGGAAAAAAGAAAAATTAAGACACATTATGTTCACATACAAATTCCCTATGATGAATTTTATGATCTTTTATGTATAGCAAATATGTATGGTACTAATAAATTTTTTTTAAAATGGAAGGTGATCCTACATTCTTTTTTGGAACCAGTGTCTTACTATGTTACCCTGTGAATTCCTGGGCTAATGGGATCCTCCTTTGTTAACTTCTTGAGTATCTTGGATTCCAGGTATGAGTCACTGCATCTAGATGGCTCTATATTCTTGCAGTCTGGTGATGCTGCCATTGTTGATATGGCTCCTGCCCAGCCTGTATGTGTTGAGAGCTTCTCTGGCCATCCCCTTCTGTGTCATCTTGGTTACCTGAGATGAGATCACTGGCTCAAAAGCAGTACCAACTAATTATGGACTAAAACCTCCAAAACTGTAAAACCTTTAAACAGTTTAAATCTTTCCTCATTTTAAGTTGATTATTTCAGGTTTTGTTACAGTAAAGGAAAGCTCATTAATATACCATTAAAATAAAAACTAAAGAAGAGTATATAAATTTACATAAAAGAAATCAAAATTAATCCAGAGGTATTCCAAATGACTTAATTTTGCAAGGATATTAATTATCTCTCAATTGATTTAAAAATGTATTACAATTCTGCTTTTGAAACTCCACAGTACTTTTACAAATTATTTTTTTTAAATCAGTACTGGCAGTCAAACTCACAACCACTGGCTTGCAAGGCAGACACTTATGTCACTGAGCTAAATCCCCAGCCCCAGTGACAAATGATTTTAAAGATTCACCTAAGTAAAAGTATGCAAGAATAACTGGAAAGTTCATAATGATAAGCTTAAGAAACAGAAGTCTAGTTTTACTGTATATTTAAACATATTTTAAGGTGATAATCTTAAAAGTATATTATATAATAAATAATATAGGAACAGAATAAATAAACTAAGTATATATGACAATTTAGGTTTTGGTAAAGTTAGTATTTTGAAACCAGTAAAGAAAATATAACATCATTTAATAAAGTTGTCTGGAAAACAGGCTAGCCATTTGAAAAAGTACAGAAGATTTACTACCTCATTCCTTATTCCAAAATAAATTTAAATGTATGATGTAATTAATAGGACCATGAAAATATTATAAAAATACTCATGAGGATTTTCTAAGCATAACATAAAGCCAACAAGCTTTAAAGGCAAAAAGACATAAATTCAACTATATAAAATAAAAATTTAGCCATGCACACAACAAAATACCATAAATGAAAATTAAAAACCAAGTTGAACATAAGTATTTGCACTACATAGGATAGTAAAACCTTATTTACTTACTAAACGTAATTATTACAAATTAATAACCAATGACACATTAGAAAAATAAGCAAAGTTATGAGAAAATACAGGACCTGGAGGAGGACCACGCCTGCATCCCCATCAAGAAATCAGGCCCTGTGGTCTGATACAGGAGATAGTGAGCAAGGAGGCAAATGTGATGTGCCTTCCCAATTCCCCAAAAAACACAACAGATTGTACATGAAGGCATCCCAATGGTCTGGCCAAGGATATTGAAAAGGGGCAGGTGACCACCCCTAGGAGCTCCAGCAGCACACCCGCTACCTGGCAGAGAATTACGAGTGTGATGTGGCTGAGGCCCGTAAGATCTGAGGGCACCGGTCCCAACATCCTCACCGACACCACCGAGGGGATGCAGTACCTCAAGGAGATAAAGGATAGTGTGGTGGAACCTGGGCCACCAAGGAAGGAAAGCTGTGCGAGAACATGTGCAGGGTGTGCTTCAATGTCCATGACGTGACCCTGCACCTGACGCCATCCATCGTGGGGCAGCCAGATCATCCCCAACGCGTGGTGCTGCTCTACACCAGCGTGCTCACAGCGCAGTGGCTCCTCATGGAGCTCATCTACCTTGTGGAGACCCAGCGTTCGGAGCAAGAGGTGGGGGAGCTATAGTGTCCTGAACAGGAAGCAAAGCCACGTCTTTGAGGAATCCCAAGTGGCTGCACCCCAATGTTTGTGGTCCAGGTCTACCTGCTTGTCAGCGAGTCCTTCGGCTTCACTGCCAACCTGCGCTCAAATACCAGTGGCCAGGCCTCCCCCAGTGCATGTTTGATACTGACCGATCCTGCCCACGACCCCTTAGACAACAGCAACCGCCCCAGCCATGTGGAGACCTGCAAGCGCAGGAGCCTGAAGGAGGGCATCCTGGCCTTGGACAACTTTCTAAGCAAGTTGTGGGCAGCACCATTCTCGGCTCCACCACGGCATCCCGTGCTCACATTCTCAAATGACACCTTGAAACTGTCCCCACACAGTGACCTCCACTTGCCAGATTTCCAGGCCTGCTTCATGCCATCCAACAATTCACACCCCAAGCTGTTTCTATTTATTTTGGGTTCCAGAGCAGCAGAAAAGCTCCCTCTGCAGGGACTTATTCCTCCTGTGGGTGGGGAGGCGGGGAAGGACACTCAGTCTTCCTTAATTTTCATTTGTTCAGAGGAAACCACAACTCAGAGGTCCAAAAATTTAAAATAAACACATTAAGAGGTTTACTTGGGTAAATGGCCTGAAGCCACTCTTATCACAGAGAGGGGACAAATAGGTGGGCAGTTAAGTCCTGGAAGGCAGGGTCCTGTGTGATATCACTATGAGCACCATCAACTGTCTTAGTGCCACTGAAATAATAAATTCAATATGGTGGTGAAAAAAATAAATGTATGTAGGATACTCAACCATAAAATTCAAACCAAAATATTTTCTTTGACTTATCAGATTGGTAAAAATGTAAAACATTAACAATTTTCCATGTTGGTAAAGATGTGGAGAAATAACACTGTGCATGGGATTACACAATTGGTTAAGTTTGAGGTCATTTCATTAATGTCTATAAACATTAAAAAATGCAGACCCTTTGACTTAGCAACTCCACCTTGATAGGAATATATTAAGATGGATATATACTAATTATCACTGTAGAATTATATGTAAAGATAAAAATTGAAAAAATACTATATAGGTTTCTGGTTAAATAATTCTTAATATTCACACACTGTGATATGACAAAACCATAAAATGATGAGACAAATTATCATTTTTTATTTGAAAGATGAGATCTTTCTGTGTTGCTCAGACTGGCTTTAAACTCCTGGGTTCATGAAATTCTCTTGCCTCAGCTTCCTAAATATCTTTGTTCAGCTGACATATTACTATTTAAGATTTTTAAAAAATGTTTTTCAAATAGTTAACATTCATAGGATTAGGTCAATTTTGCAAGTCTATATCTGGTAATCTTAGTAATTCTTTTGAAGATAACTATGCAAAATAATAACCTTAGTTATACTGCTACCACTTTGGGTTTTTTTTGTTTGTTTGTTTGTTTTCCTTTTTATTGGTACCAGGGATTGAACTCATGACCGCCTGCTTGCAAGGCAGGTGCTTATGTCGCTGAGCTAAATCCCCAGCCCCCACCACTTTGTTTTGAAAGCCTATATTGTCATTGTTTTGGGCTCTTCGTTATTGTTATTTATTTGTCTCTTTTGTTTCTTGTTTTTCTTTATTTTGTTTTGTTTAGTTTTTCCCTCTAATACAGGAAGGATAGATGTACATGTATAGGCTCATACATGCCTAGTACTTCTAAAGAGTTTACAGGTATTGATTTTATCATGTGTGATGGTATGAACAACTACTTTGAAGAAAGTAAGACACTATGGCAGCCATTACTGATTTTCTATCTTTTTGTTTTGAAGTCTAATAATGCTTTTATTCTTTCTTTTGATTGGTTTTAGTCTGTTTTGTATTATTTATTTCAATATATGTGAAGGTAGCTATAGCTGTTATAAAGAAAACAAGAGACATTATGGTAGTCATAGTTGATTTTCCTATTGTCTGGTTTTGAAGCCCTGTAATGCTTTCATTCTTTTGTTTTGACAGGTTTTATACTGTTTTGTCCTGTTTGAATGATTGTACGTGAAGGTATGGACAACTATTTAGAAGAAAACAAGAGATATTATGATAGCCATTATTGATTTCCTGTTGTCTTGTTTTGAAATCCTGTGTTGCTTGCATTCTTTGTTCTGATCTTCTATGTTCTGTTTTGTTTTGTTTTAGTCTCTATTAAAATAAAAAAATCTTCAAAATCAAATTAAATTTTACAGTAGTACTATTTTCACAGTAAAATTAAGTGGGAAACACACTTTCCATATATTCCTGTCCCCATGTGTACACAACTTTTCTTTCTGTTGACATATTGTACCCCTGTGCTATGTTTTTTATGAAGATTAAACTACACTGGCACATCATTATCATCCAGAGCCTAAAGTTTATATTATGATTTACTTTTAGTGACTGTATTGGTTGAAGTTTTTCAGTGAAACAGAACCAATAGGATAGTTCAATAGACAGGTAGACAGGGTCTGGGGATTTAGCTCAGTGGCACAGTGCCTGCCTGGCAAGCATGACGTTGTGAGTTCAACTCTTGGCGCCAAAAAAAAAGGTAGGTAGGTGATAGATAAGCAGTTATCTACACAGATGACAGACAGATAGATAGATTTATTATGGGAATTGGCTCATGAAACTGTGGTGACTGAGACGTTCCATGATCTTCTGTAAGCTGGAGAACCAGGGAAGCCAGTGGTGTAATTCAGTCTGAGTCAGAAGATCTCAGAACCTGGGCTAGAGATAAAGGCAATGGCTTAACTCAAGCCAAAAGCCTGAGAACTGGGAGAGCCAGTGGTATGATTCTGAACTGAAAGCTGAAGGTCATACAAGTGAAGAGTGTTTATGTGTACAAATTACATATCCATAGATATCAATTTACATTGAGAAAAGCCTGGAAAGATTCATATCAGACAGTTATCCAGAGTGAGAAGGCTGGTGTAAGTCCCAGAGTCCAAAGGTCCAAGAATGAGGAGCTCTGATGTTGACGGGCAGAGAGGAAGGATATCCCAGCTGTTAAAAATGCTCCTTCATCTGCGGAGTTAAGGATGGCAACCAAATTTTGGAGAATTTGGACATTTGGGGCACATGTGAAAGAGAATATGGTTACTGCCTCTCCTGTAGAGAATGCTGCAGGTGGAGGAACTGCCTAAAGTAGCTGATGACAGCAGGTTGGGGAAGGAACTCAAAAGTGAATTAGCCTGTACTTCCACTTCTAGGCATGGTGAAGATGTCTGAGTTTACCCAGCAACAAGGAGATACCTCAGAATGTAGCTAGAACAAGTTTCTGCTATGTCACCCTGTAGGAGTGAGTGGGCGCCAGCAGTAAGAGGCCAAGGGGGGTCCTGCTGAGAAAAGGAATGAAAAGAAATCAGCATGAGAGCTCATTACAGCGATCCTCCTGCCTCAACCTCATGAGTAGATTATAGGCATGCACCACAATGCCTGGCTTAATTTTATGTTCTTCCATATGAAGTTTGTTACACTGAGTATTAGTTTTAAAAGAATTAAGAAAAGTAACTTAGATGAAACAAGTTCTTTGAATTGGTTATAAATTATTTGATGGAAAATTAATTTTTATACACAATCAGGAATCCCAATGAAGCTTGGATATCATAAACACAAACAGAACAACAAAAAAGACACACATAACTCAAATGACTGAACATCAAAAAGATTTTTTTGCTTTGTTTTGTTTTTTTTGAGTTGGATTCTTTACATAGTTCAATCTGAACTTGAATTCACTATGTAGCCCAGGCTGGCTTTGAACTCACTTTGATCCCTTTGCCTTAGCCTCCTGAGAGCTAGAATTATAGGCCATGCTGAACTCAAAAAAGTTTTCAGAGAAGCAAAATAAAAATGATCCATTACTTACAAGGGAACACCAATAAGACTGATAGCCAACTTTTCACCAGAAACAATAATAAATAGATCATATATTCAAAGTACTAAAACATGTCAACCAAGAATCTTATAACCAGCAAATTTATTTTTCAAAAATGAAGGCAAAGAGACCTTCCTAAATACACATGAACAGAGAATTTGTTGCTAGCAGACACACCTTATGAGAAATACCACAGGAAGTTCTTTAGGCTAAAGGCAAATGAGCCCAATGCTAACTCAAATCTATGCAAAAAAACAAAGAGAGCAGTAAAGGCAGTTACATTTTAAAGGCATTATTAATATGCAGCTTTGTCTTTTCTTTTCTCAATTGTTTTAAAAAGCAACTGTAGGACTGGAGATGTAGCTCAGTTTCAGAGTACCTGTGTAGTATATGTGAATGCCCAGGTTTGATTTCATCACTGTGAAAAGGAATAATTACACAAAATTATAGATATGTGAGTGCATGTATATAGTATACATATATATATATTATATATATATAGTATATATATATATATATATATATATATATATATATGGCTTACACACATGTATGAGAGAGAGAGAACTGGATCTATGATATACAAAATTGTAATATTTGTATTTATGTGTAACATATTTGGCAATTATAATACAAAGGAAGTAAGTGAGAACAAAGTTGTATTGGCATGAAACTGACTAGAGAGGGTAAAGTAATAATTAAAAAGTATACTGCTGAGCCAGGTGTAGTAGCATACACTGTAATCCCAGGACTCCGGGAGGCCAAAAGAAGAAGATCAAAGTATGATGGGTGATAGTTTTGGTACAAATTCAGCACTAAATATTGGTTGCATAACATTGAGATTAAGATATAGGTTCTGGATCAGACTGCAATCACCCACTGCAGTGTATGCTATGGCTTTGTAGCCTACCTTCTGGAGCTAATCCTGGGACTCAGTGAAAGCTTATGCACTTACCTGTAGCCCTTTCTTCATGTACTTACCTGTGTGACCCTAATCTTTGAGCTTCTCTCTCCTGCTTCTAGGAAGTCAGTTTAGTCATTAAGATGTTGATTATTTATAAGTCTCAGAAAACCACTAGTGCAATGCTGTTTCTATCTTCCTTCACTTTTCTTTTTGAAATCAGCACCACTACAATGTTTTTACAGTGTAGAAAGTAAAAGGCATTCACACATGGGAAGAATTTCTAAACTATTTACGGGAACAGATTATATAACACACAATGTAATGAACGGATACTCTGAAGAAGAGCCACTAGGAAACCCAATGCGAATTCTGTAGCATTATGATATGAAATCTAACAAAACTATCTTTCACTGTTCAGAGTGATATTAGTCTAGTCTCTTATGTTCAGTGTCAGCATATGTAAAGATAAAGACAGCTACTACGAAGAGACTGAGAAACATTATGGTAGACATTATTGACTTCCCCAAAATCAAGTCTTGAAGCCCTAAAAAGCCTTCATCATCCTGTAATGATCTGATTATTTCTATAATGTTCAGTATGTATTCAATGTGTGTGAAGATGGGAACAACTATTTGGAAGAAAACTAGAGACAATAGGATAGACAGTGAAGATCTCCAGTGGACTTGCTTTGAAATCTATGTTTCTTTAAATTGTTTCCTTATATAATGTTTTGTTCTGTTTTGTTATGCTTAATCTTACCCTCTTTAAGATAAAAAAAAGTGTGTAGGACTGATAACCATATTACTAAGTCCTTGTTGGATTGTTGAGCAGAACTGTTTGCAGTGTCGTTTGAATATCACTTTGTATGCTTTAATTTTGTAACTCGAGCAACTATTTCTAAGATGACGGTATGTAACTCATCAACTGGTGATTTCTTACTGTTTATTTTTCTGAAATTCTGTATTGTTTCTACCCTTTTTATCTGTTTTTTTTTTCTTTAAATAAAAAAATTTAGAAAAGAAAGTAAAAGGCAATAAGCTTTTGCAAATGGGTAGGGGAGCAGGGAAGGGGACAAAACAGAATTAAGATATGTTATATACATGAACAAATCCCCCACCATAATGTAATCTTTAGGTACTTCAAATACATTAAATAAAAAAAGAATATATATATATATATATATATATATATAATCCTAAAATTCTTGAAGATGGCCTAGGATGGGTAGGATGATGGAGTCGTCAAGTTGCTTCTAAGGCTGTATTTAAAAAGATCTTTTAGTGGGAATAGAATGCAGATCTGGAGCAGTGTCCAGTCAGTGACTGTGCATGGCAGTAGTGTCAGCATGTGACAATTTCTACTCAGTATGAGACACTTCAGATAGGCATTCTTTGCTATGGAGTTCCTCAACGAGTTGGCCAAAACTATCTGCTTGATTAATCCTGAAAGTGAATCCAGGGATTTACTTGAGACAGGGTCTTACTAAGTTACCAAAACTTAGTGGTTGAGGGCAGGGTATAGCTCTTGAAACTTGTGGCAAAGATGGTGATTATGTGGTTCTCCTAGGAAGCTCTGCTTTATGAAGCCTATTCTACAAAGCTTGAACTTCTAAGTCAGCTTTCCTGAGGTCCTCAGGGCTCTGTTGGATTTGGATGCCTATGATAGGCATCAAGGAAAACTATTTTGCTAGCCTGACTTGCTTTCAGTCATTAAGGTTGGAATAGATTGTCATTCAGGCTCAGAAAAACTTGGAGCAAAGAAGTTTCCTCCCTGTATCTCAGCAAAGGTATGACTCTTCATGTAGTTTACTTATGATCCTCAAGAGCAAAGTCTCCTTAATCTTTTATAATTCACTGGTTACCATTACTCCAGAGACCCTAACAATCTGAGCTCTCTGATGAGAAGTCAAAATTATGAGCAGGAAAAGGAAATGACCTATTTAAAGAAACATTTGTTAGGAGGAAGGAACCAACTCACACAGCTAGGCAGGTGGCTTCAATTGATGTAAAAGTACAGTGTGCATCAGAAGGAACTATTATATGATTAAACAAGTCAATATTTGTAAAATATTTAGAACAGAACATGATACATAGTGTGTGTTATATATTTGCCAAATAGTAAACCAAAACAAAAAAGTAACGAGAGCTTTCAAAGATGTGCAAATAGAACTAGAAAACATAATTTTAAAATTTAAAAATTCAATACATTAAAGTGAAAAAAAAAAGATGAGTGTTAACTAAGAACCATATTGGTATTCTGGAAGATCAAATAGAAAAAACATCTTTCATCAGATCTTTAAAAATGTAAGGAGGTAGGGCTGGGGATTTAGTGCAGTGGCATAAGTGCCCTCCTGGCAAGTGTGAGGTCCTAAGTTAGATCCTTGGTACAAAAAAAAAATAAAAAAATAAAAATGTAAGAAGGGGCCTGCGATATAACTCAGAGGCACAGTGTTTGCCTGGCAAACAAAGTCCTGAGTTCAATTCCTAGTACAAATAAGTAAATAAAATAAAAATGTAAGAAGGTAGAAAGGTTTGGGCTGTGTCTGCCACAAAAACACATGAAAATGGTTAAAACCACAAGCTAAAAGCTACCTTAGGGCCTGGGGTTTAGCTCACTGGCGTAAGTGCCTGCTTGGCAAACATGAGTTCGTGAGTTTGATCCCTGACACCAATAAATAAATAAGTAAATAAATAAAAGCTACTTTAAAAAAAACTAAACATCTTGCCTGGCTAGTGTAAGGTGCTGAGTTTGATTCTTGGTATAAATATAAAAAAGGAAATGAAATCTATTGAAATTTGCATCATTTTTGGTCTGTGTGCAATTTGCAAAATTATCCTGAAAGTGGAATTTATGTGCACAAATCTGAAGAGTGGACATTTAAGATCTGTGAATTGTTATATTAGACAAAAATAAGTAGCATTCAAAAGGCTACCTTCTATGGAGAGACCTTTGAATCAAATTATTTTGATGTTAGCTTTCCTTTCACTGCCCTAAACTAGATAGAACTTTTAATAAATCAAAATTTTAAAAGGGCAGTCCTCCTAGAAAACAAGGAAAGCACATTCTATTAATTTGAAGTTCTTGTTTCCCTCCTCCCCTAAATCAAGAACAGTATTCTGGGAAAGGGAGGGTTGGGCTGGATCCATACACAGAGTATAAGGATACAGAATGACATCTCTTTGGACCAGAGCTTCAGTGGGCCAAGGGTGTCCCAGCTGCCAAACTCACTGTCTTCCAGTTAATTTCTACACTGGTTTCACGAGACTTCATTAGAGGCGAATTGAGGCTTAATTGGCCTCTTCTGTGAGCACAAAGAAGAAAGTCAATACAGCTGAATTTACCTGACCATACTCTAATTGAATTTTGAAAGGCAGATGAGCCTTATGTAATTTTAATTGCTTGTACCCAGTGTCTGGATGAATAGAAGAGGGATGAGTTAGAGGCTCTGGGTTCCACTGCCTTTGAGGCAAGAGCATCCTGGCTGCCCTTATGCTAAACTTGCTCTGTGTCTCTGTGTCATTCATCCTTGTTCTCCCCGAGTTAGGGGAAACAAATTAGTAGCAGGACTAGATCATTGCAAGCAATTACTGGGTGGGGAAAGCTCAAAGTGGGTTTGATTCCCACCAGTGGCACCTGGGAAAGGGAACTGGGGCCTGTGGTGTAGACCAGTCTCCAATATTCAGGGAAGGCTCAGAGTTGGTTCAATATTCTGGAGCTCAATGATAACATTTAACAGCACCCATTAAGGTATATTTTACATATGGCACTTCTTCAGGTAATTGCTAAAATATATGTGGTCCAATTGTTCTCTAATATTTCTATATGCTTTATCTAGAAATGCTTCTACATAGTCAATAGATTTTACATCTCTCCTGGAGGTTCATAAGACTGTGCAGGACTGTTGACCTCAATAGGAGAAATAGAAGAAATTATGCTGTTCAAAACAGTGGCCATTATAGAGTGCATGAAATGTAACTAATCTGACAGGAAATGTGCTGAAATGTGAATTTCAAAGATTTAGAATGAAGAAAAAAAGGAAAATGTTCCACAATGTTAAACTGAATATTAAGGACATATGTCAGGCATATATTGATCATCAGAATATATATATACATATATATATTCTAATACTGCTAGGAATAGAATACAGGGCCTCCCTCAGGTTAAGCACAAACTACTATTGAGTTACAACCCCAGCCTATTTAACTTTCACTTTTTAAAGTGTAGTGAGTAGGGGAGAACATGGCGGATAGATAACAGCAGCTACAGAGGTTCTCTGAGATAACCAGCTTAGATTCCAGGAATGGTGCAGTGTGGGGAGTCCTAAGCAGGGTAGATATACCCTGCCGACCCAGGAACAAACTAAGCTGAGAGAAACCAACTGGAAATGCAGTCCCGGTGCTATGACTGGAACAGCTAAAGTCTCAGTGCCACAGCTGGAACCTGTGCCTCTGGAAACCACTGCTTGAATTTCCTGCCGCCACTGCTGCATCTGAATTGGCACAGCAGGGATAGAGACACAAAGCTCTGAGAGCAGGAATTGGCAAACCAAATTGAGAGCAGAGCTGGCGGAGAGCCCTGTATCAACCTGCAGTGAGTGAGAGGAACAGGGGCCCTTCCATACACTAGGAGGCTCCAAGACTGGGATCCGGCAGACTAGCCAGAACAGGACGCTGCAGTGATTTCAGTCACATATTCCCCTCTCAAGTGGGATTGGTGTGGAGTGCTTGACCTGGATGACACTGCAGACTAAGACACAGTAGGCTAGCCCAATCCAGGTCCCTGCACCTCGCAGTGCACCCTAATGCAGTGACGCCTTCAGCAGGTTGACTGACCTGGAGGGGCGGGTCCAGCATAGGCTTCCCAGGTGTGTGTCTCCCTAGTACACTGCAGTGGGTGGGAACACCTAGCCGGCATGATTTAAACAAACTGTAACTGACAAAGAAAGAAACTGGGCCTCCTATATATGCTTGTATGGAAGGAACAAAAAGTATGGGAAGAGGGAGCAACAAGAAAGGGTCCTCAGTCCCCAATCCTGAGAACACTGATCCAGGAAAGGTAAGTGCAAAGGATAATGAGGACAGAAAACATGCAATATCAGGCATGGCACCAATAGACATAAATCGATGTCTCTGGGACCTCATAGACAAGTTCAAAAGTGAAGTATTTAACGAAGTAAAGCAAGATATAAGTAGAATAGTTAAAGAAATGCTAAGCACCTCCCAAGAAAAAACAGATGGTGGAATGGAAGAACAGAAAAAAAGGGGAGAATTGTTTGATGGAGAAAATAGAGAAAATTTAGAATACATGAAGCAGGTTCAAAGAGATTACCAGGAAACTAAAAGCTCTCTTGAAAGTTGGCATAACAGCTCGAAAGAAACTAAGCATAGATTATCTGAACTGGAGGACAGATTTGTAATGTGCGAGCATGAAAGGAAAGTTTTCTTAAAAATAACAAGGAAACAAGCAGTAACAATACAAAGGCTAGAATATGATAAGAGGATCTATAACTTAGGAATTAAGAATGTAAAGGAAGAAGCAGGGATACAAACAAAGGAACTGCAAAGTCTATTCACAGAAATAATCAAGGAGAACTTCCCTAATATGGGAAAACGTAAAGATATGCAGATGTATGAGGCATACAGGACTCCAGCCACCTACAACCCAAACAGAACTACACCCAGGCATATAATAATCAAAATTCCAGAAATCCAGTATAAGAACAGAATATTAAAAGCTGTCAGAGACAAGAAACAGATCACTTACAAGGGAACACCCATCAGAATTACAGCAGACTTCTTGGCACAAACCATCAAATCACGAAGAGCATGGGGAGAAATAATTCATGCTTTGAAAGACAATAACCTCCAGCCAAAATTGATATATCCTGCACAACTGTCCCTAGAAATTAATGGAGAAACAAGGTGCTTCCAGGATAAAGAGGAACTAGGGGAATTTACAACCACCAATTCAACTCTATAGAGAATACTCCAGGACATTCTAAAAGAGAAAAATACCAGGATTCCAGAAACAGTGGCAGAGAGGCCACAATGAATGGAGCAGAAAGCAAAATGAAGAAGACAAACTGACAACTAATGACAGAAAAAGAGCTCAACAGCAATGAGGCAGAGAAGGTTGGATGGTATGAATAGCTATTTTGGAAAAAACAAGACATCATAATAGCTAGTGCTGATTTAATATCATCTTGTTTTGAAGTCCCATCAAGCTTTTGTTCTTCTCTCTCCATTGGTCTTAACATGTTGTATCTTATTGGATTTTATTATATGTGATAATATAAAGAAAAATTTTTATAGACAAGGAGATAAAACAGAAACCATTGTTCATTTTCTGTTTGTTGGTTCTAAATACCCTGTAATACTGTCATTCTCTGGAATTGTTTTACATTGTCTTGATATGTTTGATGCTACAGTATACAAAGTTATACTCAAAGATTTCAAGGAAAGAGACACTATGGTAACTACTTTTATGTTGTGATCTCTTGTGGTGAAACACTATTTTGCTTAAATTGTTATGTTTTGATCTGTGCTGTTTTGTTGTTGTCCTCTTTTATCTCAATCTCCTTTTTAAATTATTTTTTTATTTTTATCTCTTTAATTAAGGGAAAAATAAATAAAAATAGCAGGATATAGTATAGTAACCCACTTTGATTTCCTATTAACTTGATTTGAAAACCTGTGTTGCTCTCACCATCTTGTTTTGACTGATTTTCCTCTATTCTGTTTTGCTTGATAGTACCAAGTTTGAGAGTATAGCCAACAACTGTGAAGACAATAATATTCACTATGATGCCCATAGTGAATCTTATTGACTATTCTTTTTAAGTCCTGTAATCTCTCCAATGTTTTGGTTTTATTGGTTTTATTCTTTACTGTTTTGTTCAATTCTATTATAACTGATGATATAAGCAATTCTTTTTAAGGTAGCAAGAGGCATTATGGTAATCATTGTTGATCACCTTGTATTCTGCTTTTACATTATGTATTAAGTCCATCCTTTTGATTTGACTGATTCTGTTTTGTTATGTCACATTTGGTTTTATTCTCTTCAAAAAAAGTAATAAAAACTGTGAGAGTAATAAAACCCAAAATGTGCAATTGTCATTGTAAAAAAGACAGGAAAAGAAAGTGCTCTAAAGTATATAACTGCATGTATATTTAAGCCTATAAGATAGATAACTGTATTACTGAGTTTTTGTTGGATCACTGAACAGAACTGTTTGCAGTCTCACTGTTTGAATGTCCACTTTATACGCTTTAATTTCATAACTTGAATAATTATTTCTAAGATGACAATATGTAATCTATTAACTAGTGATTCCCTACCGCTTATTTTTTGAAATTCTGTATAACTTGTACCCTTTTCTGTTTTTTTATCCTTAAATAAAATTTTAAAAAAAGAAAAAAAAAAGTAAGTAAAGCATATAAAATTATACATATGGCTCACATTTGTGATTCACATATTTCTATTAGACAGTGCTACTGAACATATTTGCTGTAGTTTCCTAAATTCCTGTTCTTTGATTCTCAGCATTCAAAATCAACCAGTACCGAAATAATGATAAGATCATCCTTATGGCCAGCCATGGCTTTAATAGTATCATGCTAATGTACTTAAATACTGTTGATGATCTTCAGCTCTTCTGGAATCTTTTGATCAATAGGGAGGTCACCCAGAGGTGCCCTGTGTCTATGCACACTGGAGAGTACCTCTTGACAAGGGACACAGGACACGAAGCTGTAAGCACCAACAAGACCCCCAGCAAGTATATCCTGTACAGGGTGTGATCATGACTCTAGAGAGTTTGCTAGCTGATTCTGTGAATGCCACTCTTCTAGCTATTAATCTCCCTGAGGTCCTGAGGCTGAGTGCCACGGTGTACTGTTCTATGGTTTGGTTGAACATCTGGTGCAGGAGGATGAAGCACGTGACAGGCAGGAGCAACTACAGGAGAGGCCAGCGGGTGGTGTGGGACTGGCAGGGAGTTGGAGGACTGACAACAAAGAAGGGTGAGATAGCTTCTGGGCAGCAGTGCTGCAAGAAGCGACTTGCAGCTCTTGAATAGTGTTGGCCTTCAGAGTTTTGGGCCAAGGCTGAACTCCACAGAGCCTCCCTGCTTCCCTTTTCCCTGGGCTCCAAGTGACTTCAAACCCTGAAATTCATGCCTCCTAATTCTCCTTCCTAGGCTAGGCTGGGCTGGGCTCTCCCTAGCCTTCCCTCAAAAGCTAGTGGGGTTTTATTTTTGAGTTTTAAAAATGAACTTTACTTTTTAAAAGTTCATATGTGCTTTACAGTAAACAAAAAAACACAAGAAGCGAAAAACAAAGTCATTCTCAGTCATAATCAGTTTAGTTGGTTGTGTCCTTCTGGGTTCTGCATGTAACATACAGAGCATGTCACTTTGTATGACAGAGTATGCAGTGTGTGTCCTGCTTTTCCACACATCACGAAGAGTCACCAACTTGAAATCCTAAATCTACAAGAGTAGTTTTGATAACCAGTAATACACCACATTAACTCAATCTGTTAGAAAAAAGATTGTAATCCTGACTTTCTTGGGCACAAAAATTTCACTGAAGACCAAAAATGGCAACAAGCCTCTAGATACAAGTATTGGTAGAGTTACAATTAAAATATTGCATTCTTGAGCTGCACATAGTGGCTCATGCTTCTAATCCCAGCACTCAGAAGGTTGAGACAAGAGGAGCATTGTGAGTTCAAGATCAGCCTGGGCTATAAAGTGAGCTCAAGGCCAGCCTGAACTGCATAGAATAACCTTGTCTCAAAAAGACAAAAGCAAAACAAAACAAAAAAAAAAGGCCGGTATTTTTGAAAATACCAATAAAATAAACTCCCAGAGGCCAGGCATAGTGGTGCATGCCTGTAATTCCCAGCACATGAGAGGCTGAGGCAGGACAATTGCTGCCAGTTCAAGGCCAGCCTGGGCTACAAAGTGAGCTTAAGAGCAGCCTGAGATACAAAGTGAGCCCAAGTCCAGTCTGAACTACATAGTGAAACTCTGTCTCAAAAAAAGACCAAAACAACAAAACAGAACTAAATAGACTCCCAGATAGCTATACTAAGGTAGGCTGGAAGAAAGAGAGAAAAGGAGAACCAAAGGAGAGAAAATATTAGGTAATAAAAAAGTAGATTTTAAAAACTTCTCATAGGGTAGTGTGGCAGGCTATGGGCCCTCCAGGGGGAGAACCACCTGTGGCTCCTGAGATCCGAGCCTTGTTGGAACTTAGAACCCTGGAAAACCAAGCAAGCAGTTCCCCTCCCTGGTAATTGGCTGTGTTGTGGCAGGCTGCAGCCGCCCCTGGGGAAGAACTACCTGTGTCTTCTGAGATCCGTGCCATGTTGGAACTTAGAATGCTGGGAAATAAGCAATCAGCCTGCCTCCCTGCTAAGCAATAGTGAGCCTACTGGTGCATGGGCTGAGAACCAATCATCCCACGTCCCCTACCTCCTCTCTCCTGCCCCCCGTTAGTAAATGGGAACCAGGGATCTTAGTTTCTCTTGGGAGACTGACCATAGCAAATAAGGGGAATTTCCTTCTACCATCTCTTTGAAGGCAAATATTTTTATTACTGTATTGCTTTATTCTGATTAATGCTACTTCTCTATTCAATATTCTGTTTTGATAAGTTCTGTAATGTTCTGTATTTCATTTTATTTTGATATACGTGATTGAAAGAAGAACTATTGTGAAAATAATGAGATATACTGTAATACCTATTACTGTTATCCCAGTAACCTGCTGTGAAGTTCTGTACCAATTTCACTACACTGTCTCAGTTGGCTTTATTCTGTCTTGTTCTGTTGTATTTTACTACCTTCAAAATAAAAATTAAAACAAAAAACCAAACAAACAAAAAACCTCTCACAACCTTATAACTCTGGTCATATCAGTGGCATTTGCACATAAGACATAAGGTTCACAATGTGGACAAATATTTTGGAATGAGTAATACAGGAGATGTACAGGATTTTTATTATGAACATTGTAACTTCACATTGGAGAACATAACACAAAATCTGAAAAAATTGAAAGAGATAAAAACAATAACCTCTCAAATAATAAAGAAATTTGAATATGAAACTGAAAAATCCATTGGGTTGCATAAAATAATTTTATATGACAAGTATCATAAAAAACTAGTATTTATTTATTCTTTTAGAACATTCATAATGTTGAAGCTCCAAAATAATAACCAAGGATCAGGGAGTGACAAGGCTGTCTTACACCTCTCCCCCAGCCACTCAGTTGTCTTCTACATAGTTTGACAATCTCCTGTGTACTTTCAGAGATGTTTACATCACACTTTTTACATAAGTGCTAGCATAATGCATACATTGTTCTGTTATTTCCTTATCTTAATATTATGACTTTGAAATGTACCAAAGGAGCTTGCTTCTACTTCTTTTTAGTATCTACACCATATTTTATTTTAAGGGTAAGGCACATTGTTATATTATTTGTTTACCATTCCCTCTTATAAATGAGTAGTCAATCTTTTATTACTATAAATAATATTCACTGAATAACATTGTACATCTCTATGTATATATGTAGAAGATTTTTTAGACATGGGATTTCTGGGTCAAATGGCATGCACATATTGAATTTTAACAGCCTTTGCCAAATTGTTTTCCATAGGAGTTGTAACAATTTATACTCTTACCAATGATGCATGAAAATTGCCTGTTTTTCTGCACTTCATGAAAATTGTTTTTTTTTAATTGAACTTTTGGTCTTATATCAAATGTAAAGAGTATTTCAGGGTGGTCCTATGTTTTAGTTTTTTAATTATGAGAGAATTTGAACATGTCCCTCAATTGCATTTATTTTTTTAAAAATTCAACTAGTATTTTGAGTTTGGAGGAGGAAGATCTTGAAAACAATGTGCTATCTGTTCACATATTGAGAGTACACATCAACAGGACTTATCACTATTGATCTACACCTTGATCACCTCTTTGAGGTAGTGTTTAGCAGGTTTCTCCACTGTAAAGTTGCTCATTTTTAAAAACCACTTTTTGTACTTTGTCATTTGGAAGTATATCACAATTCCCAGTACACACTTAAATAGTGAGGACTTATGATCAATCTCCTAGAAGAAAGAGCACATACATAATTTTTTTAAAAAATGAATTCAAAATCCATAATTATTTGAAAACCTTCTTCATAGATTTGTTCCTACTACTTATTACTTATCTATAACAGTATGAATATCTATTTTATACCTTGTGTTTTAATCTAGTACTACTTTACTTCCTTTTTTACATATGTTGTTCTCGGTAGATCTTTATTATGGTGTTTTTTAAAAATTTTTGAGAATTTTATTACTTTGGGGCACTAAAACATGCTTCAGTTTCATCTTGTATAGTTCCTGTTCCAGTTTATAGAGTCAGTCATTTCTCTAAGAAGTTCTGGTTCATTTTATTGGGGAATAGTATTAGAAGTCAAGATGTGAGTATTTGGTGTACTCATTGCTTTAAGGGTACCATTTCTTCTATGAGACTCTTAATCTCAGGGTTGTGCATTCGAGCCCCATGTTGGGTGCCAAATATTGTAATCCCAAATACTGAGTACAGTCATCCAAGTATTATATTCCCTTTTCCAGTCTTTCACACAATCCAAAACGTTATGTTTATAATTCCATTGAGATATTATTGGAATTCCAGCCAGTTAATTTCAATATACCTCCTCCAATGCAACCCACAGTGAGATAAAGACACCAAGACATGTTCAAAGTTAAGGGCAGCCGAGGCATCCTCGGTCCAATCCCCAGGAGGATATGTGGACAAAGGTCCTGATTTTAGGCCTTTCCCAGAATTTATGATCTTGTGAAGAAAGGGGTGGTTTGAAGATGAGTGACAGTGAGGACGGCAAGAACTACACGAGTAACGAGCTGGCTAGTCAGATGGTGAGAAAAGCATCTCTGCAAAATACAGAGATAAGGATACGCAGAAGAATCAATTTGCAATTAAGGTAGCAACTAGATTGTTTTTGGAGGCTGTTGCACTGGTTTCTGATATGTAAATTTTTGTGCCTGGGGGACTCATAGTTTCTTTACCTTGAGGCTCGTACCCAGTTGACATTGCTGGAACTGACTGACTCTACCATCCTGCTGTACTTTTATATATTTTAGAGAAAGCACTATTTGAGGAAGCAGGAGACTGTGATAGCTTTAGAGATTACATAACAGTAACTCGGTAGCCTTATTTGCAATGCTTAGAGCCAATTAAAGAGAAAAGAAAATACCATAGTCAGCTCTGAAACTATCAGTATAAGAAAATAAGTCTCCATATAATCAAAGTTACAACAGTTGTTCTGCATTCAAAGGGAGTCACTCAAATTGTCTCCCACATAGCTGACACCAAAAGGAGATATATGTACTTATGTGAGTCTTTATAGGTTCTTACAAATATTTTACTTGACTATCTACATATTAAGGTTAAAAATAAATTCATACTAACATATTTTACTTGACTCCATTTCCTACAGATCATTCTACTGCCCAATTGTGCTTTTTTGTAATATTTGATGAATAATTATATAACAAAATTGTTAAAAACTTTAAAGAATTTCTAGAAGAACATTTATTGGGACGTGGGAGAAATTAATTTGGATCAGGAAGATCTTTTTCGTTTATATCAGTACCAGGGATCGAACTCACAACCACACACTTGCAAAGCAAGTGCTTATGCCAATGAGCTAAATCCCCAGCCCCAGGAAGATCTTTTAAAATGAGACATAAAACCCAGAAGCCATAAAGGAAAATAGAGTTATTTGACTGCATAATTTTAAAATTTTTTTGTATCTCCAAACAGCACAAATAAAATAAAATAACTCATACAGAAAGAAGTATTTTCAGCACATACACAATACATATAGGAGTTATACTTCTAATACTCAAAGTATTTCTGCAAAACAAAGCCTAACTGAAAAGTGAGCCAGAACTATGAATAAAAAGATTCACAAGGATAATATGTAAATGGCCGGTTAATGTATGAGAAGATAGTCAATTTCCCTAGTGGTGTCAAAAATAAAGGAACTAAGAGAAAGGGCACTCAAAAGTTTGCTGGAGATAATTAAATTGTTCTAAAATATAAATTTTTCTAACACTTTGGGCGATAAATATGAGTGTAGATGTTTTAGAAGAAAGTAAGGAATAGGTTTTGACAACCTGTATTAGTCAGATTTTCCAGCTCTGGGAAAATGTCACACTGGAAACCTAAAGGAGAAGGGGTTAGTTTGGCTCTTAGTTTTAGAGAATTAAGTCCATGATTGGCTGGCTCCAAGGAGAAACATCATGGCAGAAGGGTGTGGTAGAGCAAAACTGCTCATTTCATGGCAGCAGAGAAACAGAAAGGGGAAGAACATCAGAGGCGCCAGCAAGAGATATATTCTCCTGAGGAGCTCCATCAGTGACACACCTCCAAAAGGGCCCTGTCTCCTAATATGGCATTGAACTATGAACATGAGTGGGCTAATCTACTGATGAGTATAGTACCTCAGGGCCCAATCCGCTCTCTGGGAGTTTCTTAATCCACTCAGTGTGACAATTAACCTTGCCCATCACAATCTCTCTCTCTCTCTCTCTCTCTCTCTCTCTCTCTCTTTCCTTCTCTTTCTGTCTCTCTCTGTCTCTCTCTGTCTTTGCAGTGCAGGAGAGTGAACCCATAGCTTTTACACTGAGCTACATCCCTAGGCTTTTATTAATTTTTTTTTAAATTTTGGGACAGAATATTGCTTAATCACTAACTTGCCTACCCTGACTTCAAATTTGTAATCCTTCTGTCTCAACCTTCCAGAGTTCTGGGGTTACAGGTGTGTCTGACCACACCTGGTTACAATTCTTCATTTTGAAATCTGTCTTACATAAATAGAAGTACAGGTACAAGCATACTTATGGTAGCATTGTTTGTAGAGGCAAATCAGAAATTTCCTGAACGTTTACCAACAAATAAATGATATATCCAAAAAATAAAATATGACACAGCTATTAAATATAGATTAGATATATAGTTTATTCACCTGGATGAAATTCCATTAGGCATCAAAAAATAAACAAAGATCATTGCAAAATAGTGTATATAGTACAATCCTGTTACTGATAACAATGAACAAAAATGCCAATGATAGTTTATGCTTATTTTTTGAATGAACAAAGGCCAGAGAAGAGATGTATTAGATTGAGGTTTCCCAGAATTGAACATTGAGGTAAAGATTTAGCACAGATATTGTATTTGGGAGGTGCTCATGTGAAGTATTGGTAAATAAAAAGAAAACTGAGGTAGGGGAAGAAGAAATCTAGGCAGAATACTAGTGAGCAGGTTATGTGTGTGGGTAATGGGGCTCAGTCCTACTGAGGATTTCTAAGTAATTATAGAACACTCTTCAGAGTGTTACGAATCTGAAATTACTGTGCCAGTGATGAGTCTGAAATTACTGTGCCGTTCTATTCCGTATATGGCATTGCTTGTTGTTATTTTTTTTTTTTTTTTTGGAGTGAGGGAGATTCAGAGGCTTCCACTTAACCATTCTCATGATAGTGGCCTTTTCTCTTTGGGTAAAGGAGCAATTAAGGATTCATCCAACTTCTGAGGATTTTCACTGTAACAGTACATTCAAGGACTAGAGGAACAGACAAAGAATGATCTGTGGTTCCATTGTGAGACTCGTGTCAGGACTTCATTTTTCACCAGGCCTCATTACATTCTACTCCAAGAAGGGGTCATGCTGGGGTTTTGGATTTCCTGGTTTCAGCCCCCTAAAAGATGCATACTCTTCTTTTCCCAGTATATAATCATGCTAACTATATAGTTGCCATGGCATTATAGGCTGTCCCTCCAGAGGACCTGGCTTTTTCTTCACTTGCTTGGGTGTGGGACTGAGAAGTTATTCACTGATGGAAAGTGGAAAAAATACTATTTTACCCCCTGATTTATGGTAGCTGACATCAATCTACTATTCAGTTATTCTTTATTTTTTCAAGATTTTTCTCCAGTGGTGTTGGTGGGCACTAAGCATTTAACATAGGGCCTCACACATGATAAATGCATGCTGCACCCAGAGCACTGATTTTTTTAACAACAAATTGGCAATATTCTCATGTTTTGTCATGGGATGAGCAACTCTACCCATTAATAAGTTGAAATTTTAACTCTTAGAACCATGAGAAAATAAATTTGTATTGTTTGACTATGGTATTTTGTTATGGCAGCCTAACATTAACACAGTTTCCCATCTTGGTCATTTCTAGCAATGCCATGGTATATTAAACATCTATCTATATGGACTCCTGAAGACCCAAGTTCCATCGTTGCCATTCCAGACCTGTATATTATGGTTATTACATTCACCTTGACTCTGATTGTTAATTGATGCCACTTATTCCCTGCTATTTTAAAATTCCATCATCTCTGTGTACACAAAGGAGTCTAATTGCATAGCAGTTTCCCTTATCTTGAATCCTGACCCACAGTCAGCATCATGGAATTTTTCAACATTGCTAATAACACATTCTTTCCCTTAACAAAAGTAGTGTCTGCCAAGTCCTCCCAGGGGACATCACCAGCTGGTGTGTTTTCTGGATGCACATGAGTTAGCCATTCTAATTTGCCCTCCTTTTTGAGCCTTTTGGCTCTTATGCAAGTCAATTCCAACAAGTCCACTTCATATACTGTTTAAGTTGTTGTTTCCAAGTTTCAAGGAGCCAGTCCAGCAGTATGGTAGGACTGGTCCCAATATCCTTGCCAGAAAGGTAATCCCTGAGTCATTGGAGAGTGTTCCATTGTTGATACACCCTCCCACATCCAGTTTTCCATTCCTCCCTGTTCCAGCATTCTCAAGATCCATCACAGTTTATTCTCCTGGTTCCTACAAAAAGACATTCACCAAATCCTAGAACTACTCAGTGAATAATGTCTTTTCTTTCATAGTCAGAATAGTATTTCCCTTCTCAAGCCGTGCTAAGAATTTCGCCTTGTTGTTTGTCTGTAGAAGAAGCATACTGAGGTAGGGGCAAATGTCATGGAAGACAAACATCAAATTTATGTATAACTCTGCCACTCTCACAAACAAATCTGTGGTCCAAATTTTCACAGAGACTTTTTCTAAAAGAGACGAAAAGGTAAAGTTTCCATGAAGGTTTTTTGTTTTCATACCATTCCTAAAGTAAATAATTGGCTGGCCAAGTTTGTCATCTTCTTCCTTTAGTGTTTCTATGGCCATTAACAACAGGAAATTAGCTCAATGGAGTTTTCATTTGTAGTACTGCAAATTAAATGCAGGGAATGTTGAGCTTTGTCCCCCGAGCTTTTTATGTAATTTTGAGATAGGGCCTTAGTACGTACTTCAGGTTGGCCTAGAATTTGAGATCCTTCTGCTTCAGCCTTCCGTATAGCTGGGATTAAAAGTGGATACCACCACACGTGGCTGTAACTCCTCGATTCTTTTTTTTTGGGTGGAGGGGAGGGTACTGGAGATTGAACTCATGACCTCGCCATTTGCCAGGCAGGTGCTTGTGCCATTGAGCTAATTCCTAACCCCTAACTCCATGATTCTTAATATTTTCATCTTTCAAGTGGTAGAGTAATTGCATAAGCTGTGCCTTCCACCTGTGCCCCATCCCAGTCTCAGCAATAGTGATGTGATATCATACAGGGGATTACAACCAGCCTACTTCCATGAGTTATGAAATCCTTGCATTCATATGTTCTACAAGTGACCCAAAATCAGAACTATGTTTCAAAGCACTAATTTAAAGGACTATTTCTGACACTAACTGTGTTGAGTAGAACAGATCCTGAGGTCAATATTTGAGAGCCAAGTATTTGAACTGGGAGGTAATCCCAGGAATCAACATAGGGAAGTGAAATAGGAAAGAAATGGAAAACAGTGTAAGGTCTATTAATGAGCAGGTGAGTGCCGTGGGCAACTGGGATTTAGTCCACTGAGGTTTCAGAAAGCCTAAATAGAACAGAGTTTTCTAACTAAGGAGAAAGAGCTGGTGTATTTTCCTTCCATTCATATCTATCATCGATTGAGGATTGTTCCTATGGGCCTTAACTTCCTGGTTCTAGTGGCCTACCTTGCACACTACTTAAGCACACTTCTGTGTTTAGAAAGTCCTTAGGTAAAGAGGTACAGGTGCATACATTGTTTCTGGTCTGTACAGAACAATGAATTCCCAGGGGATATTGAGAAGAGCATCAACAGAGTCAGCTATAGGGAATGAGAGAACACTATTAAATTTTCTTTATATATACTGCATCTTTTTTGCTATTGTTGTTGTTGCTGTTGAGGTGAACATGTGCATGTTCACTGATTGCCGAGGGGCAAAGAGATGAAAGATCTTCTCCTATAGATTTTGAAACAGAAAGTTTTGAGAGCCATTATTGCCTATCACAACCCACTTATGACTTACTGACTGAAATTTTACTCAAAAAGAGCTGGGGAAAATTAGGACTGAGAGTTGAATCAGCTGAATTACACCTTCTGCCCTTCCTTGATAGCACTTCTCACAGTTTGTAATTACATATTTTCTAAGTCGTGTTTTCTCTTAGTAGATCATGTAGTCCATATGAAAAAAACTCATGTATGTTTTGCTCACTGATATATCTTCAGGATGTAGTGGAGTTCCTAACACATAGTAGCCACTCAGTACATTTTCAGTATATAAAAGAAATATATTCTTTTATATATAAGCATAAGTAGACACACACATATGTGTGCACAGTCACTATAGCATTTTGGGCTTGTAGTTAAGATCTGGAAACAATTTAGCTGCTCATTTATAGGAAACATTAGTTGATCTTTTCAAAATAAATTCCACTATGTTATACAGTGA